>NC_069501.1:866786996-867130746 GCF_027579735.1 Bombina bombina | reverse complement strand
AGTTTACCTTACCAGGCCTGAAAAGGGCCCTTTGCGGGGCATGCCCCAAAGAATTCAGCTCTTTTGCCTGTAAAAAAAACACATACAATACCCCCCCCAACATTATAAACCACCACCCACATACCCCTAATCTAACCCAAACCCCCCTTAAATAAACCTAACACTAAGCCCCTGAAGATCTTCCTACCTTATCTTCACCTCAACGGGTATCCCCGATCGGTCCTGGCTCCAAAATCTTCATCCAACCCAAGCGGGGCCTGTCGATCCATAATCCTGCGGCTGAAGAGATCCAGAAGAGGCTCCAAAAGTCTTCATCCTATCTGGGAAGAAGAGGCGATCCAGACCGGCAACCATCTTGATCCAAGCGGCATCTTCTATCTTCATCCGATGAGGAACGGCTCCATCGTGAAGACCTCCAGCGCGGATCAATCTTCTGCCGACGACGACCAACTGAAGAATGACGGTTCCTTTAAGGGACGTCATCCAAGATGGCGTCCCTCGAATTCCGATTGGCTGATAGGATTCTATCAGCCAATCGGAATTAAGGTAGGAAAATTCTGATTGGCTGGTGGAATCAGCCAATCAAAATCAAGTTCAATCCGATTGGCTGATCCGATCAGCCAATCAGATTGAGCTCGCATTCTATTGGCTGTTCCGATCAGCCAATAGAATGCGAGCTCAATCTGATTGGCTGATCGGATCAGCCAATCGGATTGAACTTGATTCTGATTGGCTGATTCCATCAGCCAATCAGAATTTTCCTACCTTAATTCCGATTGGCTGATAGAATCCTATCAGCCAATCGGAATTCGAGGGACGCCATCTTGGATGACGTCCCTTAAAGGAACCGTCATTCTTCAGTTGGACGTCGTCGGAAGAAGATTGATCCGCGCTGGAGGTCTTCACGATGGAGCCGTTCCTCATCGGATGAAGATAGAAGATGCCGCTTGGAACAAGATGGTTGCCGGTCTGGATCGCTTCTTCTTCCCGGATAGGATGAAGACTTTGGAGCCTCTTCTGGACCTCTTCAGCCGCAGGATTATGGATCGCCAGCCCCCGCTTGGGTTGGATGAAGATTTTGGAGCCAGGACCGATCGGTGATACCCGGTGAGGTGAAGATAAGGTAGGAAGATCTTCAGGGGCTTAGTGTTAGGTTTATTTAATGCGGGTTTGGGTTAGATTAGGGGTATGTGGGTGGTGGGTTGTAATGTTGGGGGGGTATTGTATGTGTTTTTTTGCAGGCAAAAGAGCTGAATTTCTTGGGGCATGCCCCACAAAGGGCCCTGTTCAGGGCTGGTAAGGTAAAAGAGCTTTGAACTTTTTTAATTTAGAATAGGGTAGGGCATTTTTTTATTTTGGGGGGCTTTGTAATTTTATTAGGGGGCTTAGAGTAGGTGTAATTAGTTTAAAATTGTAATATTTTTCTAATGTTTGTAAATATTTTATTATTTTTTGTAACTTAGTTCTTTTTTATTTTTTGTACTTTAGTTAGTTTATTTAATTGTAGTTATTTGTAGGTATTGTATTTAATTTATTTATTGATAGTATAGTGTTAGGTTTAATTGTAACTTAGGTTAGGATTTATTTTACAGGTAATTGTGTAATTATTTTAACTATTTTAGCTATTAAATAGTTCTTAACTATTTAATAGCTATTGTACCTGGTTAAAATAAATACAAAGTTACCTGTAAAATAAATATAAATCCTAAAATAGCTATAATATAATTATAATTTATATTGTAGCTATATTAGGGTTTATTTTACAGGTAAGTATTTAGCTTTAAATAGGAATAATTTATTTAATAAGAGTTAATTTATTTCGTTAGATTTAAATTATATTGAATTTAGGGGGGTGTTAGGGTTAGGGTTAGACTTAGCTTTAGGGGTTAATCCATTTATTACAGTAGCGGCGAGATTCGGTCGGCAGATTAGGGGTTAATAATTTAATTTAGGTGTTGGCGATGTTAGGGAGGGCAGATTAGGGGTTAATACTATTTATTATAGGGTTATTGAGGCGGGAGTGAGGACGATTAGGGGTTAATAACTTTATTATAGTAGCGGTGCAGTCCGCTCGGCAGATTAGGGGTTAATAAGTGTAGGCGACATTGAGGGGGCAGATTAGGGGTTAATAAATATAATATAGGGGTCGGCGGTGTTAGGGGCAGCAGATTAGGGGTACATAGGTATAATGTAGGTAGCGCCGGTTTACGGAGCGGCAGATTAGGGGTTAATTATTGTAGGTAGCTGGCGGCGACGTTGTGGGGGGCAGGTTAGGGGTTAATAAATATAATATAGGGGTCGGCGGTGTTAGGGGCAGCAGATTAGGGGTACATAAGTATAACGTAGGTGGCGGTCGGCAGATTAGGGGTTAAAAAAAATTAATCGAGTGGCGGCGATGTGGGGGGACCTCGGTTTAGGGGTACATAGGTAGTTTATGGGTGTTAGTGTACTTTAGAGCACAGTAGTTAAGAGCTTTATAAACCGGCGTTAGCCCAGAAAGCTCTTAACTACTGACTTTTTTCTGCGGCTGGAGTTTTGTCGTTAGATTTCTAACGCTCACTTCAGCCACGACTCTAAATACCGGAGTTAGAAAGATCCCATTGAAAAGATAGGATACGCAATTGACGTAAGGGGATCTGCGGTATGGAAAAGTCGCAGCTGAAAAGTGAGCGTTAGACCCTTTAATGACTGACTCCAAATACCAGAGGGCGGTAAAAACCAGCGTTAGGAGCCTCTAACGCTGGTTTTGACGGCTACCGCCCAACTCTAAATCTAGGCCAATGTTTTTATATATTATATATATATATTTATATATATATATATACACACACACATATAATGTTTTTATATATATATATATATATATATATATACACACAGGCACACATATAATGTTTATATATATATATATATATATATATATATATATACACAGGCACACATATAATGTTTATATATATATATATATATATATATATATATACATACACACACACACACACACATATATAATCTTTATATATATATATATATATATACACTGTGTGCAGAATTAGGCAAATGAGTATTTTGACCACATCATCCTCTTTATGCATGTTGTCTTACTCCAAGCTGTATAGGCTCGAAAGCCTACTACCAATTAAGAATATTAGGTGATGTGCATCTCTGTAATGAGAAGGGGTGTGGTCTAATGACATCAACACCCTATATCAGGTGTGCATAATTATTAGGCAACTTCCTTTCCTTTGGCAAAATGGGTCAAAAGAAGGACTTGACAGGCTCAGAAAAGTCAAAAATAGTGAGATATCTTGCAGAGGGATGCAGCACTCTTAAAATTGCAAAGCTTCTGAAGCGTGATCATCGAACAATCAAGCTTTTCATTCAAAATAGTCAACAGGGTCACAAGAAGCGTGTGGAAAAACCAAGGCGCAAAATAACTGCCCATGAACTGAGAAAAGTCAAGCGTGCAGCTGCCAAGTTGCTACTTGCCACCAGTTTGGCCATATTTCAGAGCTGCAACATCACTGGAGTGCCCAAAAGCACAAGGTGTGCAATACTCAGAGACATGGCCAAGGTAAGAAAGGCTGAAAGATGACCACCACTGAACAAGACACACAAGCTGAAACGTCAAGACTGGGCCAAGAAATATCTCAAGACTGAATTTTCTAAGGTTTTATGGACTGATGAAATGAGAGTGAGTCTTGATGGGCCAGATGGATGGGCCCGTGGCTGGATTGGTAAAGGGCAGAGAGCTCCAGTCCGACTCAGACGCCAGCAAGGTGGAGGTGGAGTACTGGTTTGGGCTGGTATCATCAAAGATGAGCTTGTGGGGCCTTTTCGGGTTGAGGATGGAGTCAAGCTCAACTCCCAGTCCTACTGCCAGTTTCTGGAAGACACCTTCTTCAAGCAGTGGTACAGGAAGAAGTCTGCATCCTTCAAGAAAAACATGATTTTCATGCAGGACAATGCTCCATCACACGCGTCCAAGTACTCCACAGCGTGGCTGGCAAGAAAAGGTATACAAGAAGAAAATCTAATGACATGGCCTCCTTGTTCACCTGATCTGAACCCCATTGAGAACCTGTGGTCCATCATCAAATGTGAGATTTACAAGGAGGGAAAACAGTACACCTCTCTGAACAGTGTCTGGGAGGCTGTGGTTGCTGCTGCACGCAATGTTGATGGTGAACAGATTAAAACACTGACAGAATCCATGGATGCAGGCTTTTGAGTGTCCTTGCAAAGAAAGGTGGCTATATTGGTCACTGATTTGTTTTTGTTTTGTTTTTGAATGTCAGAAATGTATATTTGTGAATGTTGAGATGTTATATTGGTTTCACTGGTAAAAATAAATAATTGAAATGGGTATATATTTGTTTTTTGTTAAGTTGGCTAATAATTATGCACAGTAATAGTCACCTGCACACACAGATATCCCCCTAAAATAGCTATAACTAAAAACAAACTAAAAACTACTTCCAAAACTATTCAGCTTTGATATTAATGAGTTTTTTGGGTTCATTGAGAACATGGTTGTTGTTCAATAATAAAATTAATCCTCAAAAATACAACTTGCCTAATAATTCTGCACTCCCTGTATATATATATATATATATATATATATATATATATATATATATATATATATATATATATATATATATATATATATATATATATATATATATACATATATATATAGCAAAGAGACAAAGTTGTTGCAGACAGCGGTTGTAGTATAAAAATCACAGTCTTTATTTAAACATAGTTAAAAGTAGAAAAAACACTCCAGAGATCACACAGATACATCACAGCAATGGGTCCGCTAACATGTTTTGGCCTCAGGCCGTAATCATAGCTAAAGGACAAAGCACCTGAACCACTTAAAAAGGCACCAGGATAACCCTGATTGGGTAAAATAAAAAACAAGCTGTGAGTTAAATTTAACTCTATGAGTACTTATACAAATAATACTTTAGCCAGTAGTCTGTAAAGGGAAAGATAGCACAAATACTGATTAGCTAACTATAGATTTGAATGTATTAAAGAATATTAAGAATGGCAGCACATAAATGCAACTACAACATTTAAACAACTATGTAATTGTGAAGTAGTGTAAGGCACACTGTCGCAATTCTATTTGATCACATATTAAAGAGCAAAAGAACATGCTTAATATAACAAAATTCAAACCCACTGATTAAACTAAAGTGGGAGCTAGATAACTAAATAGTATAAGTGGAGCAGATCAAAGCATAATATGCCAACATGGTAGGTGCAACAAAAATCTAAACTAAGTGCCTATGGTGGAATCAAAATGCACTGTATAATGTATGAAAGAAAATAATTAAAATAAAATGAAATAAAATAAAATAAATGAAGAAATAAAGAAATAGTGAAAAAATGAAATAAAGGTAAAGAAGATAAAGAAGATAAAAAATGGGAAATATGGAAAACATGGAAAACACTGTAGGGACAATAGTATACCTATAGTATACCAAATAGAAAAATGATATATACATAGTATTCCAATAGAAGAATGGATTATATGCAAGAAAGAACAGTATATATAAACCAGTAGATATACCAGTAAATATAGGTCTAAGGACAATGTTGGACTTAGTTAAGCAAAGCAGACAGGTGCATAATTAGGACAAGCTGCTGCATAATTGGGAAGTGATGACCTATGACAACAGCCATCTATTGCCAATAATTTATCAGGTCATATTCCGAATTTAAACCAATAGGTACACGGGTTTGTAATTTAAAAATCCAGAATAGTTCCCTCTTCTGCAGCAGCTTGTCTCTATCACCCCCTCTAGGAGGGCAGAGCACTCTCTCTATAGCTTGCCACCTAAGCGAGTCCACACTCTTTTGATGACATTTTGCGAAATGTTGGACCAGAGGTGTAGAAGCTACACCAGCCTGTATGGTGGAGAGATGATTGCGAATGCGCACCTTTACCTCAGTAGTCGTAAGTCCAACGTACTGTAACACATACACAACGTATGTGGAGGTGCATTTGAGGCAGGACTGCATTGCAAAAATCTCACCTGTGACTTCGGATCTAATACTATTAGATGGCAACACAAACTCACACACCCTGCATTTATTGCGGCACTTAAAAATGCCTCTATGGGTGAGCCAAGAACTTTGGTTTTGTTTGATCTTGGGTAACACAGATGGAGATAATATGTTACCCTAAGTGGTCGTTTTCCTATAAGAGCAGCGTAGACCTTGGGAAACACAATGTTCAAGCTTGTTGTCGGCTGCTAAAAACAAAAAAATGCTTTTTAACAATTTTGCAAATTTCAGTGTACTCCTGACTGAACTCTGTAACAAAAGTTACTCCTTTGTGGTCATTAGTGGTTTTACCCCTATCGCCAGTCATACCTGTCTGGCCCAAAACATTTGGCCTATCCACGCCATCAACTTGTTCCTTAGCCTTTTTAATTACTCTAGAACTATATCATATTTCTATTTGGTATACTATTTTAATTATTTTCTTTCATACATTATACAGTGCTTTTTGCTTCCACCATAGGCACTTAGTTTAGATTTTTGTTGTATCTACCATGTTGGCATATTATGCTTTGATCTGCTCCACTTATACTATTTAGTTATCTAGCTCTCACTTTAGTTTAATCAGTGGGTTTGAACTTTGTTATATTAAGCATGTTCTTTTGCTCTTTAATATGTGATCAAATAGAATTGCGACAGTGTGCCTTACACTACTTCACAATTACATAGTTGTTTAAATGTTGTAGTTGCATTTATGTGCTGCCATTCTTAATATTCTTTAATACATTCGAATCTATAGTTAGCTAATCAGTATTTGTGCTATCTTTCCCTTTACAGACTACTGGCTAAAGTATTATTTGTATAAGTACTCAGAGTTAAATTTAACTCACAGCTTGTTTTTGATTTTACCCAATCAGGGTTATCCTGGTGCCTTTTTAAGTGGTTCAGGTGCTTTGTCCTTTAGCTATGATTACGGCCTGAGGCCGAAACATGTTAGCGGACCCATTGCTGTGATGTATCTGTGTGATCTCTGGAGTGTTTTTTCTACTTTTAACTATGTTTAAATAAAGACTGTTATTTTTATACTACAACCGCTGTCTGCAACAACTTTGTCTCTTTGCTGCTTATTCTCTGGACTGCAGCAGTAGTTTTTAGGACATCGGCTCCGAAGTTCTCCTGAGGGATTCCCTACAAGTGTTTATTCTGCTCCGGATTGGTTTACGGACACCACGTGTCAGCTGACACACACCCCTCCCGCATAGTGGGACGCCTCGCAGGGACGCCGCTGTGGCTATCGAGTGAGCTCCGTGATATAGCCTTCACCTACTCAGGATCTTAAATTGAGCCAAAGGAGGAGATGATGATTGATGCACCCCGGGTGGTGAGTTTAAGGCGTTAATGTCTTATGGGAGCACGGCTTCCTTTGTGTCTCATTCTCCACAAGCTTGGCTCTTAACTGCAGTTGATGTAAAGTTGATGGTTTGTTTTACCGTATCTGCATTGTGGCTGGAGCTCTGAAGTAAGCTGCACCTATATTGGAACTCCTTGTGAGGCGGGTATAAATGTATAAGAATATAAATATTTATATTTAAAGGGGGTTTTCTCTACCAGCACTATTTTATCAACATTTATTCACTGTCATATCAGTGTTTTCTATCTAACGGAACTTTCTCCCTCTGGAACTTGAACTTTGTATATACATTTTATTGTCATTGAATATAAATATATGGGCAGCAACTGTGAATTATACTTTACTTTGATTTATTCTGAGTGCATAGCCCAGTTGCACTCCACCGTTCCTGTCCAATAACCTGAGCGGTCCTTTATTCAGGCTCCATGGAGGTCACACACTTTTATTCTTTATTGCCAGTGTCTGAGAGGGATTGCACATCTATGGAAATCGAAAGGATTTTTTCTACAGATAAATCTAATTACTCTTTTTCAGCTCTTTTTGAAGAAATGGAGAAATTACTGATTAGGGAGCATTAGCTCCAATGGGACATATGGACACTTGAAACATATATTAAGCTTACGATCATACCACGTGGGTTAAGGTTGAACAAATTTCCCACGTTTGATGTTGTTGATACTGTTTTTATTGCCGCCTGGAATGATATTTTGTCTGATTGCTCAGTACGTTTAATGTTGTTGCTAGTCTCTTACAAATCTAATCTTAAAACCACTAGAGAGGAGATAGGGGAATTACAAAATGAAGCTAGTTTTGCAAAATTTGATGGCATATTGAAAGTAGTGGTAGCAAAAGTGAAAGATTCAGTTCTTGAGATTAAACATACAAAATTTGTAAGGGATCAGACCGACTATAGTAACAACACTGTATATTCATGGAAACGCTCAGACAAAGCTATGTATAGAAGACAATACAGGGGTAGGTCTAGAAACAGACGCAACAACAGTAATAACAAAAATACTAAAGGCCAAGTACCTACACATAATACAGAGGCCAAGCGAGTAACATATTCTGATACTGAGTTTGAGTCAGGGGAGGAAGCTGGGGCCTCAAGTGGTGAGGAACTCCCCAGAAGCATTTTGAAAAACAAACAGCCTGTATTAGCACAAAATACACATGCTCTGACCACCTCTGATCATCATCAGCCTCAAACAGCCTCTTCCAACTTAATAAGTGTTGATTCCAGAAACCTTGCTTCTAATTATGTGGAAGAAGGTGCAGGAGCCTCTGCTATGCAAACAAGTATGTCTGCTGATGATCAGAGAAGGATAGAGCAGGTTTTTTCTCTCCCTCCACAACGCACCAGATAGGGCAAACAGGTCAGGGACATTATCACCTAAGAGGTCAGAGAGGGAAGAAAAATACAAGTAAATAATGTTATAAATCTATCCAAATACACACTTACAGATTCACAAGTCTCTCTCCTAAGTCGAGGTTTGAATTTTGCACCCACCAACCATTTTAATGTCTTCAATACCATTTTGGATGTTAATAAACTAATACGAAACATGACTTTACAGAAGCATTTTTATACTGAATCACCTGAATTTTCAGACAATAGGGTAGAACCAATAGGTGATTGTCTACTCCATGTTTTGCGTACCTAGTAAATTAACATTCAGTGAAACCTGTGATGTGATCATATGGAATGTTTATCCCGGGACACCATGTCAAGTACATATAGGGAGAGTGTTAATGCATCCAGTGGTTTTCAAAATAGGTCATTGTTTTACCCAATTCACACGAGGGTAATACTTTGGAGACTTTCTTCAAACGTGTAGAACGGGATCTTATCAAGCTTAAGAACTCTGTTGGGTATCAAGCCCCCAATCTGTCTGGACCAGAGAGAGCTGCCCTTAAAGAGCTACAAGAGAATCATGACATAGTCATACGTACAGCGGATAAGGGTGGCTCTGTCGTGGTTCTGGACAGATTGGACTATGTCAATGAGGCTTTACGTCAACATAATAACATTGAGGACTATATTCCCCCTACCTAGGGACCCCACAGTTGATTTTAAAAGAGAACTTTTGGGTATACTGGATGATGGGTTGGGAGGATGGGCACTACGACCGGAAAACCTTTGAGTTTTCTGGTGGTTGGACTATCCGGTGGTGCCCATCTTCCACCACTTACCTAAGGTACATAAATCCCTTGAGGACGTTTAGGGGACGCCCTATAGTTAGTGGGATTGGTTCACTGATGGAGCACGTTTCACAGTGGGTGGATAGCCTCTTGCAGCCTCTTGTTAAAAATTTGTACAGTTACATTCAGGATACTAAAGAGGTTATATGCACATTTGAGGATTTGAGATGTCAACATAACAGCCATAAATGGGCTACTATTGATGTGGTCGCACTATACTCCTCCATTCCACATGAGGAGGGTCTGACAGCGATCGGTTTCTTTTTAGAATTTTATTCTGATTTTTCTGTTGAGTTTAGATGCTTTATTCTTAGAGCTCTAAAATTTCTGCTCACACACAATTATTTTTCCTTTGATGATGGCTTCTATCTCCAGAGACATGGGACAGCAATGGGGGCCAAGTTTGCCCCCTCCTATGCCAACCTATTCATGGGTTGGTGGGAGCTGTCCCACGTCTATGGAGATGGGAACCCATTCAGAGAGATTATTTATTTTTACGGCCGCTATATAGATGACCTACTCCTCGTGTGGAGTGGGAGTGAGTCGCAGTTTATGTCCTTCATGATGTACCTTAATTCAAACAACATTGGTTTAAAGTTTACCAGTGAGCTGCAAGAAAGAGAGACCAATTTTCTAGACATTACTATTAAGGGCATGGAGGATGGCAGAATAGTGACAGAGATTTATAGGAAGCCCATAGCTGGGAACACCTTGTTAAATGCCCAGAGCTGCCACCCTAGACATGTGCCCCATGCTGTGGCCAAGGGCCAATTTATGAGAGTGAAGCGTAATTGCTCTTTACCTGAGAAATGTGCAGAACAGTCTCAAGATTTAGCTAAAAGGCTAAAATATTGAGGCTATAGTTCTAGAGTAATTAAAAAGGCTAAGGAACAAGTTGATGGCCTGGATAGGCCAAATGTTTTGGGCCAGACAGGTATGACTGGCGATAGGGGTAAAACCACTAATGACCACAAAGGAGTAACTTTTTTTTACAGAGTTCAGTCAGGAGTACACTGAAATTTGCAAAATTGTTAAAAAGCATTTTTCGTTTTTAGCAGCCGACGACAAGCTTGAACATTGTGTTTCCCAAGGTCTACGCTGCTCTTATAGGAAAACGACCACTTAGGGTAACATATTATCTCCATCTGTGTTACCCAAGATCAAACAAAACCAAAGTTCTTGGCTCACCGATAGAGGCATTTTTAAGTGCCGCAATAAATGCAGGGTGTGTGAGTTTGTGTTGCCATCTGATAGTATTAGATCCAAAGTCACAGGTGAGATTTTTTACAATACAGTCCTGCCTCAAATGCACCTCCACATACGTTGTGTATGTGTTAAGTTGTATATTGTGCTGTTTACAGTACGTTGGACTTACGACTACTGAGGTAAAGGTGCGTATTCGCAATCATCTCTCCACCATACAGGCTGGTGTAGCTTCTACACCTCTGGTGCAACATTTTGCAAAATGTCATCAAAAGAGTGTGGACCTCGCTTAGGTGCAAGCTATCAATCAGGGTTATCCCTGGTGCCTTTTTAAGTGGTTCAGGTGCTTTGTCCTTTAGCTATGATTAAGGCCTGAGTGCCGAAACATGTTAGGCGACCCATTGCTGTGATGTATCTGTGTGATTCTCTGAGTGTTTTTTCTACTTTTAAACTATGTTTAAATAACGACTGTGATTTTTATACTACAACCGCTGTCTGCAACAACTTTGTCTCTTTGCTGCTTATTCTCTGGGCTGCAGCAGTGGTTTTTTAGGACATCGGCTTCCGAAGTTCTTCCTGAGGGATTCCCTACAAGTGTTTATTCCTGCTCCGATTGGTTTTACGGACACCCACGTGTCAGCCTGAAACACACCCCTCCCGCATAGTGGGACGCCTCACAGGGACGCCGCTTTGGCTATCGAGTGAGCTCCGTGATATAGCCTTCACCTACTCCAGGATCTTAAATTGAGCCAAAGGAGGAGATGATGATTGATACACCCGGATGGTGAGTTTAAGGCGTTTAAAGCCTTAGGGGAGCACGGCTTCCTTTGTGTCTCATTCTCCACAAGCTGGCTGCTCTTAACTGCAGTTGATGTAAAGTTGACGGTTTGTTTTACGTATCCTGCATTGTGGCTGGAGCTCTGAAGCAAGCTGCACTATATTGGAAAACTCCTTGAGAGGCGGGTATAAATGTATAAGAATATAAATATATATATTTAAAGGGGTTTTCTCTACCAGCAGTATTTATCAACATTTATTCACTGTCATATCAGTGTTTTCTATCTAACAGAACTTTTCTGCCTCTGGAACTTGAACTTTGTATATACATTTTATTGTCATTGAATTATAAATATATGGACAGCAACTGTGAATTAATACTTTACTTTGATATATATATATATATATATATATATCCACAAGCCCAAAGTTTTCAGCAAAAAGAGCAAATAGCGGTAAAAAACATAAACTTTATTCAAGTGTAGTCACACTCATTAAAACATGGGGTATCAGCATAAATATAGAACAAAAAACAAAAATCAAACATGAGACAAATAGCTGACATGTTCCTCCGGCACACAGCCGTAATCAACAGCTATGATTACGGCTGTGTGCCGAAACATGTCCAGCTATTTGTTCTCATGTTTGATTTTTGTTTTTTGTTCTATATTATGCTGGATACCCCCAATGTTTTAATGAGTGTGACTACAACTTGAATAAAGTTTATGTTTTTACCGCTCATTTTGCTCTTTTGCTGAAAACTTTGGGCTTGTGGATTCGTGAACTTTTCAGGTCACAGCAGTTGTGCCAATAGCGGTATTTAGTGCTCTATTACACACCAGTTTGGCTTGGACAGCTAGACTTCCCTATTGAGGCTTATTTTCATTCAAGAAAGGTGTCCCGGATTCTCTCCAATCTGATTGGACGAGTACGTACACGCGGTACGTTACACACGCATCTACACGTATCCACGCTGTTTCCCAGTGCGTGGATATCGGATTGGCATTGGAAGTACAGAGGGCTGCCTCCAATGCTGAAGTAAAAAGACGGACATAGCGGTGGATAACAACTTCCAGGACGCCAAGAGCAATCACCATCGAGGAAATATCCGGGTGTGGTCGGTAAGTGGGTAGCCGCATAGCGGTTCTCTTGCATGAGTAAGACACATTTTAAGGAAGATTGTGTATTAGACCCACACCGACATTTACTCACAACAGAGATTATGCTCCTTGATTGATCTAATTGTTTAGATGAGACTGTTGTTGCCTCTCAATGAAGTCTTAGGGCAATAGCCATGTGGGGTATTAAAGATAAAGACTATCCTTTGGACCATATACATATTATTAAAGGAGGATTGAAAACCACTTTCTTTATTTTGTTTATATATATATATATATATATATATATATATATATATATACATACATACATACATACACACATATAATGAGTGGATATAAAAAGTCTACACACCCCTGTTAAAATGTCATGTTTCTGTGATGCAAAAAAATTAGACAAAGATAAATCATTTCAAAACTGTTTCCACCTTTAATGTGACCTATAAACTGTACAACTCAATTGAAAAACCAAACTGAAATCTTTCTAGGTAAAGGGAAATAAAAATAAAAAATAAAATATATGGTTGCAATAAGTGTGAAACACCCTTTAAACTAATACTTTATTGAAGGGCCTTTTGATTTATTACAGCACTCCAGTCTTTTTGGGTATGAGTTTTTTCAGCATGACCCATCTTGACCTTGGCAAGATTTGCCCACTCTTCTTTGCAAAAACACTCTAAATCTGTCCAGAATGCAAAGGGCAATCTCCTGTGCACAGCCCTCTTCAGATCACCCCACAGATTTTGAATTGGATTCAGGTCTGGGCTCTGGCTGGGCCATCCCAAAACTTTAATCTTCTTCTGGTGAAGCCATTCCTTTGTTGATTTGGATGTATGCTTTGGGTCGGTTGTCATTCTGAAAGATGAAGTTCCTCTTCATGTCGTAGCTTTCTAGCAGAAGCCTGGAAGGTTTTGTGCCAATATTGTCTGGTATTTGGAACTGTTCATATTCCCTCTACCTTGACTAGGCCCCAGTTCCAGCTGAAGAAAAACAGCACCAAAGCATGATGCTGACACCACCATGCTTCACTGTAGGTATGGGTGTTCTTTTGGTGATATGCAGTGATGTTTTTGCGCCAAACATATATTTTGGAATTATGGCCAAAAAGTTCAAACTACTTGGTTTCATCAGAACCAGAACATCTTTTGCAACATGCTTTTGGGAAACTTCAGATGTGTTTTTGCAAAATTTAGCCGGGCTTGGATGGGGTTTTTTTTTTGTAAGAAAAGGCTTCCGTCTTGCCACTCTACCCCATAGCCCAGACAAATGAAGAATACAGGCGAATGTTGTCACATGTACCACACAGCCAGTACTTGCCAGATATTCCTGCAGCTCCTTTAATGTTGCTGTAGGCATCTTGGCAGCCTCCCAGACCAGTTTTCTTCTCGTCTTTTCATCAATTTTGGAGGGACATACAGTTCTTGGTAATGTCACTGTTGCACCATATTTTCTTCACTTGATGATAACTGTTTTCACTGTGTTCCATGGTATATCTAATGCCTTTGAAATTCTTTTGTACCCTTCTCCTGACTGATACCTTTTAACAATGAGATCCCTCTGATGCTTTAGAAGCTCTCTGCGGACTATGGCTTTTGCTGTAGGATGCGACTAACAAAGTGTCAGGAAGACCTACTAGAAACAGCTGAACTTATTTGGGGTTAATCAGAGGCACTTTTAAATAATGGACAGGTGTGTACTGACCTCCTATTTAACATGATTTTGAATGTGATTGCTTAATTCTGAACACAGCCACATCCCCAGTTATAAAAGGGTGTTCACACTTATGCAACCATATTATTTTATTTTTTTATTTTTATTTCCCTTTACCTAAAATATTTCAGTTTGTTTTTCAATTGAGTTGTACAGTTAGTATAGGTCACATTAAAAGGTGGAAAAAGTTCTGAAATGATTTATTATATCCACTGTATATGTATATATATATATATATATATATATATATACACATACACAGATATAACGTTTATATATATATACTAGACTGGCGCTTTTTATGACATCACTGTTCACCACAACACTCTGGATGATGTCATCAACCCTTGCCTTGTGAATATATGTTTACTTGGTTGCTATGCAACCGCAGGGCAAAAAACATAATTATGCTTACCTGATAAATTTATTTTCTCTTGTAGTGTATCCAGTCCACCGGATCATCCTATGGGATATTCTCCTTCCCAACCAGGAAGTTGCAAGAGGATCACCCACAGCAGAGCTGTATATAGCTCCTCCCCTAACTGTCCATATCCGAGCTCATTCGACCGAAAACAAACAGAGAAGAAGGAGAAACCATAGGTTGCAGTGGTGACTGTAGTTTATTAAAATTTAGACCTGCCTTAAAAGGACAGGGCGGGCCCGTGGACTGGATACACTACAAGAGAAATAAATTTATCAGGTAAGCATAAATTATGTTTCTCTTGTTAAGTGTATCCATCCATTACTTATGGGGATACCAATACCAAAGCTAAAGTACACGGATGATGGGAGGGGACAAGGCAGGATTAAGCGGAAGGAACCACTGCCTGAAGAACCTTTCTCCGAAAAAACAGCCCTTCGAAAAGCAAAAGTATCAAATTTGTAAAATTTGGAAAAAGTGTGAAGCGAAGACCAAGTCGCAGGTCCCTTGCATATCAGTTCAACAGAGGCCTCATTTTTAAAGGCCCAGGTGGAAGCCACAGCTCTAGTAGAATGAGCTGTAATCCTTTCAGGGGGCTGCTGTCCAGCAGTCTCATCAGGCTAGGCGTATTCTGCTCCGAAGCAAAAAGGAAAGAGAGGTTGCCAGAAGCCTTTTTGACCTCTCAATCTGTCCAGAATAAACGACAAAACAGGGTAGATGTTTGACGAAAATCCTTTAGTAGCTTGTAAAGTAAAACTTCAAGGCACGGACTCCTTCCAGATTATGCTATAAAGACCGTTCCCTTCTTTTGAAGAAGGATTAGGACACAATGATGGAACCAACAATCTCTTGATTGATATTCTTGTTAGAGAAACCACCTTAGGTAAAAACCCAGGTTTGGTACGCCAGGACCTTACCTTATCTGCATGAAAAATCAGATAAGGAGAATCACATTGTTAAGGCAGATAGCTCAGAGACTCTCAGAGCCGAGGAAATAGCCATCAAAAACAGAACTTTCCAAGATAAAAGTTTAATATCAATGAATGAAGGGGTTCAAACGGAACTCCCTGAGAACTTTAAGAACCAAGTTTAGGCTCCACGGGGGAGCAACAGGTTTAAACACAGGCTTAATTCTAACCAACAGCCTGGCAAAATGCGCTGGACGTCTGGAACCTCTGCCAGACGCTTGTGCAAAAGAATAGACCAGAGCAGAAATCTGTCCCTTTAAGGAACTAGCTGATAATCCTTGTCCAAGCCCTCTTGGAGAAAAGACAATATTCCTAGGAATCCCTAACCTTACTCCCATGAGTAATTCTTGGATTCACACCAATAAAGATATTTACTCCATATCTTGTAGTAGATTTTCCTGGTAACAGGCTTTCGTGCCTGTATTAAAAGTATCAATGACTGACTCGGAGAAGCCACGCTTTGATAGAATCAAGCGTTCAATCTCCATGCAGTCAGTCTCAGAGAAATTAGATTTGGATGATTGAAAGGACCTTGTATCAGAAGGTCCTGTCTTAGAGTCAGAGTCCATGGTGGAAAGGATAACATGTCCACTAGGTCTGAATACCAAGTCCTGCGTGGCCACGCAGGTACTATCAGAATCACGATGCTCTCTCCTGTTTTGATTTTGGCAATCAGTCGAGGGAGCAGAGGAAACGGTGGGAAACACATAGGCCAGGTTGAAGAACCAAGTCGCTGCTAGAACATCTATCAGCGTCGCTACTGGGTCCCTGGACCTGGATCCGTAAACAAGGAAGCTTGGCGTTCTGGCGAGACGTCATCAGATCCAACTCTGGTTTGCCCCAACGATGAATCAACTGAGCAAACACCTCCGGATGAGTTCCCACTCCCCCGGATGGAAAGTCTGACGACTTAGAAAATCCGCCTCCCAGTTCTCCATGCCTGGGATTATGGATTGCTGACAGGTGGCAAGAGTGGTACTCTGCCCAGCGAATTATATTTGAGACTTCTAACAATCGCTAGGGAACTCCTGGTTCCCCCTTGATGGTTTATGTAAGCCACAGTCGTGATGTTGTCCGACTGAAATCTGATGAACCTCAGTGTTGCTAACTGAGGCCAAGCCAGAAGAGCATTGAATATCGCTCTTAACTCCAGAATATTTATTGGAAGGAGTTTCTCCTCCTGAGTCCACGATCCCTGTGCCCTTCAGGGAATTCCAGACTGCACCCCAACCTAGAAGGCTGGCATCTGTTGTTACAATTGTCCAATCTGGGCCTGCGAAAGGTCATACCCTTGGACAGATGTACCCGAGAGAACCACCAGAGAAGAGAATCTCTGGTCTCTTGATCCAGATTAGCAGAGGGGACAAATCTGTGTAATTCCCCATTCCACTGACTCAGCATGCATAATTGCAGCGGTCTGAGATGAAGGCGTGCATATGGCACTATGTCCATTGCCGCTACCATTAAGCCGATTACCTACCATACACTGAGCTACCGAAGGGCGCGGAATGGAGTGAAGAACACGGCAAGCATTTAGAAGTTTTGATAACCTGGACTCCGTCAGGTAAATTTTCATTTCTACAGAATCTATAAGAGTCCCTAGGAAGGAGACTCTTGTGAGTGGGGATAGAGAACTCTTTTCCTCGTTCACTTTCACCCGTGCGACCTCAGAAATGCCAGAACTATCTCTGTATGAGACTTGGCAACTGGAAAGCTTGATGCCTGTATCAGGATGTCGTCTAGACACGGAGCCACCGCTATGCCTTGCGGTCTTAGAACCGCCAGAAGTGAGCCCAGAACCTTTGTAAAGATTCTCGGGGCTGTAGCCCAACCCGAAGGGAAGAGCTACAAATTGGTAATGCCTGTCTAGAAAGGCAAACCTTAGAAACCGATGATGATCTTTGTGAATCGGTAATGTGAAGGTAGGCATCCTTTAAGTCCACTGTGGTCATGTACTGACCTTCTTGGATCATGGGTAGGATGGTCCGAATAGTTTCCATTTTGAAAGATGGAACTCTGAGGAATTTGTTTAAGATCTTTAGATCCAAAATTGGTCTGAAGGTTCCCTCTTTTTTGGGAACCACAAACAGATTCGAATAAAAAACCCTGTCCTTGTTCCGTCTGCGGAACTGGATGGATCACTCCCATAACTAGGAGGTCTTGTACACAGCGTAGGAATGCCTCTTTCTTTATCTGATTTGCAGATAGCCTTGAAAGATGAAATCTCCCTTGTGGAGGGGAAGCTTTGAAGTCCAGAAGATATCCCTGAGATATGATCTCCAACGCCCAGGGATCCTGAACATCTCTTGCCCACGCCTGGGCGAAGAGAGAAAGTCTGCCCTCTACTAGATCCGTCGCCGGATAGGGGGCCGTTCCTTCATGCTGTCTTAGAGGGCAGCAGCAGGCATTTCTGGCCTGCTTGCCCTTTGTTCCAGGACTGGTTAGGTTTTCCCAGGCCTGCTTAGATTGAGCAAAAGTTCCCTCTTGTTTTGAAGCGGAGGAAGTTGATGCTGCACCTGCCTTGAAATTTCGAAAGGCACGAAAATTTAGACCTGTTTGCCCTTTGCTTTGGCCCTGTCCTGAGGAAGGGTGTGACCCTTACCTCCAGTAATGTCAGCAATAATTTCCTTCAAACCAGGCCCGAATAAGGTCTGCCCCTTGAAAGGAATGTTTGAGTAATTTAGACTTCGAAGTCACGTCAGGCTGACCAGGATTTAAGCCATAGCGCCCTATCGCGCTTGGATGGCGAAATCCGGAATTC
Organism: Bombina bombina; assembly: GCF_027579735.1. Taxonomy (NCBI): domain Eukaryota; kingdom Metazoa; phylum Chordata; class Amphibia; order Anura; family Bombinatoridae; genus Bombina; species Bombina bombina. The sequence goes on along the minus strand of NC_069501.1, from coordinate 867,112,154 downwards.
TTAGCCGTTAGTTTAGTCAAATGAACATGGCATCAGAAACAAATGAGTTAGCTAGCTTAAGTGTTCTAAGCTTGTCAATAATTTCAGTCAATGGAGCCTGTATGGATGGCCTCTTCCAGGGCCTCAAACCAGAATTCCGCCGTGGCCGTGGACAGGCGCAATGCATGCAAGGGGCTGTAAATTAAAACCTTGTTGAATAAACATTTTCTTAAGGTAACCCCTCCAATTTTTTATCCATCTGGATCTGAAAAAGCACAACTGTCCTCAACCGGGATAGTAGTACGCTTTGCTAAAGTAGAAACTGCTCCCTCCACCTTAGGGAACCGTCTGCCATAAGTCCCGTGTAGTGGCGTCTATTGGAAACATTTTTCTAAATATAGGAGGTGGGGAAAAAAGGCACACCCGTCTATCCCACTCCTTGCTAATAATTTCTGTAAGCCTTTTAGGTATAGGAAAAACATCAGTACACACCGGTACCGCATAGTATTTATCCAGCCTACACAATTTCTCTGGTACTGCAACTGTGTTACAGTCATTCAGAGCAGCTAATACCTCCCCAAGCAACACACGGAGGTTCTCAAGCTTAAATTTAAAATGAGAAATCTCTGAATCAGGATTCCCCGAATCAGAGATGTCACCCACAGACTGAAGCTCTCCGTCCTCATGATCTGCATATTGTGACGCAGTATCAGACATGGCCCTTACAGCATCTGCGCGCTCTGTATTCTCCTAACCCCAGAGCAATCGCGCTTGCCTCTTAATTCAGGCAACCTGGATAATACCTCTGACAGGGTATTATTCATGATTGCAAGCCAGTCCTGCAAGGTAATCGCTATCGGGCGTCCCTGATGTAATTGGCGCCATATTAGCGTGCATTCCCTGAGCGGGAGGCGAAGGGTCTGACACGTGGGGAGAGTTAGTCGCATAACTTCCCCCCTCGTCAGAATCTTCTGGTGATATTTCTTTTATAGTTAAAGACTGATCTTTACTGTTTAAGGTGAAATCAATACATTTAGTACACATTCTCCTATGGGGCTCCACCATGGCTTTCAAACATAATAAACAAGTAGTTTCCTCTGTGTCAGACATGTTTAAACAGACTAGCAATGAGACTAGTAAGCTTGGAAAACACTTTAAAAACGCTTACTGCACCTTTAAGAAGCACAAATTTTGTCAAAATTTGAAATAAACAGTGAAAAAGGGCAGTTACACTAATGAAATTTTTACAGTGTATGTAACAAGTTAGCAGAGCATTGCACCACACTTGCAAATGGATGATTAACCCCTTAATACCCAAAAAATAATAAAAGACAGAAGCGTTTTTTTTTTTTGTTTTTTTTTCAAACAGTCACAACAACTGCCACAGCTCTACTGTGGCTTTTTACTCCCTCAAAAACGACTTGAGCCTTTTGAGCCCTCCAGAGATGTCCTGGATCATGCAGGAAGAAGCTGGATGTCTGTGTCTGTAATTTTTGCTGTGCAAAAAAACGGCAAAATAGGCCCCTCCCACTCATATTACAAAGATGGAAAGCCTAAGGAAACTGTTTCTAGGCCAAATTCAAGCCAGCCATGTGGAAAAAAACTAGGCCCCAATAAGTTTTATCACCAAATACATATAAAAAACGATTAAACATGCCAGCAAACGTTTTATATTACATTTTATAAGAGTAATGCCATCTCTATTAATAAGCCTGATACCAGTCGCTGTCACTGTATTTAAGGCTTTACTTACATTAGTTTGGTATCAGCAGCATTTTCTAGCAAATTCCATCCTAGAAAAATATTAACTGGCACATACCTTTATTGCAGGAAAACCTGCACACCATTCCCTCTCTGAAGTTACCTCACTCCCTCAGATATGTGAGAACAGCCATGGATCTTAGTTACTTCTGCTAAGATCATAGAAAATGCAGGCAGATTCTTCTTCTAAATACTGCCTGAGATAAACAGTACACTCTGGCACCATTTAAAAATAACAAACTTTTGATTGAAGAATAAACTAAGTATAAAACACCACACTCCTCTTACGACCTCCATCTTGGTTGAGGCTTGCAAGAGAATGACTGGGTATGACAGTTAGGGGAGGAGCTATATAGCAGCTCTGCTGTGGGTGATCCTCTTGCAACTTCCTGTTGAGAAGGAGAATATCCATAAGTAATGGATGATCCGTGGACTGGATACACTTAACAAGAGAAAAAAGGTTTTAAGGTGGATAGGTGTATTTTTACTCAGCTGCTATGCAACTTAGCCCTACCATGTATACTTTTAAAGTGATATAAGGAAATATTTCAAGGCAGCTAATGGATTAGCAATCAGACAGTGTAATACGGATAATCCATACCACAATAGGTAAACAATAAATCCAATTACCACTATGGGATTATATCCAAGATCCTTTGTATTTTTACAGTAGTATACCACATTGTGGGCTTGATTTATCAAGCAATGGCGGACAGGGGCGTACATATATTCGCCCTTTCTGCCCCAGCTCTCCTCTGGCAGTCAGCAATTCACTGCCATTATTTAAGACTGCACCACAAGCGCCTTTTGTGCGCCTCGCATGCCAATCCACACCCTATGCACAGCCAATCACGTGCGGGCATGAGCTTTCAATCTCCCCAGGCGGATCTAAGAGGTGGAGAAGAAGTAGGAAAGCAGTTGGTCTGATGACCGCTGCTTGATAAATTGTGACTGCAGGTTGTCTCATGAGAACCCTGCAGTCATACAGAGGATAAGAGCTTGATAAATCAAGCCCTTTAAAGTATATTATAAGCCCTTTAAAGTATATTATACATATTAATACATTATCCATACCTATCTATGGAGTTTCCTAAAAAAAGAAAGCAAAACAATCAGGAGCATAATCAAACACCAGTAACAAAGGTATATATACATCTTAGATTTCCTAAATACCCCTCATAGTGCCCTCTTATTGGTAGGTATATGTATTGGACTAGACATTATTGTACATCATTGACATGTTACTTATGCCAATGTTTACCATTCCTTCACAGCGCTTTGTACATGACATCAAGATATATATTTCTAGAAAAAGAGAGAATAATTGTGTGTTATATTAAGTCCCTTTGGTACCCAATGTACCCAAATGGACATTCATTTCCATATCAATCAACATTGTGCCTAACATAGGCACTGTGGCCTCCATTACATATGCAGCGTCACCCGCAAAATATCCTCCACCGCCAGATTTTACGCGATTTTGGTATAACATATATGGTGAAGCCTACAAGTTACATGCGTATATTTCCCCCTTCGGATGTATTTTTTTTTAAGCCATAGACAACCATAGAGAACAGCCGCGCAATTTGGTTATCCAATATCCAGCGCAAGGACTTACGTGGCGAAAATGGAGAGAAATCTTACTCCATTTTTACCTCGCCATAAAAAGCAGCCGCAGGCAAAGCCTTGCGCTGAGTATCGGGAGCACCGTAACTCCCAAAATGCCTCGCGAAAAATAAACTAACACCTAACGCATGCGCAATGTCCTATCTACCTGTCAACCGCAATCCCCCACCGCAATAACTAATAAAGTCTATTAACCCCTAAACCGCCAGAGCCCACAATGCAATAAACCTAACCCCTAACCCCCCCTAAATGAACTAAAATTACCTAATTTACAAAATACTATGTGTTTTGTCTCTCAGATTCAGAATCATTTGTTCCACTTCCTTCTCATCACCCGCCCCTCTGTAGTTATTTCTTTCATTTTTGTAGTTTGTATGATTCTCTTTTCTGGTTCTGAGTTGTTCCAGATGACTCATTAGTTGAGACCCCTCAAATGCCTTGTTTAAGAGGAGGGTGTAATGCGCCTAGTTACCAACAACTAGTTATGATCTGTTTGTATGGAGTCTACAAAATAGTACCAAATCTGTAATTTTATACATTTTAAATCAAGTATATATTATGCAGGCAATACTCAAGTTTAAACTGTACATAGGATATAGGGTTGACACATAGGCCCATGTTTTCCTGGACACTTATAAATTCCACATGCTGCAGGGTGTGCAGGAGGAACATCAATAGTGCTGTCCAGAATCACTATTTTGTAGCTGTTGAGCAAACACAATGCATGTTTCCCTCTGCAGACATTGTAGCATGTGGTAACTCAGGAAAACATGGCTAAGGTGGCAACCCCTAATAGGATATCACCTTGTTTATTCTATCAAACCACCTGAGTAAGCCCTTGTTTACTGCCATTCCCTATTATGACTAATCGTCTATGTTTTTCTTATAGACAATTATCTCAGGTGCCTTGATATTCCAAGACATATAAATTTTCGAAACATGAACAGGTTGGCATAGGAAGAGACCATATAAGATCCCATCACTGTGCCAATCTGTGCCAATCTGCTGTAGATACTAAACCTTGAAGAAATTATGTGTAAGGCAAAGTTCTACTAAAATGAATTTTATTATGAGGCCACAGTAATCTTTGTCATCCTGTCACAGCCTCCACAACCCACTTCTTTATAAGATTTAGCAGTTTATAATACAAATTTATGGGGAATTTCACCCACCTCCATCTGTTTACAATTTTATTACAAGACCAGAGGACTCCTATTTTTGCATTCTCTTTCTTTACTACTCAATGCAGCTTTTAAAAGTAACAGAAAGACCCATAAACACAACATATTAAAACAGCATAGAAAACAGATAACCACAATAAGTAGCTTAAAGTGAGAGCTAGCTTATAACTCCAGAAAAAAAGAAACCAAATCAGAGAAGGAATTAGTGTCGATAAACTGTCCAATAAGCAGCCAATCCTCCTCTTTCTTTTGCTGCTCAGCCAGAGATAAGTATTCAAATAATTTTCTCTCCAATAAAGCATAAAATTTTTATTCTATTATCCTAATTTATGCTTAAAAATGTTTTCCTTTATTATTAAGAACTGTTGGTTGAATAATCTGCTTTAATTTATACAGTTTTTAACTTTAAATTTTCCTTTTGCCTCCGTTTTTTTTTGGTAATTTTTTTCCCCTTGGCCGTTTTACTATCACTTTTATAACCTTTCTGGTTCTTTATCCGTTTTTTCCTTACTTGCACCCCTTTTTTCCTTACCTCGTTTTAATTCATTTTTTTATTCAATTCTATTTAGCTCCTCTCCCCTCATTTCCTCTGCTGAGTGCTCCGGTCGCCATTTTGTTTTCTATTTGTTTTCTATTCCCCGCCCTCTCATAAGCTGATGTAACTTTCCTGTCAGTCTCAGCTCATTCTCCTCAGCCCGGTAACATATTGTTGCCACTGCTTCTTAATACAAGTTGTATATTAGAAAATAAATTACTGTGTTAGGTTGCCATCTTCTGGTTTACTTTAGTTTTAAAACCAAATTTTAACAAACTGTTTATATATTTAACTGTTAAACTTTATTATTATATTAATTCAAAGTTACTTATACTTTCATTATATCTTATGCCAAGAAATTTATTTATTTATAGTTAAGTTTTAAAGAAAACTTGTTAACTTTTAGTATTTATAATTTATATAAAAATTTATATTTGAAAATGTCCTGAAAATGCAGAGGGTACTCCTCCTTTAACAGCACAAACTGGTGCAGACAAGGATTGACTCCACAATGAATAATCTTTTTAATAAATGTCTTCTTTAATGGGCATTTCAAGAAACAAAAAAGTGTTTAAAGAGAAAAAATCCTTCTTTATCTGTAATTGCAAGTAAAAAAAACTGTCCGCAAAGTCCTCGTCAACGCTTGTCTGACACCACAATTCCTTGCAGCAAGGGAACAAAACTGCTGCCTATAGAACCTAAATCCAAGGGTGTCCAAATGGGAGATAATACTGTAAGTCCAAAGTTAAAAGAGAATATACAATATGCTGATTATCATCTTCTGATGATAATAATTCCTGAGGATGGTAGTTATACTGATATTAACCTCAGATTCTCATTTATGAGACTGAGAAACCTGACTATACCCTGTTACTAAAAAACATAAAAAGATGCATAAGAAATTAAGAGATTTTTATTGAGGAGGAGTCTGAATTCACAGATTGTCTGGGTAATCCAAGATTTAATCCTGAATGAGCTTCACCATCCCCGCTCTGCGGAATGGTGCCCCCTTCTATTGGGGTAGCAAAATGTATTGATTTCCAATTAAGAAAACCCTTAAAGAAGCAGTCCCGTAATAAAATGAGGGCAGAAGCCCTCGCCCCTTGCTCCCCAAAAAATGCATCAATTACCCCTGAGGTGGATCCTAAAACCCATCAAGTTTATTGGGGGCCCTAGGTTATAAAGTTAAAAAAGGGATGACGTTCCTGGAAAATATGCCAGGACAAATTGTTAGATTCCACAGGTCCACTGACCAAGTTATTTGAATAGGAGAACAGGGTGTTGCAAAAGACTCCCCCCTTGACCCATATGTTGTCAGAGAGTGGGTCCAAAGGCTTTTATGTTTTATAGGTACACAAATGTTGCCCATGACGTTAGAGAGACGTCGTAATATATACGAAAGATTGATCCAAAAATATCAGATTTTAATTCAATGAGATTCCCCCAGATGATCAATGGGTTGTTATTTGGTGACTCTGATTTGAAAGAGCTTAATCAATATGTGATACTTTTTCAAACCTCAACAAGGTTAAAACTTCTGTAAAAAAGATTTTCTACCCAAATCAGGGTTTTCTCTGACAGGGCCGGGAGAGGCAGAGGCCGCTTTCCCGGCCGTCAACCATTCCTATCCAGGTCTCATTATAACCAATCCCATCAAACCCTATTATCCTTCCCAATATCACCTCAATTCAACAGAGGTTTCCAAGAACCTTCTACCTCAGCAACCTTCTTCCCAGCAAGGGGAACGCCCTTGGAACCAAAGAGGCTTCAGGGGTAGATCAAGAGCAAGACAAGCTCCAGGTAAGATTATTGGTTCCTTCTCAAATCTTTTTTCCCAAGACAAAATGGTGCAGAATGCTTTGTTTGCAAAAAATTGGGCATCAATCACTTCCGACCCGTGGGTTCTTCAAGCGGTGTCAGGAATTTACATAGAGTTTATTTCCCTTCCCATTCAAATAAAATTTCCACAACCAATTAATTTTTCCCAAAAAGACAAAATTCTGGTTCAAAATGAAATTTCCTCCCTTTTCTCCAAAAAAGCTATCCTTCTGGTCCCTCATACCTCAAAAAATTTTATTTAAGCAATCTTTTTCTTGTCAAAAAGAAAAACATCCAATTCAGGCCTGTCATAAATCTGAAATCCTTAAATGCTTATGTTGTTTACCATCATTTCAAGATGGAGGGCATTCATTTATTAAGAGAATGCCTAAGAGAAAACGATTGGCTAGTCCGTTTAGATCTCACAGACGCTTATTTGACCGTGTCAATCGCTCAGGAGCACTGAAATTTTAACCTTTCGTTGGGAAGATCAATTTTGGAATTTCACTTGTCTTCCCTTCAGCCTATCCTCGGCTCCTTGGATATTCACAAAATTACTCAAACCTGTGATAGCTTGGTTAAGACTTCGAGGTGTTTATCTTATCATTTATTTAGACGACATCCTCATTATGGACCAGAATTTTCTCTCACTCCAAAAACAATTCTCTTCCACAATCTCCCTTTTAGAATCTCTAGGTTTCATAGTAAAACAAACAGAAATCAGTTTTATCTCCTACCAAATCTTTAGATTTCCTGGGGTTTCAAAATAGATACAACCCTTTCCACTTTGAGTCTCCCTTTAGACAAAGTGGATAAGGTTTTGGAAATTTCTTTCTTTATATTCTTCAAAGAGTCAGTTCCCATCAGAACTATAGCCAGGATAGTAGGGTTACTTTCATCCTCTATTCAGGCTATATTTTCCTGCCCCTCTTCATTATCGCAAACTTCAAAGATTGAAGATTCTTCATTTGAGAAAAGGTTTTTCCTATTCTCATTTGATTCCCATTTCTCCAGAAGCGAAAGAAGAACTTTCCTGGTGGCTCATTTAGATGCCTGGAATGGAAGAGCCATTTTTGGCAAAACTCCAGATTTCATCATCGAATCAGATGCCAGTCTTTCAGGCTGGGGAGCTCGCTGCGGTCCTTCCATCACAGGTGGCAAGTGGACTCTGGAGGAGAAACGTTTTCATATAAATTGTTTAGAATTATTGGCTGGCTCGTTTGCAGTCAAGAGTTTGCAGTCTTCTTCTCCAGTCTCTATTCTGCTACGTATGGACAATATTTCTGCGGTGCAGTATCTCAATCTTTTGGGAGGCACCAAGTCCAGGGACCTGTCCAACATCACCAAGGATTTTATTCATCTTTGTTTGGACAGGAACATTTCAGTCAGAGCAGAATATATTCCGGGACAATCGAATTCGGGTTCGCGGATTGGGGATCTCGGTCATTTGACAGATTTCAGCGATTGGAAATTGGACAGGAGTCTTTTTCTCTATCTCCAATCTCTCAGGGGTTCCTTTTGTTTGGATCTTTTTGCATCCAGGACCAATTTTCAGATCCTTCCTTATTTCAGCTGGCGCCCGGACCCAGAAGCAGCGGCCATAGATGCTTTTCTCCATCATGGCCGCGCCCAGGGGGTTTACGCGTTCCCTCCTTTTTTGATAATTCCGAGGACAATTTCAATAGTCCGCAGGGATCTCCTTCGCCTAATGATTGTGACCCCCTTTTGGCCGACACAGTCATGGTATCCATCCCTTTTGGAGATGTCCCTCGATCTCCTGATTCTTCTGCCTTGTCTTCCTCATCTTCTCACAAATCCGGAAGGCAATTATCACGATCTAGTCCTTCAAGGTTCTCTTCTCCTAATAGCATGGACGATATCAGGGGACCCTGGGCTCTCCCGAGGCCTTTCGGCTGGAGCAAGATCCCTCATTCAGGAATCTTGGGCCCAGCTACTCGTTGATGCTACTTTGCCGCTTGGTCTAAATGGTCTAGCTGGTGCTTGCAAAGGAATCTGGATCCCCTTTCTTCGGATTTAACTGGCATTATTAATTATCTATCTCACCTTTTTGACCTAGGTTTAGCTTATAGAACTATCAATGTCCATCGTTCTGCTATTTCTGCTAGGCATAACTTGATTAATAATGTTTTGGTCGGTAAACATCCTTTAGTTGTAGGATCCTCAAAGCCATGAGACTAAAACGACCCTCCAGTCCCTAAACATGAATTTTTTCTGGGATGTGGATTTAATTTTTTCACTGCTTAAATCTTGGCCACATAATGCTTCATTATCTTTTAAACAACTCACAGCTAAACTCGCTACTCTTCTTTGTCTAATCTCTTTCAGAAGGGTTTCTGATGTTAAAGCCCTAGATTGGAATGCTAAACGTTTCTCTCCATAGGGTGTTACCTTTTTCATCTCACGAAGAACTAAACCCTTTCCACATCTATCTTCTATCCTTACCTTCCCTCTGAACCTTCCCTCTGTGTGGTGGAATGTTTGAAATCTTACGAATCCAAAACTTTACCTTTTAGAAAACCTTCTAACAATCAAGTTCTAAACATCTTTCGTTCCTCCTCATGTTGCTGTAACATCTACTTCCATAGCGAGATGGGTTAAATGGGTTATGAAGGAAGCTGGGGGTTGATATTTCTTTCTCAGCTCATTCATTCAGTTAGAGGTTCTGCTGCTTCCAAAGCCTTTTTGAAATCTGCTCCGCTTCAGCGGATTTTGGATGCGGGCAGATTGGTCTTCAGACTCTACTTTTAAGCAATTTTATTTCAGACCATTCAACATGCCTCGCTTAACTTATTTTCTTGAATAGTTTAGTTTATTTTAAATATGCTTTAAACTTGCAAAAATAGGAGTCTCTGGTCTTGTAATAAAATTCCGATTATCCTAATATTTGAAGGTATAATCTAGATTTTATTAAAGACACAGAGACGAGTATTTTCCTACCTCGAGTATATATGATACCCTCCCGTTAAGAATTTGATATTATTTTTATTACTTGTTTTTCTTGTTTTCGACAGTTTCCCATCTGAGAGAAATCCCTTTCTGGTGTCGGGATATTTACCTTCTATTCAAGAGAATGTTCATCTCGCAAGTTCACCTGGATCCAAGTCATCCTTCTGCAATCAAGTTCTTATTTCCAAGTTTCTCTTCAATCAAGTTTTCAACAGTTATTCTCTTGTTTGGATTTGTTTGGGACTTTTTGGACTGTTGTTAGTTCTAAAAATTTTTCCTTTTGTGAGCATCAATCAAGAAAGAGGAGGATTGGCTGCTTATTGGACAGTTTATGGACACTATTCCTTCTCTGATTGGTCTATTTTTTTCTTGGAGTTATAATCTAGCTCTCACTTTAGCTACTTATTGTGGTTATCTGTTTTTCTATGCTGTTTTAATATGTTATGTTATGTCTTTCTGTTACTTTTTAAAAGCTGCATTGAGTAGTAAAGAAAGAGAATGCAAAAATACTCGTCTCTGTGTCTTTAATAAAATCTAGATTATACCCTTCAAAAATATTAGGTTAATCGGAATTTTGCAGGATCCTATGAGTATCTTCATCTGTATGGGGCCAGTGGAATAGTAACATCAGAACAGGATGATTGCAGAGAGACCATTGCCTATACAGAATAAATGCTGATAGATATTTGTATTATAATTTGTTAAATCTTAAAAGGAGACAAGTAGATTGTAAAGCAGACTATTATAAAAAGAAAATGATAACTAGAGGGTTCCATATGAAAAGCATACCCACTATTGGTAGAAATAAGTGAATTTTGTAGAAAATGGTCCAGAATATTGAACAAGTGTTCTTTGATTTCACGATGCTGGTTTTGGAGGAACTCAATAGGATTTAAATAAAAAGGTTGAACATTGAGAATAAAGAACAGGCACATGCATGTATTACAAAATGATAATAAAGAGGATTGGCTCAAAAAATTACATAGGTTAAGAAATATCACTTAGGACTTAATTTTAAAACAAAATACACTACATGCTGTATAAGGTGATTATAGAGAGAGTAATGTATATAGCTGGCTCTCAGGAAACTACAAATAGAAGACAACTTAGAAATAGAAAGTCACATAAGCATATCCCACATTAGATACTGGTGGGGTGAATCTGGTGATCAAGATGTGAGTAACAGACTACGGGGCCGATTTATCATCGGTCTGTCAAACAAGATCCGCTCAGCGGATCATGTCCGTCAGACATCGATGAACCGTCAGCATACGCTTACAGCATTTATCATGCACAAGCAGTTCTTGTGAACTGCTTGTGCAATGCAGCCCCCTGCAGATGCGCGGCCATTCGGCCGCTAGCAGGGGGTGTCAATCAACCCGATTGTATAGGATCAGGCGGATTGCAGACTGCAGCTTCAGAGCAGGCAGACCAGTTATGGAGCAGCGGTCTTAAGACGCTGCTTCATAACTGCAGTTTCCGGCTAGCCTGAAGGCTCACATGGAAACAGGGGCATCAAGCTCCATTCGGAGCTTGATAATTTGGCCCCTACAAATAAACACACAGGGTATGCAAACTCGCTCACAGAATAAACTACATTCAGGGGCTCCAAAAAAGGATAAAAAAAAAAAAAATCAGGACAGTTATCAGACAAGGGGAGTACAACAAAAAGACAAGTGCAGAGTTGACACAGAAAATGTAACCATTAACCTGAGTAAAAGACCCCTAACAGCAGATGAAGCAGTTGTCATGAATAAAGGAATTATGTTTTGAACCAACCATAAAATTGATAATTTCCAAAAAGAACAGATTTACAAAAATTCCAGCACCAACTTAAGTACTAGAGATTTTTTTAAGAATATACAAATGATAAAATCTGTTAAAATTGAGGGAAGTAGGAAAAACATTTAAAAACTAAAATTTGTAATCTTACCAGACCCCAGAGAAAAGCCTTTAAATAACCTGGCACTGGATACAAGCACAGTCATCCACCATCCTGATAAGGGCAGGGCATCTTAATAATGGATTTTAAAAATATTATAAAGAGGGTCTCTTGGGACAGTTGGCAGACACAAAGGTATACAAAATATTGGAAAGTAATCCTACGTGGACATATAAAATCTTAGTGAACCAAATTATACAGGGCTTTAAAGAGAGGATACTGTATATAGATTAAAAAACTCAGGATTTCCTGTAACTGAATATCCAAGATGCCCCATTAAATATACGTGTCCCAAAAATACAAAAGTCCTTAGATAGGCCTCCAAGCCCACCCAATAGTTTTTTCGATAAAATCTTTATTCCAACCAATAGCACTACATGTGGACTTTTTTCTACAGGACACAGTCAAAAAGATCAGGTCCTTTCTACTAGACTATACAACTCTGATTAATTGACTAAACACACCATTATAAAGGATAGGATAGGATCCTTGTCACCTTGGATGTCAACAGCCTCTACACCATTATACATCACCAGGTGAGTATGAAGGCTGTTAGGCAAATTCTTCCAGGGTGACAAAGCTTACTGTGGGTACTGCTATCAAATTAATCTTAAACCCAATAGAACTTTGCCACATAATTACTTTAACTTTTATGGTCAGTACTATCTACAGCAGGTTGGCACAGTGATGGGGTCATATATGGCCCTTTCCTATGCCAACCTGTTTAAGGCATTTTTCAAAAAGTTATGGGTCTTTGAAAATCAAGCACATGAGATAATTGTCTATAAAGGAGATACTTAGGCAATTTTGTTTATAATAGGGAATGGCACTGAAGAAGGCTTACTCAGGAGAAAATAACTACAGAGGGGGAGATGATTAGAAGGAAATGGACAAAATGATTCTGTATCTGAGGGACATAACACAGGATGTATTGAAAAAGAGAGAAACAAGTAAGAAGGAACATGACCAATTGAACTATTTTAGGATATATTCTCCAATGAGTTCAGAGATTAAAAGGATCAACAAAAATTGGTAAATTATACAAGATACATCCCTACCGTTTGTACGTCCCCTGATTAAACTGTGTTTACAGAGAAACGCATTGCATGTGTTTTTAATACTTGGATGACACAGTGTATACCAAGACTGTCTTTTATAATGTTTTAAACTCAAATAAATGTATTTGATTTTTTTATCAAACACTCGTTGGACTATGTAAATCTGAGTTCTAAAGTCTACGCTACCATTGAGAGTGACCTCTCCCTGCTCTAAAAACCCTGAGGATCCGGTGTTCGAGCAGTGCCGGAGTTTAGCTAGCTGGATTGCTGTATAGGATCCAGCCTGCCTCTATTGGCATAAGAGATCGCATTTTAAAAATGTGAGTACCCTGTGAGTAATTGCATTACATTAAATTGCCTGATTCTGACTGATATGCACATGCAAACACCTCTCGTTTTTTACCATTCATCTATAGAGCTTACACGTTGTCTGAGTGCAGCCCGTCAAGCTTCTGGTCTTGTGGACTACTATCCCCATTTGAAAAGATTGGGTCATTTTGACTGTATATCTGGAACTATAAGTATTCATTGTATATATCACTGAGATCAGCTTTCATTGTCTTTGTTATTATATTAATATATGTGGTACAACTGGTTTAGTGTAATTTTGTATAGTTATACTATCCTGTGTGTATGTATAAATAAAATTAAAAAAAAGAATGACATGCATTTCGGCCTATATTATTGTTTGCCTGTGTGGGTTATACTATGTTGGTAGGTTCTCTACCCCTTTAAGGGAATGACTGGAAAACCAGATATACCATACAAAAACAGTAAAGGATAAGAAAAGTGAACAACATGTGTCACGCCACTTCTTGGAGAACAGTCATACGGTGTCTATGTTACGCATAATGTTGATAGAGTGCCTGTGTTGCACCAGGTGGAGACAAATCTGGAACTCCTTAAGAGGGAGGCGAAATTGATTGTCCATTTGGGTACATTGGTAACGAAGTAACTTAATGTAACACAAAATGATTCTCTTTTTTTTAGAAATATATACCTTGATGTTTGTACAAAGCCTTGTGAAGGACTATTAAACATTGGCATAAGCAACATGTAAATAATGTCTAGCCAATACATTTGCCTACCAATAAGAAGCATATAGATGACCTTTGTTACAGGTTTTGATTCGATGGAGGTTCACAAAAAGAAAGCATATATCGGTATGGAATACTAGACTATAAACATACAAAAGGTGCTTGGAAATAATCTCATAGGGGAAAATTGGATTACATTTTTACCTATCGTGGGTTATGGATTATCTGTAATAAACTGATTGCTAATCCATTAGCTGTCTTTTATATGTCCCTTATATCACCTTTAAAAGTATAATGGTGGCTAAGTTGCACAGCAGCCAAGTAAACATTCACCTAATCCACCTTTAAAACTTTTTTTGCCCTGCAGTTATATAGCAACCAAGTAAACATAAATGCTAAAGACAAGGGTTGATGACATCATCCAGCACACCCTGGCAAGCAGTGATGACATCACTAGCCTAGTGCTATAACATGGAGGCACTGGTGACCTGTAGCATGTTCTAGTGATCCAGATCTTCATGGTTTGAAACAGGACAGTCTTCAGATGAACGGTAATAGAATGTACTGAATAGACAAGATATTACAAAAAGGATTTGTTACATAGTGTAAAATGGTTCTATATATGGGTGAATGTAATAAGAAACTGGTATAGTTATACTTTATTTGTGAGAAAGCCAAGTTGTAAAATGGTGACATTTGACATTGTGGAAAAAAAAACAATTCCAATGTATATTTTATTGCAATTAGTATAAATATAATTATTTCTTTTTATTGTAATTGGAAAATAATTTGGTCTTTAAAAAGGTTCAAGTAAGAACTGAAATGACCTGATTTTTTTTTATAGTGAATGTAAATTTTTATGAATGAGTGCCCGATTTAAAATAAAAAATAAATACTATTTAAAAACAGGGGCACTTTCATAAAAGAAAAAAAAAAAAAAAAAAAGCGTGCTGGTTAGTGAAGTTCTGCATCTTCACACTGGACACCACCATATTGGAATTTAAGTACTCTAGTACCCTGTGATAGAAGTGGTGCACATTCACAGATCAGGGCTGTTGTGGTCTTCTTACAGGATGAAGAAAATCCATACGAGAAATGCTCAACTGGGGGTGGATGGTACCCACCCAGGAAAATGTATTTCTGCACTTTCCACAGAAGAGACCTTTCCTATAGTATATCAGTCTGTCCCCCCCATGCCAAAAGGACAGTCCATAAAGATGCAGGGGCATTATTGCCATTATACTGGCTTCTATATTGGGTTAGCATAAGGAGATGGGATGGCTTTATGAGAGCAGCAGGTACAAGAGGTAAAACCATGTTACTGCAGTTGTACCCGGCAATTTACTATATTGTGTGTACTTTAAATTCTAAATTTGTTTTAAAGTAATACAGATTGTTTACTATGCTGCTGTACTTGATGGCAGCAATGAGGTTATCTGGAAGTCAAAACATGAAAATTATAGTACTGTAGTTTAATTCTTCACAGCACTCACTAGTGCTGCATCATCTGACATTTAGCCATTCATAACTAGCAAAGATTGGAATGTTACAATGAGTTATTAATCTATGAAAATAAAGCAAGGAAACAGCTCCTCCCCAAACACAGAATGGGGTTATAGTCAAGCTAATAACTCACCCTCTAGAAAAGTGTTTTTCAACTCCAGTCCTCAAGGCAAACCCCTTTTCTAGACTTCCTGAAGGACACCCAGCTGTGTAATTTAGGCATTTTAAGTGCTGATAACAGATCATAAACAGCTGCCTACTTTGTGTAAAGTACAATCCATGTAAGAATATATTCCAAGGTTATAAAAAAAAAAAATAATTAATTCAATACTCTTCAACTTATTAAAATAAATATAAAACCACTACCACACATTTTTACCAGTCTTTATTTTTTTTGGGGGGGGGGGGGGGAAGCAGGAAAGACAAACCTACTTTTAATATTTAGCTTAACTACTTTTAAATTAATGTCATAATGCACAAAGGTTATGGATGAAACTTAATACATCACAAACCTTGTACAATGTATTTATACAAGGTTTGTGCTATATTAACTTTCACCCAGAAACAGATCAATACTACGGACTTAAAAGGCATATTCTCATACAGACATCACATCTTCTAATTCCTTAGAGCATGTAGCTTTTTGCATTACTGACTCAAATCTTACTATGTGTGCGCGCGCACGCAAGTCCTGCAAAAAGGTTACACACATAGCTTAAGTCCCCATCAGGCACTACAAACATAGAAGCTCCATAGGACACATGAGGTAATTGGAAGCTATATGAAACTGCCACTCTAGATTGGCTGACAACACAATCTGCATATTGTGGTCCCCAAGTAGGCCTTAACATAATTTTTAACCATTGTCCAGGAGTTAAGCATGTAGTAAGGTAGGGTCAGTAAAGTAAAAAGGACATGCTCTTAAAGAAGCATGTAATTTCATTAGAAAACTCGGGTTTATGCAATTATTTACATAGTCACTGGATTACCAGTGGGATTTGCTGCCATAGAAGTTGTTCATTCTAGTGTGACCCCTACAGGTATGTATATAACATTTTATACACAAGATTATTATACAGCCAGAAGCAGACATCTAAGCCTCCTCAGTGTATCTGGTGGTGTCATATCTTGCATTCAGCAATGGCTCAAAGCCTTGTTTTTGTTTACGGTGCATGAATAGGACAAGCAGCAGCATAAGAAGAAGCAGAGCAAGAAGCGCACCCCCAACAGTGGAACCAACTATAACAGCAACAGCTCGCGAGTCTTCAGATGCTTCAGAAAAAAAACAAACAAAAAAAAAACAAGTTTAGACTCTAAAATGGAGCAACAGAAAAAGCCCAAGAAATCTGCATGTCAACCACAACTATTGTCATCACTGAAGGACCTTATGCAATTAAGATTTTTTTCTTATGTATTATAGTAATTTGCTTGCCAAATACAATTAGTTACTGGGTATTTGTGATGCCTTAAACAGGTCAGAAAATCCACAACATGGAACTTAAGCACACACTTTAGAAGGAAGTATGGATAAAACCCAGGGACATCTGGTTTTTAAATTTCTAGGATAGGGTTCAACTCTTACTGGTGTAAAATATCTGTCTAGAAAAATAAATTACTAGTTCATTTAAAGTTAAATGGTACAATTTCACCCCAAAAAAACATAATTTATGTAAGAACTTACCTGATAAATTCATTTCTTTCATATTAGCAAGAGTCCATGAGCTAGTGACGTATGGGATATACATTCCTACCAGGAGGGGCAAAGTTTCCCAAACCTTAAAATACCTATAAAAACACCCCCTCACCACACCCACAATGCAGTTTAACGAATAGCCAAGAAGTGGGGGGTGATAAGAAAAAAAGTGCTAAAGCATATAAAATAAGGAATTTCGAATAATTGTGCTTTATACAAAAAAAAAAAATCATAACCACCACAAAAAAAAAAAAAAGGGTGGGCCTCATAGGACTCTTGCTAATATGAAAGAAATGAATTTATCAGGTAAGTTCTTACTAAATTATGTTCTTTCATGTAATTAGCAAGAGTCCAATGAGCTAGTGACGTATGGGATAATGACTACCCAAGATGTGGATCTTTCCACGCAAGAGGCACTAGAGAGGGAGGGATAAAATAAAGACCAGCCAATTCCTGCTGAAAATAATCCACACCCAAAATAAAGTTTAATGAAAAACATAAACAGAAGATTTCAAACTGAAACTGCTGCCTGAAAGTACTTTTCTACCAAAACTGCTTCAGAGAAGAATACATCAAAATGGTAGAATTTAGTAAAAGTATGACAAAGAGGACCAAGTTGCTGCTTTGCAAATCTGATCAACCGAAGCTTCATTCCTAATCGCCCAGGGAAGTAGAAACTGACCTAGTAGAATGAGCTGTAATCCTTTGAAGGCGGAGTTAATTTTACCCGACTCGACCATAGGCATGATGAATTAAAGATTTCAACCAAGATGCCAAAGAAATGCAGAAGCTTTCTGGCCTTTTCTAGAACCGGAAAAGATAACAAATAGACTAGAAGTTTTTCAGAAAGGACTTAGTAGCTTCAACATAATATTTCAAAGCCTCTAACATCCAAAGAATGCAACGATTTCTCCTTAGAATTCTTAGGATAGGACATAATGAAGGAACCACAATTTCTCCACTAATGTTGTTGGAATTCACAACTTTAGGTAAAATTCAAAAGAAGTTCGCAACACCCGCCTTATCCTGATGAAAAATCAGAAAAGGAGACTCACAAGAAAGTGCAGATAATTCAGAGACTCTTCTGGCAGAAAGAGATGGCCAAACAAGGAAACAAAAACTTCCAAGAAAGTATTTTAATGTCCAATGAATGCATAGGTTCAAACGGAGGACTTGAAGAGCCCCAGAACCAAATTTCAAACTCCAAGGAGGAGAAATTGACTTAATGACAGGTTTTATACGAACCAAAGCTTGTACAAAACAAAGAATATCAGGAAGATTAGCAATCTTTCTGTGAAAAAGAACAGAAAGAGCAGATATTTGTCCCTTTCAAAGAACTTGCAGATATACCTTTATCTAAACCATCCTGAAGAAACTGTAAAAATCTCGGAATTCTAAAAGAATGCCAAGAAAAATGATGAGAAAGACACCCAAGAAAATATAGTCTTCCAGACTCTATAATATATCTCTGGATACAGATTTACGAGCCTGTAAGATAGTAGTAATCACAGAGTCAGAGAAACCTCTCTTGACCAAGAATCAAGCGTTCAATCTCCTACCTTTAAATTTAAGGATTTGAGATCCTGATGGAAAAAAGGACTCTGCGACAGAAGGACTGGTCTTAGCGGAAGAGTCCGCGGATGGCAAGAGGCCATCCGGCACAAGATCAGCATACCCAAAACCTGTGAGGCCATGCCGGAGCTATAGCAGAACAAATGAGCATTCCTTCAGAATCTTGGAGATTACTCTTGGAAGAAGAACTAGAGGGCGGAAAGATATAGGCAGGATAGAACTCTCCAAGGAAGTGATAATGCATCCACTGCTTCTTGCCTGAGGGATCCCGGGATCAGGACAGATACCTGGGAAGTTTCTTGTTTAGATGAGACGCCATCAGATCTATTTCTGGAAGCTCCACTTATGAACAATCTGAAGAAATACCTCTGGGTGAAGAGACCATTTCGCCCGGATGCAACGTTTGGCGACTGAGATAATCCGCTTCCCAATTGTCCTATACCTGGGATATGAACCGCAGAGATTAGACAGGGCTGGATTCCGCCCAAACCCAGAATTCGAGATACTTCTTTCATAGCTAGAGGACTGTGAGTCCCTCCTTGATGATTGATGTATGCCACAGTAGTGACATTGTCCTGAAAACAAATGAACGATTCCTCTCTTCAGAAGAGGCCAAGACTGAAGAGCTCTGAAAATTGCACCGGAGTTCCAAAATAATTGATCGGATAATCTCACCTCCTGAGATTCCCAAACTCCTTGTGCCGTCAGAGATCCCCACACAGCTCCCCAACCTGTGAGACTTGCATCTGTTGAAATTACAGTCCAGGTCGGGAATGCACAAAAGAAGCCCCCTGAATTAATCGTTGGTGATCTGTTCACACACGTTAGAGTGTCATACAAATCGGTTTTAAAAGATATTAATTTGAGATATCTTTGTGTAATCCCTGCACCATTGATTCAGCATACAGAGCTGAAGAGGTCGCATGTTGAAAACGAGCAAAGGGGATCGCGTCCGATGCAGCAGTCATAAGACCTAGAATGTTCATGCATAAAGGCTACCGAAGGAATGATTGTGACTGAAGGTTTCGACAAGCTGAAATCAATTTTAGACGTCTCTTGTCTGTCAAAGACAGAGTCATGGACACTGAATCTATCTGGAAACCCAGAAAGGTTACCCTTGTCGGAGGAATCAATGAACTTTTTAGTGAATTGATCCTCCAACCATGATCTTGAAGAAACAACACAAGTCGATTCGTATTGAGATTATGCTAAATGTAAAGACTGAGCAAGTACCAAGATATCGTCCAAATAAGGAAATACCACAAATACCCTAGTTCTCTGATTACCGACAGAAGGGCACCGAAGAACCTTTGTAAAAATTCTTGGAGCTGTAGCTAGGCCAAAACGGCAGAGCCACAAACTGGTAATGCTTGTCCAGAAAAAGAGAATCTCAGGAACTGATAATGATCTGGATGAATCGGAATATGCAGATATGCATCCTGTAAATCTATTGTGGACATATAATGCCCTTGCTGAACAAAAGGCAAGATAGTCCTTACAGTTACCATTTTCATTGTTGGTATCCCTTACATAACGATTCAATATTTTTAGATCCAGAAACTGGTCTGAAGGAATTCTCCTTCTTTGGTACAATGAAGAGATTTGAATAAAACCCCATCCCCTGTTCCAGAACTGGAACTGGCATAATTACTCCAGCCAAACTCTAGATCTGAAACACAATTCAGAAATGCTTGAGCTTTCACTGGATTTACTGGGACACTGGAAAGAAAAAATCTCTTTGCAGGAGGTCTCATCTTGAAACCAATTCTGTACCCTTCTGAAACAATGTTCTGAATCCAAAGATTGTAAACAGAATTTATCCAAATTTTCTTTGAAAAAAAACGTAACCTGCCCCCTACCAAGCTGAGCTGGAATGAGGGCCACACCTTCATGTGGACTTAGAAGCTGGCTTTGCTTTTCTAGAAGGCTTGGATTTATTCCAGACTGGAGATGGTTTCCAAACTGAAACTGCTCCTGAGGATGAAAGATCAGGCTTTTGTTCTTTGTTGAAACGAAAGGAACGAAAACGATTATTAGCCCTGTTTTTACCCTTAGATTTTTTATCCTGTGTAAAAAAGTTCCTTTCCCACCAGTAAGTTGAAATAGAATCCAACTGAGAACCAAATAATTTGTTACCCTGGAAAGAAATGGAAGTAGAGTTGATTTAGAAGCCATATCAGCATTCCAAGTTTTAAGCCATAAAAGCTCTTCTAGCTAAAATAGCTAGAGACATATACCTGACATCAACTCTGATAATATCAAAAATGGCATCACAGATAAAATTTAGCATGTTGAAGAAGAATAATATTATGAGAATCATGATCTGTTACTTGTTGAGCTAAAGTTTCCAACCAAAAAGTTGAAGCTGCAGCAAACATCAGCCAATGATATAGCAGGTCTAAGAAGATTACCTGAACACAGATAAGCTTTTCTTAGAAAGGATTCAATTTTCAAATCTAAAGGATCCTTAAACGAGAGTACATCTGACGTAGGAATAGTAGTACGTTTAGCAAGGGTAGAAATAGCCCCATCAACTCTAGGGATTTTGTCCCAAAATTCTAATCTGTCAGACGGCACAGGATATAATTGCTTAAAACGTTTAGAAGGAGTAAATGAATTACCCAATTTATCCCATTCTCTGGAAATTACTTCAGAAATAGCACTAGGAACAGAAAAACTTCTGGATAACCACAGGAGATTTAAAGACCTTATCTAAACGTTTAGAATTAGTATCAAGAGGACCAGAATCCTCAATTTCTAAAGCAATTAGTACTTCTTTAAGTAAAGAATGAATAAATTCCATTTTAAATAAATAAAAAGATTTATCAGCATCAATCTCTGAACCAGAATCCTCTGAACCAGAAGAGTCATCAGAATGATGATGTTCATTTAAAAATTCATCTGTATAAAGAGAGTTTTAAAAGATTTTTTATGTTTACTAGAAGGAGGAATAACAGACATAGCCTTCTTGATGGATTCAGAAACAAAATCTCTTAGTTATCAGGAACATTCTGAACATTAGATGTTGATGGAACTGCAACAGGTAATGGTACATTACTAAAGGAAACATTATCTGCATTAACAAGTTTGTCATGACAATTAATACAAAACAAACAGCTGGAGGAATAGCTACCAAAAGTTTACAGCAGATACACTTAGCTTTGGTAGTTCCAGCACCAGACAGCGATTTTCCTGAAGTATCTTCTGACTCAGATGCAACGTGAGACATCTTGCAATATGTAAGAGAAAAAACATATAAAGCAAAATTGATCAAATTCCTTAAATGACAGTTTCAGGAATGGGAAAAAATGCCAATGAACAAGCTTCTAGCAACTCAGAAGCAAAGAAAAAAATGAGACTTAAATAATGTGGAGACAAAAGAGACGCACATATTTTTTAGCGCCAAATAAGACGCCCACATTATTTGGCGCCTAAATGCTTTTTGGCGCCAAAAATGACGCCACATCCGGAACGCCGACATCTTTGGCGCAAAAGAACGTCAAAAATGACGCAACTTCCGGCGACACGTATGACGCCGGAAACAAAAGATTTTTTGCACCAAAAAAGTCAGCGCCAAGAATGACGCAATAAAATGAAGCATTTTCAGCCCCCGCGAGCCTAACAGCCCACAGGGAAAAAAAGTCAAATTTTTAAGGTAAGAAAAATAATTGATTCAAGTGCATTATCCCAAATATGAAACCGACTGTCTGAAAATAAGGAATGTTGAACATCCTGAGTCAAGGCAAATAAATGTTTGAATACATATATTTAGAACTTTATAAACAAAGTGCCCAACCATAGCTTAGAGTGTCACAGAAAATAAGACTTACTTACCCCAGGACACTCATCTACATGTTTGTAGAAAGCCAAACCAGTACTGAAACGAGAATCAGCAGAGGTAATGGTATATAAATAAGAGTATATCGTCGATCTGAAAGGGAGGTAAGAGATGAATCTCTACGACCGATAACAGAACCTATGAAATAGACCCCGTAGAAGGAGATCACTGCATTCAGAATAGGCAATACTCTCCCTCACATCCCTCTGACATTCACTGCACGCTGAGAGGAAAAACCGGGCTCCAACCTGCTGCGGAGCGCATATCAACGTAGAATCTAGCACAAACTTACTTCACCACCTCCATAGGAGGCAAAGTTTGTAAAACTGAATTGTGGGGTTGTGGCGGAGGGGTGTATTTATAGGCATTTTAAGGTTTGGGAAACTTTGCCCCTCCTGGTAGGAATGTATATCCCATACGTCACTAGCTCATGGACTCTTGCTAATTACATGAAAGAAATATAAATTATATCAAAAGTTTATAGTAAACATTGCACCTTTATAGGTTTCAAAAAACCTAATATGGGACTAAGACACCCTGGGGTGCCAAATTGTCCTGTGTGGGAATCGCTGCTTAAGATAATTTTAGTCAAAATGAGATATTACCTGGCAACTCGACAGAATATGTATATCCTAATTGTTCAGCTGGTTGGAAAAGTTCATCATTGGATACTGGAGGAAAGAATGGAACCATGTTGTACAGGCGATTGTGCCCTATTGGTGCCAGTTCTTGAGGCCATTCTGCATCACTTGGTTTAAAGCGTTTCATCCACTCATCAAAAATAGCATCTGTAAATGAGTGAAGCACCTACAAAATGAAACAATGGTTATTTCAGGCAGTTCTCAAAGTGTAATTCTATTTAGCTATTAGCTAGAGATTGCCAAATACATGACAACATTTTTAAGCTGGATATTATAAAGTAGAACATACCACAAAAATAGGGTCATTGGCAGCAGAGTGTGGCAAAGCATTTGTCCCATTTAAGAATGAGTGTACCAGGTTATGAAGGTTCATTGCAGGAGAGTCAAATATTCCATCTGGGCTATCAAATCCTTCCAGGGCATTCCTGAGTATGAGAAAGAAAATCACAAAGTATGAGCTAAATCATTGATTGGCTGAAAATACCACAAGATACAAACATACCGGAAACTGAAAGAGGAATTTCTGAAGAAAGGAGGATTGTCAAAGTCTGGAAGTGAGAGACACTTTTGTACGTCATCCATAGTCGGTAGTCTGGTCCCAGATCTTTCTATTGGAGTTCGCTGAATGAAGCCTTCATTAGTTCCATTACACAGAGTGACCAAACGGTTGTAATCGTCCAAACTAAAAAAAAATAAAAATATTATAATAAAAGAATGTGTTAAAAATATATATATAAAAATAAAACCCACACGCCCACGACATAACCAAATGCTGAAGCACTTTAAAGTGATTAAGCATAGCCGTAAAATACAGACTGAGGCAAAATATCCCATGGACATCTGTATGAAAAAGTTATTTTTCTAAAGTGTCCTCAATAGCCACATTGTAAAAGTGACTTTAAGAAACCACGAGTCCTTGTACTTGCAAGGGAGCATGCATCTGACAGGTTCAACCATAGTCCTGTTATTTCCCACTCCAATTTAAGGTAGTATTCACTGAAATTTCACTAAATGTCAGTGAAATATCATGTGATCACAGTAAAAACAGTGTGACATCAGCACTGACTAAGCTTAATTGGCTGTTTCTCCCTCCCACCCCAGCTGACAGTTGAAGGATATCTGTTAAATGAGCATTTATCTTGTGAGTAGAATTAAATTTTGAGGTACAATGTGTATCTTCCTTTTTACATAGAGATGTTCAGTCAGGGGTCAAGTTGAGCAGGAATGCATGGGAACGGAGTTCCTATACTATTTTTGCAGGAGGAACTAAAGTTCCCTCTGGACAGAGAACAGAAACACTGCTGCTGCTGGGGGGAGGAGCATTGTCTGGTTAGAGGGATAGTGAGATCCTCTAGTAATGGGCAGTAACACTTCCTACACTAAATGAAAGCCTGTTAGCAGTCCTGCTGTGTTATAACATGTTGTGCTTATTTATGTGTGGCTTGCTCTGGGATTATTTAGCTCACCTCAGCAGAAATAGGGCTATTGCACCTTTAGTGGGTGAGACTCTGAAAGGGGAGGAGTCCCCAGGCCCAAAGGAAAACCCTTCAACCTTTCATTGGATTTAATTTGCTTTCATTAACCAAAGTGTATATATTATATACCTATAATACAGTATGTGTCTAAAATTATTAAATTGTCAGGGGGGTGGATGTCATGGCAAGTTCGCACACTTGTTTTGTAGGACTAACACTGTTCGGGTGATATTTTCCTGTGAGCTTTTTTAAGTTATGCTGCATCAATTTCAAGTGATTTAGCATATGGGTATTCTGTCCCTTTAAGAAGTAGATTTCCATGAACAAATGCATAATAAAAAGACTAACATGTACTCCTGAATTTCAAAATGAGCAGCAGCTTTCTGATACATTTCAAAGTTACTTCCATTTTTCTGTACCGTGTCATGTTACCAGCAATGCTTTATCTGGCTTCTTTAGTTTAGTGTCCTTATATCTAGCAATTATAAAGTAAATGGGTGGCATAACACACCTCTTAGCAATATATCTGAAGAATTAAAAGGTAATTTAACATCTAAAGTGGTATAGGTATTTACCATAATTAAGATTTTTGGGGATTAGTGATTATAGCTTTGAGTATACCACCATCTTTAAATTATGAGAAATTAAACAATGAATATTTGCCATGAAGGAGGGTCACATTTTGACAGCTCTGTAAAGTTATAAGTTTGTCTTGAGAAACCGTATTAACTGGATAGTCCAAAGCAGTCTATATGCTGCACTTATGTGTGAAGTGGATAAACGCGTGTAAAGTACATTTTACCACCAAGGACAATAGAATTTAAAAGCACAAATAGACGTTTAGATTTATATAATATATATATAAAAAAAAAATAATTAAAAAAAAAAAAAAAAAGTATGTATATTGTAAAGCAACAGTTGACATCTTAAACATTACTGTGGTCCCCCCCCCCCCCCTCCAAATGTATAAGGGTTATAATGTAAAGTCCCAATTAAAACCAATTCAGATAGAACATGATATAGCTATATCTATCTCACTATCACTTGAATTTGGTATCTTATTGAAAAGCAGGGACGTATGCTTAGGAGCCGGCCCATTTCCAGAGCACTAATATGGAAGCTGTTTGGCAAGAGCACTAGATAGCAGCATTATTTTCTGCCATATAGTGTGAATCATAGGAACAAAGCAAATTAATAGCTGTAAATTGGAAACTTTTATAAAAATTGTATTCTCTGTCTAAATCATAAGAAACATTGAGTTTCAAATACCTTAAAAAAAAAATTCTCTTGGTATTCTTTGTTGAAAGGTAAACCTAGATGTGCTTAAAGCAGTGTTCTTCAAACTTTTTTTCCCGAAGACCCAGTGCAATGATATCACATACCTTCAAAACCCTATTTTTATATTTGGTCTGAAAATTTCTGAAGTAATATAAAGCAAGATACAGTATTTTTTGTGGCCTAAAAAAAATTGGCGTACTTTAGTCTTTATTTTAGTCAAACATGAAAGTGTTGTAAAATAATATAACATACACACTGGTGTAAACTGATAATGCTTCTATTAATGTAACAAAACATTGTCATTGCATTTTCCCTTTGTACAATAACTGGCACAAGTAACACATATTAGCTATGGAAATGCCAGCCACTAATTAAATAGCTGCACATGCAAGAATGACGCCACTAATTCTGATTATCATCATTCAACTAAAATGAAAAAAACAAAACAAACCACAAAACTAATTTTACACAGAAAAATGCCTCAGGCAAATTTGCACCCTTCCCTCAAGTCCACCCCTGTTCTAATACAGTGCCTTCAACCCCAGCTCCAGTATTACACTTAGCTTCCTGATTTCCTGCGCTCTACTGCCACTTTGAGTCCTAAACTTTCCTCTGTAAAATAAATAGCGCTGATTAAGTAGCACTACTCTCTGCAACACTGCCCTCAAAGAAAAAGAAATGTCAAACACACACAGGTTAAGTCAGAGCAATGTTATTTAAAAATAAGCAAAAACTAAACAAAACAAAACAAAACAAAAAAAAAAAAAAGGGTATAAATGTCCCTTTAAAAAGGGACACAGCCAAATAAAATTATTTTGTGATTCAGATAGAGCATGCAATTTTAAGCAACTTTCTAATTTACTCCTATTATCAAATTGTCTTCATTTTCTTATGTTTATTTGAAAAGCAAGAATGTAAGTTTAGATGCCGGCCCATTTTAGGTGAACAACCTGGGTTGTCCTTGCTGATTGGACAGCACCTTTAAACAAGTGCTGTCCATGGTTCTGAACCCACAATTTGCTGGCTCCTTAGCTGAGATGCCTTCTTTTCAAATAAAGATTGCAAGAGAATGAAGAAAAATTAATATAAGTAAATTAGAAAGTTGCTTACACTTACATGCTCTATCTGAATCATGAATGAAAAAATTTGGGTTCAGTGTCCCTTTAAGTAATAAAGTGTTAAAAATGTTCCATTGTTCTCTCTAAGTATTGAGATTTGGTTTTCCAGACAAATATTAAGATAAGGAAGCAAGTGTGTGTACATAAAACATAAATGAGATATTACCTGAAACTCAATTCATTGTAACAGGCTGTGGTTTAAAAGCACAAAACCAGCTACTTCATAGACACAAATAAACCCGAAAATGCAATTTCTCATACATTTTATACTCTGCAGCTGTTATAACAAGTCATTGAAAATATATTAACAATTTTACAGTGTACTGTCCCTTTAACATTGTTGCAAATACTGCTGCCATAGAGGGTTATAGACATGTACTTGCTCCTGAGACTACCTATGTTTACTCTTTAACAGAAGATACCAAGGGAACAAAGCAAAGTACATTAGTTTTTGTTCTATGCTAAATTAAAGGGAAATGAAACCCAATGTTTTTCTCTCATGGTTTATATAGAACACGCAATTTTATACTTCTATGATCCAATTTGCTTCATTCTTTAGCCTTTGTTGAAAATCATATCTAAATATGCTCAGTGGCTGCACATAGATGCCTTGTGTGACTGGCTCACCCATGTGCTATTTATTCAACAAAGGAAATCTAAAGAATGAAGCAAACTAAATAGAACAAAATTGGAATGTTTAAAATTCTCTATTTAAATCAAGAAAGAAATTGTGTGTTTCATAGCCCTTTGAAGGGACAGTATACTGAAATAGTTTTTTCCAAAAATGTGTTTACAATTGCTTTTTTTTTTTACCAACTGCAGAGTAAAATTGTATGAAAATGAGCTTTTTAAAAGGTTTTTTGTGTATATTAAAGCTCTGATTTTGTGTTTTGCAGCCACAACCTAATAAAATGGGTTGAGCTTGTAGGTATAATAAGATCTCATTACTGTATCACATTGTGTACATATACCTGCTTCTTTATCTTATATCTGTCCTTAAAACAATCACCAGTACTTGGAGAGAACAATGGAAAAATACACATTTTATTACCTTATCTCTGCTATATCCCACTGGGAGTTTAATTTCTTCTGCTGGCTGTGTTTACAAAGCTTATCTATAGCTTGGACCTGCGGCCACAGACTTTCAGAATAGGTGGGGATACCACATGCTAAATCAACAATTTCAAATGCCAATATAAGGGTAAAGGAGCTACTTGTAAACAATTTAATACACTCCGGTGGGTAAAGTGGATCATTGGGAACAAATTAAAGGGGAGAAAAAAATTTGAGTAAACTGTCCCTTTAAACATAAAAGCAAAATTATGAACACACCCCACCATATAGTGCTGTAGGCAGGGTCTTTAGTGGAGAAAACACATAACATAATAGCAAATATTAAATACCAATACATAGTCGTCAAGAAGATAAAGGTAATTATATCTCCTACTTCATTAAAATGCTTTTATAATGTATACAAATACTTGATTGCATTGTTAAATGGACCAATAGTTTTATTATTTATTACCTTTTCAAGACAACTTAAGAAATTACCTATTGCACACAATTCCCCAGCGTGAAAACCTAGAGCCAAGGCTGATCAGATTGGGGTCATCAATTCTTGGTGCACCAAACAACTCATCTGTACATACGTCACACTCATTGCTGCCGGTAGCAAAGTTCCAGTATGGTAAAGCAAAGGTTTCATTGCCAAGCATTCTCTGTAATGATAAAATTGTTATAACTGCAAACGGTAAGAAGTCGAGTGGAAAGTTAATGGCGGCGAGTAAAACTTAATTATTGTTGAATCTGAAGACTGTTGGCATGTTGTAAGTAGCAAAGTTAGAACATAATAGTTGCAGAATGTACATTCTTATTGCAGCACTGACACACATTTTGGGCTATGTTCTAAAGCTATTATATAAAAAGGGATATAATACAGCCATATAAGTGCAAAATGGCATTCCTCCAGGGTTCACATTAGTGTTTAGACTTCTGAGAGGGTAAACAGGGCAGAGAGTCAAATAAGAGGAAAAGTTAAAAGTGGAGAAGGTAGAATTAAGAGAATGGAGATATGAGAGAGGAAAATGAAAAGAGGAGGGAGTTGAGAAAGATAGTTATGAGCGAGAAGGGAGAGATAAAAATTTGAGTCATGCTTATGACTAAACTTTCAGGGAACCCCCCCCCCACACCCTTTAGTATTTTTAATGAGCTTTAATTTAAATAGAAGATTGTGTTGACTTACAACCGATTTTTAAATGTATCAACTTAACTGGCCGAGGATGACCAACCCTACAGCGCTTTTGGCAGACACGTGTATCTTAGCAAGCATAAGATTGTTGCTCTTAATTTACCATGTGACCCTATCTTTCACAAAGGATTCCTCAAACATAAGAGAAATCACATTATAGCATAACAATTTATATCGTCTTTACCTACAGAATAAAATCCTAGGCAGAACTGTAAAGTAGCAGCTAAGTACCAAATCACAGAACAGATTTTAAAAAGAGGCGGTATATTGTTAGCAATAAAAAGGCAGCAGGGTTGCTGGAAGAAGACAGTGTTAAGGCAAAGTCTCTATTGGAGTGAAAACATGGTTGAGGTTTGTCTTTATTCACCCTAAATTATACAAAAGATATTTCAGTACAACCTGTAGATCTCTTTCAAATAGTAGCAGGTGATATCTGTGCCAAGTAACAAAAGCAGGTCCCTGGTGAGAGAAGTCTATACCACGGAACGGACGCCCAGGCCCTGAAAAAAAAACACAAAAACAAAAAAGACTTCATGTCCAGATAACTAATGTACCACATACACAACTAATAATTCCATACATAACTTCATAAAGCTAAATCCAGAAGGATTGGGGGGGGGGGGGACCAAAAACAAACATAGTACACCAGTGACCAAAGATTTCTTAAGATATCCATAAAAGATGGATGTCTCCTTAAGATTTTTCCTCTTAAGCAGCACCTGTGGGAATAAAACATATTGCACAATTTGGTGTGCCAACAGCCGATTAGCAATTCAACAAAATACATAGTCTCACTAAATATTATACATTGTATCCTCTTCAGACTTTAGCGCGGATGGTAAATAAGTATATTAAAAAAAAAAAAAAAAAAAAAAAAACCCATTCCCTAGGGGGAATCAGTGCTGCATAGGACTATATGCGAGTGAAAGGTACCAACCCAGGGCCTATGTGCCTTGGAAGAAGTGGTGTCTCCTAGCAAGAGTAGTCACTGATGTGGGAGAGGGGTGAGCCCTTGATTATTTAGTTGGGCTCAACCGCCAAGGCAGGAAGATTTGTTTCTTACCAACATTTATTACAACTGCTTATTTCTCCATTTGCAATAAAGCCACAAGACATGGTACTGGATACCTCACACACAGACATACAATGTATTTTCCTCAGTTCTCTGGGTTCCCATAATATTTTCACTGAGTGAAAGCATTGCAAAATTAACTTTCAGTATGTCCCAGTCTCCCTGCTCCATTGTAGTCACAGACCTACCCTCAGGGCCGCCACTAGAAATTTTGGGGCCCCTGACTCCACCATTGATCAGGGCCCCCCCCTCCTTTGACATGTGCAATTTTTGACCAAGTGACTAAAACATATATTCACTTTATTCTTAATTGTCTATTTAAACTTGGAAATGTTGTAAAGGTAGTAACATACACACACACACAGACACACTCATACACTGAAACACACAAACACACTCACACATAAGGATTCACATATAGACACTCTAGCAGACACGCTGAGAAACACACTCAGACACAGAAACTCAAACAGACACTTAGCACTTGTTTACATTGACCTGACAAGTAATGAGGTAAACTACAGTTTTGTAAAAAAAAAGGAGATTTAGAAAACAAAATATGGAGTTCTGATTATCTTTTTGTAGAGGAAGATGACAACTAAATTATGACAACAGCATGCAGTGGCTGAAAGGAAGGGCCCTGAACTGCCTAAAAAATAATTTAAAGGTTAAATGGTGGAGTGGTTACTTCCGGAAAGGTCTTGTTAGTCTCAAAGTCTGTAGAAAGATGTGAATAATTAGTAGTAAGATCAAAATGTCCTAAAAAGGAACAGACAATGGACACACACACACAAACTCAAACTTGCACATACACCCAAGGAAACACCGACAGAGACAGCCTCAGAAAACACACAAAGACATATACACACACAGAGACACCCACAGAAAACACACAAATACATACACACACACAGAGAGACAACCACATGAAAAACACAGAAAGACATACATACACACACCCTCACTGAGACATCCACAGAAAACACACAGACATACACACACCCTCACAGAGACACCCACAGAAAACACAGACATACATACATACACACAAACACCCTCACAGAAACACCCATAGAAAAAGCTCAAAGACATATGCACACACCCTCACAGACATCCACAGAAAATGCACAAAGACATACACACGGTAACACCCACCCTCACAGAGAGACCCACAGATAAAAAATACATACACATAGAGACACAAACCAAAGCACAAAGACATAAACACATACACCCACAGAAACACTCACAGGAGGAAACATTTATGCACCTTGCATCCCCTAAATCAACAGTGTGTGACATGCATGATAAAAAAAAAATGCAGAAATTAAGATATCACTTTTTAAAGAATCATATTTGTAAATGTGCAAACAAAAATAATTCTGTGAATTCAAAATTGTACATTAATGAGCTGGGTAGATGGCTAGATGTACCTTTAAAAGGTTGACATATGTTTGTTTGTTTTTTTTCCCATTTTCCCCAACCAAGAGCACCACTTCAAATATAGTGTACAAATTTTCCCATCTGTCAGCTGTACTTATGGATTTTGAAAATGCTGTACTCTATATGGTCTTGGTGGGACCATAAGCTGTGGTACTCATACCATTAGATCTGGTTAAATGCAGGATTTAGGCTTGTTGGTATGTATTTCAAAACTAAGTCAGCTGTAGTGTAAACTGAACAGTTTTAAGTTAACCTGTCTCATTTCAAACACTGAGCAATCTTAGTCTGAGAGTATAACATTTTATGCAGATGTAAAAATCTTAGATAAAATGCCTCCTTGCATCTGGAAAGTCCTTGCATAAAGGGGCAGTAAACTGGAATGTAATGTAATATATATATATATATATATATATATATATATATATATATATATATAAAATGCATATCTGCCAAAAGGGCATCTACCATTTGTGTATTGAGGAGGAAACATTTCTGCATGGTTTTAAATATAGAATGTCTACAGCATTGTCAAATAATCATAAATACACTGCTGCTAAAAAAAATGTGTTTTTATGGACCCCTAGCCCCACCATACAACTACTACCACACTGAAGTTACAATCCAAAATTGCACAAAGAAATAAAAAACATTTGCTAAGTAAGTCCTACCTCCTCTTCAAATGAAAGTGATCTGTCGTCTGACTCAGGCACACACTGTACAAAGTGCCAAGTCTGTCTCACACTGACCATAGTGGTTTAGTGCACACTAAGAAATCATCTCAAATGCTAATACTTTACTCCTTGTAATAACATTTCCCATGCTCAATTAGCACTCTGCTGTAGTACCCACTGGTGGCTGCCAAAATTAAAAAAAAAAAAAATTTTTTTTTTTTTTTTTTTTTTTTTTAGTTCTTGTCTCATGGGGCCCCCCTGGCTCATTGGGCCCCTGACAGGAGTCACCCCTGTCACCCCCTGCCTACCCTACAAAGTCATATCACGTGTGGTGACCATACACTACCTTCCCCAAAAAGATGTGCAAGAAAGGGGTTGCAGCAGCAATATATATTTTAGAATAACTAATCATTCAGCCTTTATCACAGAACCCCCCCAATCTTATTTTTAAGTTTTTGTAAACTCAGAATCTGTAATGCACTCAAAGTGACTACAGACATCTAACAGTTTGCTGGCTATCAGATATAGGCGGTACAGTTGTGCAAGCACGTCATTCTACTAAACTGGCCCACGCAGGATAACATTATGAAGCCTTGTGCACATGGGGAAGTAGGTGGGCTCTACAGTGATGTCAGCATAAAAGTGCAGGATTCTAATTGTTTGAAGTGCAATTAAAAGGGACAGGATATATTTATTAATGTTTCCAGTTAATTAAATTTGCTTTGTTCTCATGGTATTTGTAGACACTTTTTTGAATTATTGCAAGTGTATGTTCATTGTATTCTTGAAAGTCATACTAGATTGGTGCTTTGCAACAAAGCAAACCAGTACATTTGAAAATAGAGCATACAATTTAAAGGGACAGTCAACACCAGAAATTTTGTTGTTTAAAAAGATAGATAATCCCTTTATTACCCATTCCCCAGTTTTGCATAACCAACACGGTTATATTAATACACTTTTTACTGCTGTGACTATCTTGTATCTAAGCATCTTCTGACCACCCCTAATCACATGACTTTTAGTTATTATCTATTGACTTGCATTTTAGCCAATTAGTGCAGTGTCTGCCACAATCCACGGGCATGCTCACAATGTTATCTATAGGGTTTACCTGAACTAGCTCTCCCCTGCTGTGAAAAGCAAATACAAAGCATGTGATTAGAGGAGGTCTTCAAGGGCTTAGAAATTATCATATGAGCCTTCCTAGGTCTAGCTTTCAACTAAGAATACCAAGAGAACAAAGCAAAATTGTTGATAAAAGTAAATTGGAAAGTGGTTTAAAATTGCATGCCCTATTTGAAAAATAAGTTTTTTTTGGACTTGACTGTCCCTTTAAGGTTTCCAATGTATTTGTGTCTGAATCAAGAAAATGAATCCCAAAATATAAGTATGAAAGAAATTATACTCCCCCCCCCCCCCCCCAACACAAAGGTTATATCTTTAGTCTCAAAATGCCTTGCAGAGCTTCCAAAGTATAAACCCACTCTGAAATGTATTCCACCCCCTTCCAATACATATTTCAGACAGCAGGAAGCTCTTCTAAAAGGTTTTACATCCTGTTTTTTTTTTAATCCAACCTAATTTGCCTTTTTCTTCCTCTTTTAGACTTCCTAGTTTAAAAAGGGACAGTCAAGACCAAAATAATTCCCCCCCCCCCCCCATGTTTCAAATAGGGCATGTAATTATAAACACTTAATTTCCTTTTATCACCAATTATGCTTTGTTCTCTTGGTATTTCTCAGTTGAAAGCTAAACCTAGATAGGCTCA
The DNA here is from genome assembly GCF_027579735.1 of Bombina bombina. NCBI lineage: Eukaryota > Metazoa > Chordata > Amphibia > Anura > Bombinatoridae > Bombina > Bombina bombina. Next base: position 867,077,927 of record NC_069501.1, on the reverse strand, counting down.
AATGATAATTTCTAAGCCCTTCAAAACCGTCTTATCAGAACAGGGGAGAGCTAGTTCATGTAAGCCATATAGATAACATTGTTATCACCCCCGTGGATTGTGGCAGACACTGCACTAATTGGCTAAAATGAAATTCAATAGATAATAAAATGTCATGTGATCAGGGGGCTCTCAGAAAATGCTTAAAGGGACAGTCTACAATAGAATTGTCATTGTTTTAAAAGATAGATAATCCCTTTATTACCCATTCCCCAGTTTTGCACAACCAACAGTTATATTAATATACTTTTTACCTCTGTGATTACCTTGTATATAAGAACCTTTTTCCAGCCCCCTCCTGATCACATGACTGACTGTTTATTATCTATTGTCTTGCAGTTAGCATTGTGTTGTGCTAAATCTCAACTTTCTGTGCCTGAACACAGTGTTATCTATATGGCCCACGTGTACTTTCAGTCTGTGTTGAAAAGGAAATTAAAAAGCATGTGATTAGGGTTAACCCTCAAGGTTTTAGAAATTAGCATACGAGTCTGCCTAGGTTTAGTTTTAACTAAGAATATTAGGAGAAAAAAAAGCAAATTTAATTATAATAGTAATTTTAATCAACTTTCTAATTTACAAGTCCTATCTTAATAGTGAAAGTTTAATTTTGACTAGACTGTCACTTTAAATACAAGTTAATCACAGAGGTAAAAAGTATATTAAAGGGACAGTCTAGTATAAATTAAACTTTCATTATTCAGATAGGACTTGTAATTTTAATCAACTTTCCAATTTACTTTTATCATCAAATTTGCTTTTTTCTCTTGGTATTCTTAGTTTAAACTAAACATAGGTAGTCTCATATGCTAATTTCTAAGCCTTTGAGGGCTGCCTCTTATCACATGCTTTTTAAATCTCTTTTCAACACAAAGACAGAAAGTACACGTTGGCCATATAGATAACAGTGTGTTCAGGCATAGGGGGTTATTTAAAGGGACAGTTTACTCAAAAAAAATTCTCCCCATTAATTTGTTCCCAATGATCCACTTTACCTGCTGGAATGTATTAAATTGTTTACAAGTAGCTCCTTTACCCTTATATTGGCATTTGAAATTGTTAATTTAGCATGTGGTGTCCCCACCTATTCTGAAAGTTTGTGGCCGCGCGTACCAGCTATAGATAAGCTTTGTAAACACAGCCAGCAGAAGAAATTACACTCCCAGTGTGATAAAGCAGATATAAGGTAATACAATGTTGATTTTCCATTGTTCTCTCAAAGCATTGGTGATTGTTTTATGTACAGATATAAGATAAAGAAGCAGGTATATGTGCACAATGTGATACAGTAATGAGATCTAATTATACCTACAAGCTCAACCTATTTTATTAGGCTGTGGCTTCAAAACACAAAATCAGAGCTTTAATATACACAAATAAGCCTTAAAAAGCTAATTTTCATAATTTTTTTACTGTGCATTTGGTAAAAAAAAGCAATTGTAAACACATTAAGGGAAAAACTATTTTACAGTATACTGTCCCTTTAAGATTTAGCACAAAACAATGCAAAATTTAAGACAATAGATCATAAACAGTCAGTCATTTGATCAGGGGGCTGGAAGAAGGTTCCTAGATACAAGGTAATCACAGAGGTAAAAAGAATATCAATATAACCGTGTTGGTTATGCAAAACTGCGGAATGGGTAATAAAGGGATTATCTATCTTTTAAAAACAACAACAATTCTATGGTAGACTGTCCCTTTAATATAACTTAGTTATGCAAAACTGGGGGAATGGGTAATAAAGGGATTACCTATTTTTTAAAACAAAAATTCTGGTGTTGACTGTCCCTTTAAAGTGCAAAGGTATGTTAGAACCACTAAGTGGACTCTCGCTCTCCGCCCCCCCCCCTCCTCCACATTGTATAGTATGCCACTACACATCATGGACAGACAACTTTGGTTTTATAGAATGACAACATTAAGGTATAAATTGACTAATCTCTCTCCATTCTAACTATTTCATATGTCAAAATTATGAGGAATGTTGAGATAAGAGGTTTGGTGCATAAAACTAGGAGCTGTGTTGAAAATTGACCCGAGGGGTGTGTGCAGAAAAAAAAAAAAAAAAAAAAAAAAAAAAAAAAATTGTTCATACCTAGTAGTGTATCCCTCACAGAGTAGTAATGAAGCCACACAAAGAGGTTATAGATACTGGTGTTTGCCACTTGCGGTTCTGTGCCATTTGGCCCAAGAAGACTGAGCCAGTGCTGAGTAGCAATCACATAGTCAGGATGAATGGTGTTCTTTGCTTGATCAAGAGCATCCAGAAACTGTTCCCTCTCCTGAGGAGTTAAAGAATGGATATTCTTCCGAACAACAGGAGGCTTCCTCTGGTCACAGTTTGGTCCAGTCCAGCCAAATTTACAGTCACCACAATTGTACCCAGCATAATTTCCTGAAAAAGATAGATGGGTGAACAATATTTACATACAAAAAAAAAAAAAAGGAACTAAAACGTCACGACATACTTGATATGAATGTGTGAGATAATACAGTAAACAGTGTCCTTGAGGGTAAAACAGGGATATGAGCACATGATCTGAAAATCCTAGTAAACTATGCAGATTTGATAAACCGTTAAATAGAAAAAAAAAAAAAAAATCTTAGTATGCAGATTTCATAGTTGGTCTATATCTGATAAACATAAATTACATTTTGGGCATTAAGAAATATTGCCACATGAGCCATAATTGCAAATCATTAACTTTATAAAACAAACCAAATTAGTAAAAAAAAAAATATTGATTACTACCTCACACTATATCCCTAATATTGCTAGGACAAAAAAAAAAAAAAAAAAAAAAAAACAACACTAATCTCCCTAAGGGTTAATGGAGAAACAAAGCATACATAGGAAGGTGTCCTTTATGTGATGGGAGTGTTATTACAAAAGTGATAAAATGGTGATATAAAGTACCTTAACACTGCTGGGTGAATAGTGCTGAAGTATCCTGTGTGTCAGCCTGTCAGCCAATATAGCTGCGTGATCACACAAGCATCCGTTCCTGGCTCTTGTGAGGAGTCTCTAAATAAGAGTGCAGTCACTCAATGGCTTCCTTGGTAGCCTGTTTCCAGAGTCTCTTAAAAATAAAGGCTCTTTATGGTACTTTATATCACCATTTTATCACATTTGAAATAACACGCCCATCACTTAAAAGACACATTCCTATGTATGTGCACAACCATTGGATACATACTTTTTTTTCTAGATATTGTATATATTTTACACCACTTGGTCCATCAGACTACTGCAATATTTTTTTTTTTTATTTTTTTTTTTTATATGTGTAGAGGATTCAGATCCATAGTTTTATTGTAATACATTATTAAAGTGAAAGTCAATCCTAGCCTTGTACAAACGATAGGATTGACTATTGACACAAATAAAGGGCACATTCATTCGTGAAGTATAAGATTCTTCATGTAGAAAGCTCCTTTGTTTCACTCTATTGCTGCTCTTATCTCCTACAGTAGCCCACGGCCAAAAAATTTTTTTTTTTTTTTTCTAAGAGGTGACATTTTAACCTCTTAGCCAATAGCTGTGCAGTAACTCCAGCTCCCATGGGTGCCAAGCCGGATTTAACGCACGGCTATTGGCTAAGAGGTGAAAAATTTTAGCCATGGGCTGCTCTAGCAGCTAAGAGCAGCGATCGAGTGAAACAAATAAAGGAGCTTTCTTCATGAAATATCTTATACTTCATGAATGAGAGTCCCCTTTGTTTCAATAGTCAGTCCTAGCATTTGTAAAAACGCTAGGATTTACTTTCACTTTAATAATATACTCACTCTTACCCATACTCCGTTTTATATATAATTGATATTCCTGTGAATACTATAATTGTTTAATTTTAGTTCACTATTTGATAACACACACACACATATAGTCCAGTTTGTTTTTCCATTTGCATGCATTATACTTTAAAACTAACATTAAATACAAATTCTACCGGGATTTGTGACAGGGAAATAGCACCCAGAAAAGCACCACCATTTACTTTTCTGTAGCCACAAAATGCTGAAACTGAACTTAAGGACAATGCTCTCTGGCTTTGGGGGGGCCTTTTAAAGTCAATTTATTTTTTGTTATTACAAACTAAAATTCCCTACTCCAATAGTAGGATAATGCAGCAATTAGATGTATAAAGATAGAACATCATCTGTATGTTTAAACAATCTACAAATATACCATTAGATACATTTTTTGCCCAGCTTTAATCACTTACTACATTACTAGTTTTCCTAATAAAAAGTGTGTGATAAATGTAATATTTGCAACAAAGTATAATTAGAGTTTAGAGCACATATATATATATATATATATATATATATATATATATATATATTAAAAAAAAAATTGTGTCCAGACAATCATGATAATTAGCCCTTATAAGAAGTAATTGGGCAATTAGCACACTAAAACTACTTGCAGAAATGCACCGATTTTCTTCCAATTTAACACTAATTGAATTAGAAAAAAACCACACTGCAGATACAGCTGTAATGAGTTTCAACCTTTAGATCGAATTTCTATTAAATTAGTTAACATTCCAAGTTTTTAACCTGTTAATTTGGAGCTGGAAAACCTTCGCAAATTGCTTCAAGATATGCACATTTTACAGAACTGGATTAAGCTCTTGATATCCTGTACGAATTAAGAAAAAAAAAAAAAAAAAAAAAAAAAAAAAAAAAACACTATATATAGTACCAAATATATATATATATAATTTTATTCGAACGGTTTAGTGCCTCCGTTTTAAAATCAAATTATGTAAATTTCAATATCAAAACAATATATGTATGCAGGTGCAACCCGGTGTAGGTGAATCTCCCTGAGTCCCTGTAGGTATAGCCCCCAGCAAACCAGTATGTACCTGATAAGATTAGCCGCTTACTATACAGCCCACTGCTCCCCAGTTATGTGTACTCTCGTGTACTGTACTTGTGCACCAGCACTCACCTGTGCACCGGCACGTAGCATTAAAGAACTTCAGCGGCCACCTCTCCCGGTCATCCACATTGCGTAGGGTGTAAGGTCCACTCCACGGCCGCTCATCCACTACCACGGGCGAGCACTGGCCCCGTCCCTGAAGGGAGCCGCACACATTAGCCGGGTCAGGGCCCAGAGCAGGGCAGCAGCGTTTGGCTACCAGGTCCGTGACTGTCATACACACGCGCGGGAACTGGCCAAAAACTGCCTGGAAAGTGCACGAGAAGACAAGCAACAGGGACACAACTTGTGCACCCCGGCCCATGGCTGCTCTACTCACCACTAACTAATCACTACCAGTGTACCGCGCCTAATTAGCACCTTAAGTAGTCATTTAATTGGGAGGGCAGATAGAACACCTCCTATTGCCACTATAATTAATGTCACTCGTCAGCTCGTTATTGCTCAGTTAATCCGCTTCTTTCTAATGAGCAGTCACGTGCTAATAAAAGGAACCGCTTTAATAAGCTCCTATGGTTGTAAAATACGAATTACTCACTGATCTGTGAAGTGATGTCTATATAATGCAACCACACTGATGCTTACAGCAATGTATAGTTTTAGTATGAATGAGGCCTTGTGTTCTGCTCTCCTATCAGTTAGATGGGGATATGTGGCTGCTTCACTAGGAAGCAGTACAACTACCTCTGGCTATTGCCATTTATACTGGGGGCTGCTGCTGTCCCTGAATGGGACTAATGATGCAGTTATCCTCGTGCATAACATCTGACAAGGAAAACCAACAGGTCACATATTGTGTATGGGGGGCTCCATCACGTGCTTACACATCTCAATGTATCCTTACTGAGCTGCTAGTCAGGTTGCTCTCTTCATCCTGTAATTATGTAGAAGGATGTCTACTCCTGCATTTACCTAACTGGACAGAAGATACATCTTCTAAATAAATAAAAAATAGCCTGATTACACCTAAGGTACAATCAAAACCATACAATTCAGTTATGGTTTAAAAAAATACCCAAATGCACTTTTCTCGCTCTTTCCTACTATACTATATTTTTTATATGGAGCTTTATGCCACCCAAATCTTTAATAGTCTATAATCACCCCTGGTGATCACACTGAATTTATCTGCTAGCTTGGCCATGAACCATTTAAAAAAAAAAAAAAGAAATTCTAATAATTGAAACAAAAAACGTGTGTCTTTCTATTAGGAGTCTACAAGTGATCTGTTTAGTGTAAAAATAGATATTTGGTTACATTCCTAAACAGGACATTTAGTGCTTACTACAAAAGGAATCAGGAGTACGAGCATGCATACATTTGGGTTAATTGATCAGCACCTCTCAAAATGAGAATTTGATGTACTTTTATGAAATTTTAAAATGTATTTAATATGACTAAATATTTTATTCCTACTTATTTATTGAATAAATTACAAGATGGAGCATAGTGACAAAAAAGAATGCATTTTTTTAAGTTTTAGTCATTTTTATTACACAGGAATTCAATCCCAAAATAATGTGATTTACACTCATAGTAAAAGAAAAAGTAATTATTAATGTTGTTTAAATAGATTACCTGGTTAGGATAGCACTTTATGGTTCCATGTACATAGACATCTGGCCTAGTGCTTTGTGTGTGTCTATGTTTATATTTATATACGCACACACCAATAAAACACCATATACAGATCAACCATAACAATTTACCTAATGTTGTTTGTGTGAACTACTTGACTAGTCAGACAGGAAGCCCCTCTGAGTACGTAATATGTGATGTCAGCAGGACACAGGTTCACATCATATGCGATAAAAACACACACTGTACTAATCCTGACTGCACCTGGCCTTTGTGAGCTGTAATCTCTGGCAGGGGCAGAAATACCATTAGTGCAGCAGGTACAGTGGCACCAGGGCCCACAGCAGCCAGTCTATACATAGGCATGTGCAGAATGTGTGCAATAATAAATCAGGGGAGCCTTTTATTAGTGCACGTTGCAGATCTATCTATCTATCTATCTATCTATCTATTTATCTATCTATCTAGTGATAACATATTACACAATGCTGTAACATAAGTTATGGAGTACAATAATAGAAGACATTAAGTATACAGTTATTAAGTACAGTAATCAGAAGATATTTACATAAATCATTAGGGTAGAGGGCCCTGCTCTATAGTCACTGTAAGCTGTAAACCATCTTTACATAAAGTGATCAACTGTACAGGTGGACTTGTGAGCTTACATTCTACTCTATCTATTCAACATCATTATACAGAGCAGCATGTATTTTATTAAAGTTGCTTACTACTTAGTTATCTTTGGGGGCCCCCCAAAAAAATTCTGCATCATGGCCCAAGGTCCACAACTGATCTCTGGAGAGTTTTCCTGTTAGTCTGTTTCCATGAAGACATTTTTGGGAAGATTATAAATAGTTTCTTTCTAGTGCGTTATGTTTATCTGCTTGTACTTTAAATCTGAAATTGTAGTTTCTCCACTGCTCCCAAATATGCTGAAGTTAAGTTCGTGGAATTCAGATGTCTAACCCTCCAACAAGCTGCACAGTGATTGGTTGATTTGTGAATGAATTAAAGGGACAGTCAACACCAGAATTTTTGTTGTTTTAAAATATAGATAATCCCCTAACCAGTTTTGCATAACCAACACAGTTATAATTATACACGTTTTACCTCTGTAATTACCTTGTATCTAAGCCTCAGCAGACTGCCCCCTTATTTCAGTTCTTTTGACAGACTTGCATTTTAGCCAATCAGAGCTGTCTCCATGGTAATTTCACGTGCATGAGCTCAATGTTATCTATATGAAACAGGTGAACTAATGCCCTCTAGTGGTGAAAAACTATCAAAATGCATTTAGATTAGAGGTGACCTTCAAGGTCTAAGAAATTAGCATATGAACCTCCTAGGTTTAGCTTTCAACTAAGAATACCAAGTGAACAAAGCAAAATTGGTGATAAAAGTAAATTGGAAAGTTGTTTAAAATTACATGCCCTATTTGAAACATGAAAGTTTTTTTGGACTTGACTGTCCCTTTAATTGTAATCTGTCTGTGACTGGTCACAGCAAAAGATGGGATAAGTAATGATGATAGAGAAATGGGTAATAATGACTTGTATTTTTTGCATGAGCCAAGGGCAAAAATTAAGAAAAAGGAGACCAAGATAACTTCTGCTGATTTATTGACCACAAAGGATATTGCCTCAGGGGTGATCTACGGTATTTTAAATGGGTTCTAGTACCAAACATTGTGAGCCAATGACAAGAGCATTCATGTGCAGCCACAAATCAGCAGCTAAAAGGACACAAAATCCAAAATGTTTCTTTTATTATCCGGATAGAACATGCAATTTGAAACAATGGTCTAATTTACTTCTATTATCAAATTTACTTCATTCTGTTGGTATCCTTTGTTGAAGGAGCATTAATGCACAACTGGGAGCTAGCTGGCTCACCCAATGTGTTCAATGATAAGATGCATGTATGCGCAGCCAGCTCCCAGACGTACATTGCTGATCCTGAGTCTACTTAGGTATTCATTTCAGAAAATAATGCCAAGAAAACATTGGCAAACTTTATAATAAAAGTAGAAAGTTGTTTAAAATTGCATGTTCTATCCGGATCACGAAAAAAAACATTTTGTAGTTTTTGTACTTTCAGCTGCTGATTGGTAGCTGCACATGCTGGATCGGAATCATGAAAGTTTAATTTTGACTTTACTGTCTCTTTAAATACATCTGGGTCCTGGTGCTCATTGGCTAATAAGGACACCTCACACATAAAAAAGTTGGTTTATTCAGCAAAGGAACATCCACTAGAAAAAAATTACTGAAACATTCTCTTCAAGAGGGAGAAGAACAATTTATGTCCCTTTAATAATACAGTGTCACTGTCCAGAGTTAGGTAATTTCAGCATTTCACCCAGTAATATGGTTCCTTTCAACACACAGATAAAACATATTTAAAAACCACTAACATGGCTCTAAACAGAATGGCTGCAGGAGGATTTTACTTGGAATTTAACAGTTATCTATATTTCAAATCCCTTCTATACAGCTATTCTGTTTTCTTTTGACCAAAGCCTAGAAAACCTGCTTCCAGCAAAGGCATCCATAGGTCAAGATTTCTAGTCATATGACTAATGATAAGCTGTGACACATATCAATGGCATAGCAGCTTGGAAATGGCTTTAATGCTGAGAAGTGATGTATTTCGGCTAGAGGGTAAGGGAACATTTCTACAAAGAGACCTAATGGAACAAGTAAATACAGACTACTGAGAAAATATTGTACAGATTGGCATATTTCATAAACCATAGTTTTTAACTAAGGATACTTTTGCCTATTAACATGGGCATCTGTATAGGGGGCAGCAGAGGAAAATCTGTCCCCTGTTATTTGCCTCTTTTGGAATTATATATATGGATCTATCTATAATAAAATTATAATTGTCAAGGCATATTTTCATTCTGTGGCTGCCAATACCAAATTCTGCTACTGAAAGGGATGATACAGAGTAAAGTACCATTATGAAAGGTACAAGGTGCCAGGTAAAGTTTACTATAGCAAAATGTTAAAGGTAACATACTTCAAGGGACATGGAAGTCAAAATTAAACTTCTAGATAGAGCATGTAATATTAAGACACATTTAAAGGGACTGTCTACTCCAAAATTGTCATTGTTTAAAAAAATAGGTAATCCCTTTATTACCCATTCCCCAGTTTTGCACAGCGAACATAGTTAATTTAATATACTTTTAACCTCTGTGATTACCTTGTATCTAAGCATCTTTTGACAGCCCTCTGATTAAATGGCTATTTATTATCTTTTGACTTGCATTTTAGCCAATCCTATATTATAAAAGACAAGTGTTTGTCTGAAGCCGTCATGCGCAGTACAGACAAACACTTGGCCTTAGACAGCTGATCGCACGCGCAGGGGTGAAACACAGGAGAGAGAGGACCGGGCAGCACAGCTGATCGCACGCGCAGGGGTGAAACACAGGAGAGAGAGGACCGGGCAGCACAGCTGATAGCACGCGCAGGGGAGAGAGAGAGAGAGATATAACACATAACACAACACGGCCCGTGTGAACGGGCTTTAGGACTAGTTACTCATAAATAACTCCACGGGCATGAGCACACTTATCTATATGGCCCACATGAATTAGTCTGTTGTGAAAAGCTAATAAAAAAACATGTGATAAGAGGCTGTCTGTAGTAGCTTAGAAAACAGGCAGACATTTAGAGTCCAGGATCACTATTCATGTGCTATCCAGGGGTGCAATTCATGTTCCATTCTGCACACCCTGTAGCACGTGTAACTCATAAGTGTCCAGGAAAACATGGCCGAGGTAGCAACCCTAGTTCAGGCACAAGCACATCTTTAGCATTGTTTCAAACACTGCAACCCTAGAGTGCTGAACACTATCAGCCTACCTAGGTTTACTCTTCAACAAAGGATATCAAGAGAATGAAGCACATTTGATAATAAAAGTAAATAGGAAAGTTTTATGGTTTTTTTTTGTTTTTGCATGCTGTATCTCAACCATAAAAAGTTTAATTGTGACTTTATTGTTCCCTTATACAGCTATTTTATACACTTATACAAATGGTCTCAAAGCAATTATATGTCCTGTTTCATGTTTTATTTTTTAATTTTATTTGTATAGGTTTAGAATACACGAAAAAAATCTGCTCAAAGTCACCCTGTGTAAGAAACTCATTTGTTAACAATTTGCAGCTTTTGTTGCATGTTTAGCCAACTGACTAATCCTATCTGCAAATAGTACTTTTTTCTTCTCCCAAAATATAGAACACATTATAAAAAATATGCACTTTGATAAATAACCTTCCATTCTAAGCACATCATTGGCACAATATGTCCATATTATCTGTTGCTCTGAATTGTGTATAAATTTGCAAATAGAATGGATAAACCAGTTGTTAATAACTGGGCTGCAAATGTCCCTCATGGTCTTCTGCTTTAACAAAGAATTTTGAGAAATCATGAGAACTTAAAACTTCATAGCACAGCTTGGTAGGAATTTACAACATATCTTTGAACTATTCATTGAGATTAAATACTAGGGATTAATACCCATGGATGCATCACATCAATAGTACCAAAATATGGATGGAATGCACCATTTCTGAAGATTGCGCATTATATATTTGGGTCGTTAGGCATGTTCTTGAGGAAGAATGTATGTCAAATATTGGAAAAAGAAAGTATATCAATGTATAGATTGTTTTGCCATGGTAAATAACTGACTTTAATAATAAATGTTCATCCACTGTATGCATCCTGTTCACCTCCATGATTAATTATTTTTACAATCGTTTTTTTTGCAGAATATAGGAAATGATAACGATCAACACTTAGCAGCAAGATCTAAGTCAGGGTTCAAGATCATTTTTACAGGACAGAAATGTGCTCTTTTATCTATCCCCTATATTGCTGTGATGCCCCATTACTTTTTCTGCATCTCCTCATTTGTAACACACCAAACACACACATCATTTTTTCCTGCAATTAATGGGAAAAGTTGGGGAACATGTAGCTTGTTCTTTCAAAAATAACCTATTAAATTAATTTCTGTGTTTGTGTGTTTTTGCATATGGGCAATACACTATATTGCAAAAAGAATGTGGATACCTGACTCTCACACCTATATCAGCTTGTTGGAAATCCCATTCCAAAACAATGGGCATTAATATTGATTTGGCCCCTTTAAACCCCCCACTCTTCTGGTAAGGCTTTAAACAAGATTTTGGAGTGTGTCTGTAGGAATTTGTGCCCATTCTGCCAATAGACACATATTTACTCCATGGACATAAGAGTAAAAGAAAAGAAAAAAAAATCATTAGAAGGAAAAGATTACATAAACAGCTGTATCTCCCAAAAATAATTTTTGTTTCCACTAAATCATAAAGCCATTACAGGTACACGGCAAAAAATATTGTCCTTTCTTTCTATAGGAACTTTAAATATAACTGTATCCTATGACTCAAGTTAAATCTAGCAAATTAAGATGCATACTCTAAATTGAGGACTTTAAAAGAGAAGAAAAATAAATTAATAGTTTTAATCAGAGTATACTAGTGGGATTGGATCTCCTTTGGATTGGACAATCATTAATATACATATGGATAGAATTACATGTCTAGTCTTACATATTAACAGTATAAACCCAGTCAAATGGAAGCGTACTTTAATCATTAGTACGCAAATTTACTTCTACATATAAAGAGAAAGGTTTGAAACATAGGCACTGAGATTAAGGATACCCAGGAAGGGGGAAGGGAGATCACCTACATAGTAATCTTCACAATTATATTAACACTCTTCAGGAAGGGGGAAGTTTAAGCAATCCAATTTATCACTAACAGATTTTTTTTTAACATCTGGATAGATTGAAGTTGTGCATTTATCGGGAGTAACTCTATAATATTTAGCCATTTATTAAAGAAGACTTTCAGTTTTTTCTCGGAATCTGTCACAATGTTACATTGCTCCAGCGTCATCTGATTTATCACGCCTTTACAAAATTCAGCAATGGAGGGTGCATGGGGTGATTTCCAGTTATTTAAAATTTAGATTTCGACCCAAAAGGATCGCTGTGTTAATAAGTTTAAAGTTTATTCCCTTTCTTGTACCTCTATAAAGAAAAAAAATATGTGTCCTGTCAATCCTATGATTTTGTCTAAGTAGTTTGATCAGCCAATGGTTAATTTTCTGCCACAATTGTAGAATCTTAGGACAAGACCAGAAGCAATGCAAGTTATCAGCGTTAACATCTCTACATTTATAGCAGGATATGTTATAATATTTAAACCCTTTTGAGAGTTTCAGCGGTGTGCAGTATAATTGATTGACTACTTTGAAATGAGACTCTCTCCATGTTATTATATGGGTTGCTTTCAAAATGTAGTTTAAACTGGCTGACAACTCATTTTCTAGAAGTTCAGGGAATTTTTTTTCCCACTTGTTATGTAACACATGAATGTGTTTTTTCCCCAGATATGAAAGGACTGTATTGTAGGCCACTGAGATTGAGTGTTTCCCTTGGGTATAAAGTTGGATAACCTTCTATAAGTCACCAGCTGCCAATTTGTGCCACAATTAGCTCGCAGATTGTCCACAAAATGCCTCACCTGGAGATAAGCAAAAAAAGTACACCCTGGATACTTGAAATTCAGCTGTTATTGCTTCAACTGTTTTGATTAAACCTGATTTATCATCTAATAGCTGTTTTACGACAGCATTGTGATTATGAATAGACATGACTATGACACAAAGGCCTTTAGACAACTTAATGATGAAGTTGCATATGTTAAACTTAGATCTGATCCTACAGATATATTCAAACATCGCTTAAAAGATATTTTAGATTATTAAGAACTTAATGTAGAACTTAATGTTCTAGATCAAAAAACTTTTGACTATTTATGTCCTTCATTTTCGGTCGTGCCCATTTTTTATCTATTCCCCAAGGTTTACAAGAGCCTAGATAGATTTAGGGGGAGACCCATCGTGGCCGGTATATGGTCCCTGTTTGAGAATCTTTCTAATTGGGTAGACACCCTTTTGAAACTATTGGTAGATTTCCTTCCTTCCCTTTTAATTGATACTAAACATCTTATTTCTTTAGTAGAAGAAATTACTTAGACATAAGGTGACTCATAGTCAACTGTCGATGTAGTAGGTCTATATACAGCTATCCCTCATACTTTGGGTATTAAAGCTGTTAAATATTTAATGGATACCCTAACCTCTTTTTCCTCTGACCTTAAGTGCTTTGTTCTCTAGGTCCTGGAATTTCTTCTTGACCACAACTATTTTGAATTTAATGGTGATTTCTATCTCCAGAAGCATGGGACAGCTATGGGGGCCAAGTCTGCCCCCTCCTACGCCAACCTCTTCATAGGGTGGTAGGAGCTGTCCCATGTCTTTGGAGATGGAAATCAATGTAAGTCCTATATTACCATGTACAAAACATTGACAATTTGATTTTTTTTTTTTTAAGTAAGCTTTATTGAAGTGTAAATATTCAAATACAGCGAGCTGTTATAACATAAAGATATTGCAAACAAAGATCAGTTTACATCTGTAGGCAAGTTAAATAAAACACTTCTTACAGATAAAGACTCCCGCGTCCCGACAAATGACGGGAGTGAGAGTTAACAGGCTTGAATTCTTTTTACAATTTTAAGATATTCATATAAAACCACAATATTTAGAGTATTTTAAAGAGAAGAGAAAGAGGTGACCGGATAGCAAGGGGAAAGAGGAAGAGGAGCTGGATTAGCTAAATCAAAGAGAGAAAAAAAAAAAAAAGGGGGGGGGGAAGGGAATGCCACTCATGATTCCAATTATATTGTACCGTGCCAGATTGTCAGCATGAGCTCATACTTATCTAATTTGTGGTTTTTAAAGTAGTAGTATCTCTCCAAAAGTAGAATGTCTTCTACTTCTGAGTACCACTCTTCCAGAGTGGGAGGGTCCTGCCTTTTCCATTTCCTAGGAATCAGCTTCTTAGCGCTAGTAATCATGATTAACAATAGGGCGAGGTGCACCTGACTTTGCGTTTTAGGAAGCGTCAGGAATAATAATAATTCCGGTGTGTTTGGGACTGGGAGGTGAAGTATGTCTGACATCTTATTTAGAACCTCCGACCAAAAGGGTGTTAAAATTGGGCATGACCACCAAATGTGCAGAAGGGAGCCACTTTCACCGCAGCCCCTCCAACACATATGACTAGCCGCTGGGAATATCTTATGGAGTCTTACTGGTGTCAGATACCACCTGCTCAGGAGCTTAATATGGTGTTCTTGGATAGTGGAGGAGACTGAGGATTTCTTAACCAGGTTAAATGCCCTCAACCATGGCTCCACCTCGTTATCTAATCCCAAATCCTCATTCCAGCGTATAGTGTATGTCGGAAGTGTGTCAGTTCCTTGTAAAGCAGCTATCTTGTATAGGAGGGATATTAGGTGTCTTGTCTGGGTATCTCCCACACAGAGTTTCTCAAAAGGGGTAAGTGATCTACCAAGTTCTTGTTTATGTTTATGGCTAGAAATGAAGTGTATGAGTTGATTGTAGTGTAACCAGGAGAAAATCTTGGGTTGGAAGTCCCCCAGTGAGGTCTGCGGGGCCACCTTCCCATTGTCCACCACCCCAAAGACCGAGCCTTCTCTTAGTTTATAAGGTGTGATTTTCCGGTATCCCACTTTATGATATGGAATCTCAGGATTTTCAAGAATTGGCGTTAGTGGGGAGTGCCGAGATGAGATGTGAGTTGTGGTCTCTAAAGTCGAGTCCCAGTTATTAAGTGTTTCTTCAAGTAAGTGATATTTGTTAATTATGCTAGGACGCTGTGTAGATGGCAGCCATGCAAGTGTGCTCACATTGTGTATTTTAAGAATTTGCCTGTCCAAGGCTATCCATGCTTTATGCTTTGGATTTTGTGCCCATTCGACTATTCTTTGTAGGCCTATGGCCCTTTTGTAAAGAGAAATGTCTGGTAAGCCAAGTCCCCCTCTCTCTCTAGGGAGGTACATGGTGCGCCTCGGGATTCTAGGTTTAGTATTAGCCCATATATATTGTTCTATGAGTTTCTGCAGCTGAGTGATGTATCCTCTAGGTAGAGTGATAGGTAATGTCTGGAAGAGGTATAGGATTCGAGGTAAGATATTCATTTTAATAACTCCTATCCTGCCTAGCCAAGAAACATATTTATTTTTCCAGGAGGAGAGATCGGCAGCTATATCGTTTTTGAGAGGGATATAATTATATTTGAATAGATCTGAGGGGTTAGATGTTAAAAAAATTCAAAGGTATTTTAATTTGTTCGTAGCTACGGTGATCTTGTATGAATGTTGTAGGGTTTGTATTATTCTAGGGCAAGTGTTAATATTTAAAAGTTCAGATTTACTTAGATTGAGGGAGAAGTTAGATGCTTTACCATATTCTCTGAGTTCATCTAAGAGTACAGGGAGAGATTCGGAAACATTCGTTAAGGTATATAAAACGTTGTCTGCATAAAGCGCTTGTTTATGCTCAGAGTCCCCTACTTTTATACCCCTGATTTGCTGATTAAGTCGCACCTTATGAGCCAGGACCTCTATAGACAAGGCAAAGAGAAGGGGAGACAGGGGGCAACCCTGTCTAGTACCATTTCTGATGTTGAAAGATTCCGATAAGGTCCCATTAATTCTTATTTTAGCGTTAGGGTTTGAATAAAGCACCATAACTGAGTGTACAAAGGCCCGACTGAAACCCAACCTCTCCAGAACCTGACGCAAGAAGACCCAACTCACCCTATCAAAGGCCTTCTCTGCATCTGTAGCGAAGAGCGCTAATGGGAGGCCTGAGACTCTGGCATGGTTGATTAATTGTGAGACCTTGATAGTGTTGTCCCTGGCCTCACGACCAGGGACAAATCCAACCTGGTCATTGCAGATCAAATCTGGTAGGAATTTGTTAAGTCTAGTTGCCAGAATTTTTGCAAAGAGCTTCATGTCAGAGTTGATCAGGGAAATAGGCCAAAAATGACCCGGAGAGTCTGGTGTTTTTCCAGGCTTAGGGATCACCGTAATGTGCGCCTCTAGGAGGACCCTGGACAAAGAGGGATCCTCTCGAAGGCCATTAAACAGGTTAAGGATCGGGTCTGCTAGGATCTCTTTGTATTTCTTGTAATAGGTTGAAGAAAATCCGTCGGGCCTGGGCTCTTACCCCCTGGGCTATTTTTAATGGCGTCAAAAAGTTCCTCTACCGTTATTGGGGAGTCTAGAAATTCTGAGTCCTCCTGTGACAGGGAGGGGAGGTCGACATTGCTCAGATATGAACTAACAAAGGTTTCATGTTGTTGGTTGCTGGTCACCTGGGCTGTGTCTGGGGAGTGATCCTGTATGTTATATAAAGAGTGGTAGTACCTGTGGAACTCCTTAGCTATTTGGTCGCTACTATAAAGTAAACGATTATCTGTGGATTTTAGGGAGAATATGTGGGAACGGAGCTGTTTTTTTTTAATGGTTCTAGCCAGGACTCGGCCTGGTTTATTACCCCCTTCATAATAATGCTGCTTCAGATGAAGTGCAATCTTTTGGTGGGATTCCGTCAAATGTTTTTGGAATTCAATTCTTACCTCCCTCAATTGAGTTATAGTGTTGGGGGCACGAGGGATCTTTTTTATGTTTGGCTTCTAAAGTGCCAATCCTGGTTTGTATATCAAGGTATTTAGCTCTAAGTTGTTTATTAAGAAATGCCTTGTGTTTGATCAATCCACCCCTTATAACACTCTTGTGTACCTCCCAGATAGTAGCATGTGAGGAGGAAGGGTATGCATTTATCTCAAAGTACTCCCGCATGATTTTAAGTATGTCATTGAATATTATGGGATTATCTAATATGGTTTCGTCCAATCTCCATGTTTTTTGTGTCACAGGGATATCTGGCCATAAAATTGAGCAAGAAACAGGGGCATAATCTGACCATGTGATATGGTCAATAACACTGTGATGTGTTATCGAGAGCCCGCAGGAGTCTGTGTAAATGTAGTCAATCCTGGAGTAACTGTTATGTGGGGTGGAATAAAAGGAATAGTCTCTGGAAGTTGGGTGTAGAGTCCGCCATACATCATGTAGTGTTAGTTTTGTGAGTACGTCATTAACCTGATTAATCGTGGATGTGGGGGTACAGGAGGTCCCTCTCGAGGTGTCAACTAAGGGGTCAACTGCAATGTTAAAATCTCCAGCTAGGTATGTGATTCCTCTGGAATGTTCCAAGAGGAGGTCAGAGACCCGATTGAAGAATGTCTCCTGGCCTTGATTGGGGGAATATATGGAGGCCAGAGTAATGTAATGTCCATAGAGGGTACCCACAAGAATCACGTAACGCCCATCTGGGTCTCTCTCAATATGTGTCATGATAAATGGAACTGTTTTGTGAAAGACAATACCCACGCCTCCTTTTTTGTTTGGGCCCGAGGCGAAATAAGCTATCGGGAACTGAGGGTTGTGCCATTTAGGTTCTTTACCCTTTCTATAGTGAGTTTCTTGTAGCAAGATTATATGGCTCTGTGACTTATTCAATTCTCTAAATACAATGGAGCATTTTCCTGGGTTGTTCAGGCCCTTTGCGTTAATAGTAGTGAGATTAAGTGAGTGGTCAGAAAACCTTTTAGATTTGTATGGCATGGTCATGGTTACGGTTTCACTTTCTATTACTACTACGGGGGAGAGGGAAGGGGAGAGGAAGAAAAAAAAAAAAAAAAAGTTGGACAAGGGTAAAGAATTAAAGAGATATGAGGGTCACCAGAATGGGAAAGTGTGAGAGAGAGAGAAGAAGAAGAGAAGTTCAGAACAGTAAAATAAATACAAGGGAAAAAAACAAACAATATAGCAGTGTCTGGAATAAGCAAGTAAACCAAGACACTCTCTGGTATAACAATATAAATAAAACCTTGTAAAACAAAAAGAACACAAAGTTAGGGGATAAGCCCCTTTACTGACGTAAGTTATAATTATTCTTAAGCATACATTTAGCATATTCTACTATGAGTGCAGTTTAGCCTAGACAGTCTCATATAAGGTTCGTATGGGTTAGATATTTTCCTCAGATCAAGCCAAAAAAAAAAACAATTTAAGGTACCAAGCGTAGCCTGCATAGAGGGGTTCTAGATTGCTAGTGAGAGCTACCTGTATTAAAATATAGGCGATGGTGTCCAGACCCATGTCCAGAATGCTTAATGGTGAGGAAGACTATAAGGTAAAGTACCTAAGACCACCGCTATCAGCTTACGGCAACTCGATGTAGGTAAGTGCAAACATTAATAAACTATTGGGTAACCTAGGGCAAGTGGGCCCAACCTTACATAATACATTCTACATTAGGTAAACATTAAGTTATGATATATAAATTTAGGACAGGACGAAAGGGTGAAGGAAAAAAAAAGTATACACAGATTAGTCATATTCCAACATTTCAACTTATGAAGATCATATTAGTTTGCCAGGCTTGTATAATACAACTAGATTCTGGCAATAGATAACTAATAACTTTCTAGGTCAGATGGTTGGAAGCTAAAATGGGGTCTTGTAACCTGTAAAGGGATATACACATTTAGCAAAGAAAAATCCTTATAAGTGTCTAGAATAAACACCAGTCCTTGGCTCTATATAGCTGTGGTCAGGACCAATATAGGGGAAGTAAGCGCCAGTCTAGACCAGTGGCGGCCGAGCATTAATTCCCAAGGTGAAACATGTGTCAAAGAATTTGCGAAAAACAAAAGGCAAAAAACAGAACAAAACAAGGGATAATCAAATACTAGAACAATAGCACTGATAAGTCATGTCATGTAGTTACAATGCCTTACTAACACTTAAAGAGAACAGGAGTAACTTTGAACACAGTTTTTAACATTAGTATATAGATAGAAGCAGTCTCTTTCACATTGGGCCAAAGGGAAGACTGTGCAGGGGCTCAAAAAGTCTACTAGTACATTACCCAACTGATTCAGCTTCTGGATGATCCCTTGAAGGCCGAGTGGATAGAGGCGGTCTACCCAGCAAAGAACCACTGGGAGAAGGGACCTGAATTTCCAAGTTCTCTAAGAAAACCTTATAGTCCATACCAGGCCGGAAGATAGATGTTTTGTTATTGCTAGTGGCAACGATTGAAACAGGGAACCCCCATCTGTAGGGGACCTTGTGGGTTCTCAGGATAGAAGTGATGTGTCCCAGGTCCCTCCGTTTTTGTAGAGTCACAGGGGACAAATCGGAGAAAACCTGAATTTCTTCTCCCGCATGAGTAATAGATTGTTTCTTGCGGGCATGTTGGAGGATTTCTTCCTTATCTTTGAAACTTAGGAAACGCACAATTATGTCTCTCGGGGGTGCCTTGTTTGGCGGCTTGGGCCTAAGAGCCCTATGTGCCCTTTCTATGGGAATTTCAGGGGATGACGGTGAATCCTAAATAATTCGAAATAGTGCTTGTAGCTAACCCTCCTTGTTCTGCGGTGTAATGGTCTCAGATACTCCACGGAACCTCAGGTTGTTCCTGCGACCCCGATTATCAATATCCTCAAGTTTATCATTGAGATATTGCAAATTGTCAGCATGGTTTTGTATGTCAGAGGTATGCTGTTGTACTGAGATGGCATTTTCATGTGAGGACTTTTCTATATTCAATACTCTAGATTCCAACACAGAGAAATCCTTTCTAAGCTCCCCAAAAAGGCTCCTCATTTCTTTCAACACTCCTTGTATGTCCTCTTTGGATGATAAGTGGTGAATATCGTCTTTTGTGATAAATTGGGGGTGAGTGTCAGTAGTATGTGGTATGGTAGGGCTAGGGGTGTTCTGAGAAATCTCCATGTCTCCTCCAGTTGTTTCTCTGGATGACTCCAAGGGCTTAAGATAATGGCTCATAGGTTTGGAGGCAGCAATTTTATCAGCCTTATTAGCTCTTTTATTAGGCATGCCCCCTTAGCTGAGCAAATAGCTGTGAATAAGCAAAAATGAATCCTGCCTTTTGGCCCTGCAATTCTGGTCTGAGCAGAAGGTAGAAATAGAGATTGTTCCCAGCCTGCTAGTTGACTGTAGAAAAAACAGTTAAAGTAGTTATTTCACTGTTGGTGCCTTTTGCTAGAATATTAGAGTGGGCCCCGGTCAAAGGTTTGCTTATTGTGAGAGTCCAGAAATAGCTAGCTTATAAGGCCCCTCTTGCTCAGCTTAATAGTAGCCCTTATATCCCTTTAAATATGTTGGTGGCCTTTATAAAATTGGGCAACGCTGTCTCTCATTAGGGTGATGGACTGTATCCGATGGGGCATGTGAGTATAGGCTATAAGCCGTAATCGTGTGTGTCCCACCGGCCTACCGACAGCCTCTTGCAGTGTGTTAGTCGGTGAACAGGCTTACCATGTGATGTTCCTCCTCTGAAAATCCTGTTGGGTGACAGGGCAGTTGCGCTTGCGAGGTCGCTGCAGTGTTTGGGGATCGCAGCTCCTGATCCGGATCACACTGAGGGTAAGCGCGTAAAGACCTGCTCCCCAGGCCTTCACCTTTCTTGTCAAGGAGTCCTCGTATTGTGGCGATGAGGCTGTGATGCGAGCAGAGGAGCGGTCTCTCCCTTTAAAGTATTTGCCTCTCAGGGGGGGCAAGCTGTTACCGGGCTTGGTGTAACTCCTCCGGGTGGGTAGATGTATGCCTCCTCACTGCTTTAGCCCTTGCTTGTAAATGAGGTAAGGCCTCCACGTGGGTAAGCCCCGCTATAGATCGGTCTGTTTTGCTGCAAATGTAATGGCACAATCCTGGATACTAGACAGCAGGCACATCTAGTCATGAGGGCTAAATCCAGCACATTATATGTTGTAGTGAGAGAGCATCTATGCTAAAGAAATAGCAGTTTTATCAGTAATGGTGGCAGGAGCCCTTCTAGTGTGCGACCATCTTCCTGCGTGGTCAGGCTCCGCCTCCTGACAATTTGATTTTTGTATGGTCTGGACCTGCAGAACAGGCCATTGCTTTTGTGGAATACCTAAATCAAAATGATTGTAATCTTAACTTTACATACTCTTGGGAACCTATTACTATCCCCTATCTTGACCTTCAGTTGACTGCTGACCCTGATAAATGTAAGATTAAGTCTAGTTTATATAGGAAACCTATTAGTTCTAACACCTTACTTCATGCCAAGAGTTTACACCCTAAAGATTGTTGATATGGTATTGTGAAAGGACAATTTATTTGCATAAAATGTAATTGTTCTGAACCTGCTGAATTTGTTAAAGAAAGTAAAAGACTTGAAACTTCGTCTAACCCAACGAGGATATCCTATTAATACCATACTGAGAGCGTATGAAGATGTGAGGGATATGGATAGACAAAGTCTCTTGTACTCCACTAAATCTCCAGTACCAAAAAAGATTGATAAGGTCTTGTTTATTACTACTTTCTCCTCTGAATATAATGCAGTATGTAAAATCATTAAAAATCATCTTCCTATATTGTTAGGAGATGAGGGATTTGGCCCTTTTATCCATAATGGATGTAATTTTGTCAGTCATAGAAACAAAACGTTGGGCAATATCTTAGCTCCTTCTATGACTTGGCGCAAGGGAAGAAGCCATAGATTAAGCTCTTGGCTGATTTCTAAAGGCCATTATAGATTTGGTGGTAGAACTTGTAAAGCATGTAACCATGCTTTTATATGTAAATTCTTTCAATCGCATGTAACCCAAAAGGTCTATACCTTGGACAATTGTACAAATTGTCGTAGTAAGTTTGTTATCTACTTAGTATGGTGTGATGTATGCAAAATGCAGTACGTGGGTCGTACCACTAGAGAGACCCGAGAACGCATACGAGAACACCTGAATGCTATAGACAACTCCAAACATTGCTCAACATTGGCATCCCACTTTATAAATGAACATTCTAGTTCAACTAATCATTTTAGGTGGTGCATTATTGAAACCATTCAGAGACCCCCAAGAGGTGGTGATATTTATCATCTGATTGCCAAAAGATTGGATTTTTATCCTTCAAACTCGTGTCCCTCATAGTTTCAATATTGAAACAGATATTATAAATTTCTGGTGTTAATAATGGTATACTTGGGTTAACAACTTTGCCTATAT
The DNA here is from genome assembly GCF_027579735.1 of Bombina bombina. Lineage (NCBI taxonomy): Eukaryota > Metazoa > Chordata > Amphibia > Anura > Bombinatoridae > Bombina > Bombina bombina. The sequence goes on along the minus strand of NC_069501.1, from coordinate 867,055,275 downwards.
TTCATGCCTTTAATAAACTCATACACACCCTAGTTATTTACTTTTGGCATTTCTATTGCCTGTTTATCTGTTATTTATTGATATTACATAATTTTGCTCTGTTATCTGGTATTATGACTTTGTTCATCTAGGGGTAAAAAGTTGCTATATATATGTATCGAATTATAGTTCCCACTAAAAACTTTTTGCTATATTGTATAAGCAAATTTAAATTTTTCTGCTTTGTATTTGTCATTGTAGACACTATAGACATTATTATATGCGTGTCGCTTTAAATACTTTTATGATATTTGTCAATTAACCTATCAGGCTGCTCTTAGAGCTTTACATTCTTGTACAGGTATCAGGTGCAGCATACGTCTATGAGTAAGGCTCAGTGACAGCCGAAACACGTAAGACGTGCTGTTCTTACCTGCTCTTCATTGTTTTATTGATGATTTCATTAAACTGAAACTTTGTTCACCCTGTGCCCACTTGATAGTTACTTTGTGGTTACGTTTATAAGACCCTTCTCTTTCCATTTCTTAAAAGCTTTATTTTGTATACTAGGTGGGAAATTAGGATTACCTAGAATTGGCAGCACTAGAAGCACAGAAATTAACTCCTATTCCTTTACAATATAACTGTCATGCTAGTATGATATTTTTGAACACTTCTAATTTTACAATTTTCTTTGGTAAGTTCACCAGCAGGCAATGCAGCAGAGCTCGCAAGGAAAAAAGAGAACTTAATTATGTTTCTAATTGAAATTTAGTGACATAATTCCCTTCCGTAATCCAGTGTAGGGCAAATTTTAGCAATGCCGCTAAATTATATAGTTTTAGGTTGGGTAGGGTTAAGCCGCCTGCTCTAGTGTGGAGGCAGAGTGTATCTGCTGAATATCTGAATCTCTTCCTTTGCCATACAAAAAAGTGCACTTCCTATTAAATGTATTAATATATTTCTGTTTTAGCATCAGTGGTGTATTCTGCAATAGATATAGCACACGTGGAAAGAAAATAGATTTAATTAGCATTATACTCACCGAGAATGAAATTGGAAGGTTCAGCCAAGCTTTAAAATTTTCATTACATTTATCCAGGCATGATGAACATTTTTGTAAGTACCAGTCCTTAGGATTCTTGCTAATATTGATACTCAAATATTTAATTTACTCAACCGACTTATCCTGGGGACCTACTGGGGTAGTAATCCACATACACATCTGATTTCTCTGGAGTTGATCTTATACCCCGAGAATGTGCTAAACTGACCCGTGATATCTAAGAACTGTTTAATGCTCCTTTTTGTGTCACTGAGAAATATTAATAGGTCATCAGTGAAGAGAGATAGAACTAGTTTATATTCCCCGAAAGATATACCCTCAAATTTCCTGTCTGAGTTTAATCGCTAGGGGCTCAATAGAAAGTTTAAAAAGCAGGTGAAAGCTGGCAACCCTGTCTTGTTCCTTTCTCTAATTTAAGGGGACACTGAACCCACATTTTTTATTTTGTGATTCAGATAGAACATTCAATTTTAAGCAACTTTCTAATTTACTCCTATTATCATTTTTTCTTCGTTCTTTTGCTATCTTTAATTTAATTTTTTTTCTTAGTTCAGCACTCTGGACAGCACTTTTTTATTGGTGGATGAATTTATCCACCAATCAGCAAGAACAACCCAGTTGTTCACCAAAAATGGGCCAGCATCTAAACTTACATTCTTGCATTTCAAATAAAGATAGCAAGAGAATAAAGAAAATTTGATAATAGGAGTAAATTAGAAAGTTGCTTAAAATGTCATGCTCTACCTAAATCATGAAAGAAAAAATTTGTGTTCAGTGTCCCTTTAACCCCTTAATGACCAAGGACGTACGCCACACGTCCTCAAAAAAAAGACAGTTAATGACCGAGGACGTGTGGCGTACGTCCTTGGTCTGGAAAGCAGCTGGAAGCGATCCTGCTCGCTTCCAGCTGCTTTCCGGTTATTGCAGTGATGCCTCGATATGGAGGCATCCTGCAATAACCCCCCTTGGCCATCCGATGCAGAGAGAGCCACTCTGTGGCCCTCTCTGTACCGGACATCGGTGGCCGGTATCGTTGGTGGGTGGGAGCAAGTCTGGGAGGCGGGTGGGCGGCCATCGATGTGCCGAGTGGAGGGAAGGGAGACGGGATCGGGGGCGACGGGAGCGCGCACGGGAGCGCGCGTGTGCACGGGGGGCGGCGGGCGGGCGCGTGCACGGGGCGGGAGCGGGAGGGAACCGCTACACTACAGAAAAATAAAATTGTTAAAAGTTAAAAATAAAATGTTTTCAAATTTAGAAATAAACATCTAAGGGATCAAGAAGGGGTGGGGGGTTGGTCTTGGGGGGGGGGGGAAGCTACACAGAAAAGGGCATTTTTTTTTTAAAAAAAAAGGCACATTTGTTGCTAAACTGGGTACTGGCAGACAGCTGCCAGTACCCAAGATGGCGCCCATTAAGGCAGAGGGGGAGGGTTAGAGAGCTGTTTGGTGGGGGATCAGTGAGGTTGGGGACTAAGGGGGGATCCTACACAGCAGCATATGTAAATATGACAAAAAAAACCCAAAAAAGCCCAAATATAGCTTTTATTTTAGTACTGGCAGAGTTTCTGCCAGTACTTAAGATGGCGGGGACAATTGTGGGGTGGGGGAGGGAAGAGAGCTGTTTGGGAGGGATCAGGGGGTCTCATGTTTCAGGTGGGAGGCTGAGCTCTACACTAAAGCTAAAATTAACCCTGCAAGCTACATAATTAACCCCTATACCAAAATGGGCCCAGATGAATACTTTGGGATGTCTACTAAAAAAAATATATACATGTCAATGGATATTCAGAGATTCCTGAAAGATATTAGTGTTCTAATGTAACTAGAGCTAATTTTGAAAAATAATGGTTTGGAAATAGCAAAGTGCTATTTGTATTTATGGCCCTATAACTTACAAAAAAAGCAAAGAACATGTAAACATTGGGTATTTCTAAACTCAGGACAAAATTTAGAAACTATTTAGCACAGTGTTTTTTGGTGGTTGTAGATGTGTAACAGATTTAGGGGGTCAAAGTTAGAAAAAGTGTGTTTTTTTTCAATTTTTTCCTCATATTTTATAATTTTTTTATAGTAAATTATAAGATATGATGAAAATAATGGTATCTTTAGAAAGTCCATTTAATGACGAGAAAAACGGTATATAATATGTGTGGGTACAGTAAATGAGTAAGAGGAAAATTACAGCTAAACACAAACACCGCAGAAATGTAAAAATAGCCTTGGTCCCAAACGGACAGAAAATGGAAAAGTGCTGTGGTCATTAAGGGGTTAATATTAGGTGTTAATTGGTTGTTCACAATTACATTCAAGATAGGATTATTATAAATAAGCCTAATGAGAAAAGATATATTCCCAGAAAAGCCAAATTTATCTAGTGCTGTAAACAGGTGATCCCAGGTTATCGAGTTAAACGCTTTTTTTTGGCATCCACCGATAATAATGCTAGGTCTATTGTAGTTTTCCGCTTTTTATTATCTATTTTATTCCAAAGGTGATCTATAACTGGGAAAACCCTGCGAATATTCCTATTGATCTGGATGTATTAAAGTATGTAGCACTTTCTGGATTCTTTCTGCTATTATAGTCATCAATATCTTATAATCATTGTTTAATTGAGATATTGGCCTGTAAGATGTTGGGTCTTCAAGATCTTTGTGTTTCATAAGAATAAGTGTGATTGAGGAAGCAGTAATTAGACTGCATTTCCCCTGTAATAAATATGTGTTGTATAACCTGGTGAGGGCGGGTATTATTTCTTTACCTAGTAGTTTGTAGAATTCGGCTGCTAAATGGTCAGGTCCGGGTGCTTTATTCAATTTCATACGGTTTATAGAACTTTGCACTTCCTCCTCGGTTATAGGTAGGTTTAAACTTCCAATATTTCCCTTAATGTTATTCCAGAAGTCATTTTTGCTTTGCTGATTAACCTCATTTGCTGAGTATAGTCTTGTAAAATATTCAAATATAGTTTGTCTAATTTCTGGGGTAGACGTTACTTTATAGTTACCTACCTTAATTGCTATAATATTGTTCTTGTGGTTTCTGTTCTTGGTTAATCTAGACAAGAATTTTTGCAGATATACCATAGTTACAGCAATAGATAGCTCTTTCTTTCATATCTCTCTGTATTGAGTTTTGTTGTAAGAATAGATCTCTTTCTTGTTTACTTTCCCTGTACTTATTCCATAGCTGCTTTATGGGATTATCTATATAGGCTTTATAGCTATTTTTAAGTTGGTTTGCAAGCTGCACTTCTCTCTCTTTAATTTTCTTCTTCCATTTCAAAAGATAGGCTTTTACTTTACCTCTCATGTAGGCTTTTGCAGTCTCCCAGAAAATCTCACTCTTGTTTTTATAAGCTCTGTTATGGAATTGGAATTCTTTCCATTTCTCTATCATTACATTTTTAAAGTGCACACTAAGTAATAGGTAACTCGGGGAAAAAAATCTGGATGGGTCCTGCATATGGTTTGGTGTAAAAAGCATTTTTAGTGAAATAATGGCATTATCTGATATACAGATATCTTTAATGTCTGACTTAAGTCCAAAACCTAATAATTTCTTTGACGGTAAGAAGAAGTCCATACGAGAAAAAGTATTTGGAAAAACGGATTTGGATTTGAATGTGAATGCGTGTTCATCTGGGTTCTGGATACGCCAGGGGCACGATTAAATATACGGCGCAGACTTCAGCGCAAGCCCTGCAACCCAGGCCCCCATTTTTTCACCCCGCACATCGGGCTATTACATATATGGCGCCTGCAGTTCATAAAGTGCTGTAAGTCGGAAAAACTAGCAATGTCCAGAAATGAGCGTAAATACAAATTTTTGGAGTCGCCAGTGACTTACGGCACTTTAGAAACTGCCGGCGCCTAAGAAAAGTAAATAAAATAACAAATCTCCCGTAAAAGTCTAACACGCCAACCCCTATATCCGCCATCAAACCTACACTGCAAGTAATAACTAAATTATTAACCCCTAAATCCGCCAACCCCAACATCTCAAACCACCTATTAAAACTATTAACCCCTAATCCGCCATTAACCCACAATGGAATAAACCCATTAAAACTATTAAAAGGACAGTCTACACCTTAGTCATCTTAAAGTCTTACCTTAGATTAAGCTCCAAATAGCCTCCTGCATCTTTTCTTTATCATGCAGCAGGAATGATAAAACAGTTATTTTAAAATGAATATTGTTTCTGGTCACTTTGAAATGGCTGACAAGCTCAGCCCACTGATGCCATCATGATCTGGGCTGCATATGGCATTCAATCACAAAAGGCTCACTAGTTGGATTCAACCGACTGTCAATGCTATTCAGCAGAGTGACTAGATGCAGTCCAGATCATAATGTCATCAGTGGGTGGAGCTTGGCAGCCATTTCAAAGTGACCAGAAACAATATTCATTTTAAAATAACTGTTTTATCATTCCTGCTGCATGATAAAGAAAAGATGCAGGAGGCTATTTGGAGCTTAATATAAGGTAAGACTTCAAGATAACTAAAGTGTAGACTGTCCTTTTAACCCCTAATCCGCCACTAACCCACAATGCAATAAACCTATTAAAGTATTAACCTCTAAACCGGCAAAGCCCACAACGCAATAAATCTAACCCCTAACCTAACCCCCCCCCTAAATGAACCCAAATTACCTAATTTACAAAATACTAAAATTACTATTACATTAAAAAAAACCAACACTACTTTAAAAATACAAATAAACTAAGTATAAATTAAAGGGACAGTCTAATAAAAATTCTCGAGTAGACTGTCCCTTTAAGCTACAATTACAGAAAATAAAAAAATCTAAGATTAAAGAAAAGAAAAAAGTCTAAGATTACAGAAAATAAAAAATAAAATATAAAATATAAAGCTACGTGAGTAACAGAGGAATCCAGGATCCTGATTTAAGTCCCAGGGGCAACGGGTTTTGCACTCTACTAACGGAAGTCCTGTCTTAATTGGTGACCGGAGCCCCAGAAGGGTCTGTAAACCATAAAAGGGGAAGAAGATGACTAAAAGTGAGTACATCTGCACTTTATAATTACCCAGCAAGAAAGCCGATAAACTTGTGGGGGACTAGGTCTTAAATACCCCAATTAGGGGGGCCATAAATTGCCAGGCACTGGGTGAACTAAAGATTCGTAGCTGGACCCTTAAATTGGTTTGCTTGATACATACTGGGACATAAAGCAAGTAAAGCAGACAAGTTTAATAAAGCTCATAGCCCCTGTGTAGGATATATCGAGTCTAGGGGATGACTGTGTAACTGAAATACCCTGTGGGTAAGGGTACAGCCTATGTGTAGATCTTAGTGCATTTAGACTCTGGAAGGGACAGTCAGAGTACCTAGTGAAGTCTCCTACAAGGGCTGAAGATTTCCATCCCATGGCCTTAACTTTTTTCTGGCTTGATTTAGAAGGCTTTGTAAAATAAAGGGGAAGGAGTGGAACATAAAAGATTAAAAGAAAAAGAAGTTATATAATCTGTAGTTAGCTCTGTAAGAGTTAATTGAGGAAAAAAATATCTAAATATCTAAAGAGATAACGATGTATGATGAAACCTAACCACTGTACAGAGTATATTTGTAGGCTATCCGGAGAAAGTCTTTGCTATTTAGCTTGAAAAAAAAAGTGTTATTGGTTATCCTTATGCATGTTACAAGACAAATTGTGTTCATTCAAATAAGTGAATTAAACAATATATAATTCTACCTTGTCTAGGGATTGGTTTATTTGCTTAATATTCTATTTGGGAAGTCTATGTGTAATTTCATTTAAATTTAAAAGAAATTTTCTCGAGTTTTAACCAGGCTGGAATATATTACGCCTAGATTACGAGTCTTGCGTTATGAGGGGTGCGTTGCTAACCTGCAGTTTTTTCTCACCGATCACTTCCCTGCAGCGCTGGTATTATGGGTTTTTATAAACCCGGCGTTAACAGGCAAGAAGTGAGCGTAGAGCAAAATTGCGCTCCACACTGCACTCCAATACCAGCGCTGCTTAAGTGAGCGGTGAGCTGGTTGTACCTGCTCGGGCACGATTTCCCCATAGACATCAATGGGGAGAGCCGGCTGAGAAAAAGTCTAACACCTGCAAAAAAGCAGCGTAAAACTCAGTAACGCAGCCCCATTGATTCCTATGGGGAAACTAAAGTTATGTTTACACCTAACACCCTAACATGAACCCCGAGTCTAAACACCCCTAATCTTACACTTATTAACTCCTAATCTACCGCCCCGACATCTGCATTATACTTATTAACCCCTAATCTGCCGCCCCTAACGTTACCGCCACTATTCTAAATTTATTAACCCCTAAACCTAAGTCTAACCCTAACACCCCCTAACTTAAATATAATTTAAATAAATCTAAATAATATTCCTATCATTAACTAAATTATTCCTATTTAAAACTAAATACTTACCTATAAAATAATCCCTAAGATAGCTACTATATAACTAATAGTTACATTGTAGCTAGCTTAGGGTTTATTTTTATTTTACAGGCAAGTTTGTATTTATTTTAACTAGGTAGAATAGTTACTAAATAGTTATCAACTATTTAATAACTACCTAGCTAAAATAAATACAAATTTACCTGTAAAATAAAACCTAACCTAAGTTACACTAACACCTAACACTACACTACAATTAAATAACTTACATAAATTAAAAACAATTAAATAAATTAAATACAATTAGCTAAATTACAAAAAACAAACACTAAATTACAGAAAATAAAAAACAAATTACAAGATATTTAAACTAATTACAGCTAATCTAAGAGCCCTATCAAAATAAAAAAGCCCCCCCCCCCCAAAAAAAAAAAAACCTAGCCTAAACTGAACTACCAATGGCCCTTAAAAGGTCCTTTTGCGGGGCATTGCCCCAAAGAAATCAGCTCTTTTACCTGAAAATAAAAATACAAACAACCCCCCAACAGTAAAACCCACCACCCACACAACCAACCCCCCAAATAAAATCCTAACAAAAAAACCCGGGATAAGTCTTCATCCAAGCTGCAAAATGTCCTCAACGAAGCCGGCAGAAGTGGTCCTCCAGACGGGCAGAAGTCTTCATCCAGACGGCATCTTCTATCTTCATCCTTCTGACGCGAAACGGCTCCATCTTCAAGACATCCGGCGCGGAACATCCTCTTCAATCGACAGCTTCTTTTTATTTTTTTCATTTTGGGGGGCAATTTTTTATTTTGATAGGGCTCTTAGATTAGGTGTAATTAGTTTAAATATCTTGTAATTTGTTTTTTATTTTCTGTAATTTAGTGTTTTTTTTTTGTAATTTAGCTAATTGTATTTAATTTAGTTAATTGTATTTAATTTAGGGAATTTATTTAATTGTAGGGTTAGGTTAGGTGTTAGTGTAAGACAGGTTAGGTTTTATGTTACAGGTCAATTTGTATTTATTTTAGCTAGGTAGTTAGTAAATAGTTAATAACTATTTAATAACTATTCAACCTAGTTAAAATAAATACAAACTTGCCTGTAAAATAAAAATAAACCCTAAGCTAGCTACAATGTAACTATTAGTTATATTGTAGCTAGCTTAGGGTTTATTTTATAGGTAAGTATTTAGTTTTAAATAGGAATAATTTAGGTAATGATAATATGTTTTATTTAGATTTATTTTAATTATATTTAAGTTAGGGGGTGTTAGGGTTAGACTTAGATTTAGGGGTTAATAAATTTAATGTTGGGGCGGCAGATTAGGGGTTAATAAGTGTAGGTAGGTTGCGGGCAACATTGGGGGCAGGATATTAGGGGTTAATAAGTATAAGGTAGGTCTCGGAGATGTCGGGGGCGGCAGATTAGGGGTTAATAAGTGTAAGGTTAGGGGTGTTTAGACTCGGGGTTCATGTTAGGGTGTTAGGTGTAAACATAAATTTAGTTTCCCCATAGGAATCAATGGGGCTGCGTTACAGAGCTTTACAATGCTTTTTTGCAGGTGTTAGACTTTTTCTCAGCCGGCACTCCCCAATGATGTCTATGGGGAAATCGTGCACGAGCACGTACAACCAGCTCACCGCTGACTTAGGCAGCGCTGGTATTGGAGTGCGGTATGGAGCACAATTTTGCTCTACGCTCACTTCTTGCCTTTTAACGCCGGGTTTGTAAAAACCTGTAATACCAGCACTGTAGGTAAGTGAGCGGTGACAATAACGTGCAAGTTAGTACCGCACCCCTCTTAACGCAAAACTTGTAATCTGGCCGTAAGTTACACAAAATAAAAAATAAATTATCCATTATTTAAACTAATTACACTTAATCTAAAAGCCCTATCAAAATAAAAAAGCCCCCCCCCAAATAAAAAAAACCCTAACCTACAATAAACTACCAAGGGCCCTTTTGTGGGGCATTGCCCCAAATAAATCAGATTTTTTTACCTGTAAAATAAAATACAAACACCCCCCCCAACAGTAAAACCCACCACCCACACAACCAAAACACCCAAATAAACCTATCTAAAAAACCAAAGCTCCCCATTGCCCTGAAAAGGGCATTTGTATGGGCATTGTCCTTAAAAGGGCATTTAGCTCTTTTTCAACCCAAAGTCCCTAAGCAAAAATTAAAACCCACCCAATAAACCCTTAAAAAACCTAACACTAACCCCCGAAGATCCACTTAAAGTTTCATCATCTAAGCAGCAGAAGTCCTCAGCAAAGCCGGCAGAAGTCTTCATCCAAGCGAGCCGAAGTCTTCATCCAAGTGGACAGAAGTCTTCATCCAGATGGCATCTTCTATCTGCATCCATCCGGCTCAATCTACATCCGGCGCGGAGCATCCTCTTCTTACGACGTCTCTTGAAGAATGAAGCGTCCTTTAAATGATGTCATCGAAGATGGCGTCTCTTACATTCCAATTGGCTGACAGAATTCTATCAGCCGATCCGAATTAAAGGGGAAAAAATCCTATTGGCTGTTGCAATCAGCCAATTGGATTGAGCTTTCATCCTATTGGCTGATCCAATCAGCCAATAGGATTGAGCTCGCATTCTATTGGCTGATTGGAATAGCCAATAGAATGCAAGCTCAATCCTAACTAGGGAATAGTTAAGGGACAGTTTCTACATGTCAAACGAAACTGTACCCTTGAAAAGGATTTCAAAAAGTGAAAGTCAGTTGCTCACAGAGCGTCTACTAGCCAGGGATTACCCCAGGAGGGTGATCAATAGAGCTAGAAAAGAGGTACAACTAATGGAGAGGAATCAATTACTTGCCCCTAAGAACGAAAGAGAGGGTAGTGTGCAAGGTTGTCTGGGGAACAAACAAAAGCCGCTATTCATCACAGCATATTCGAATCAGTACTATCAAGTCTGTAATATCATTAGGAAGAATCTTCCCATATTGAGGGGTAACCAAAAATTACGTGACTCCATAAGTGGAGGATGTCAGTTTATTTATAAACGAAACATGACACTAGGGAACATTTTATCACCCAGTTAACTAAAAACGAATAAAGCCCAGAGCTCATGGTTACACTTTAAAGGGTAGATAGATAAAGGTCAAGGGACCTCAAGAAGGGGGTTAATAAGCACTCATTCCTACTATGGGTAACAATTAAAAACTTAAATTTTAATGAGTTATAGTTAAAAGGTAATATTAACAACACAACCTTATATACAGAAAATACCTAATTAATGTCATCTTGTCCCCCTGTTTCCTGGCCGATAACTGCTCCCTCGGCTTCAGGTGACAGAGACAAGAGGCAACTAATAGTTAAAAACCAATGAGTGCACCAAGGTGCTTCTTTTAGGCACAAACGCATTTCGGCTGTTTACTGCAGCCTTTTTCAATGTGGCGAGACAAGCCGAGGCCCGGGTGCCACCCCTTCTTATAGCACAACATTGCCGGTTCACCAGCCAATCACAAGCGTTAGATAGAACCGCCCCTCTGAGCACCAATGACTCGGTAGTAAGTGTGGGCTTGTGCGTTATAGGCGATCTGATTGGTTAATACATCTAGTGCAGTCAAAGACTAGCACGTAATCATAGCGATGTACATTTCAAAGTCAATTCGTTTATAACATTAGAGCCATATATATAGCATATTATACCACTCCAGCTACCTCTCACATATAATGCTAACCAGGGAAGTCTTAGGTTTTTTCGAGCTCACTATATAGGAACTGTACTCATTGTTCCAAATGAAATGCTACACATATATGTATTTTCATACTAATTTGGTAGCACCAATTGGATTCATGTATCATGACTATTGATACCTAAGACCATGAACAAATATAACAGCATTATGAATTTTAATTAGGACCAAACCAACATGTATGCAAAGTGCTTATGAGCTGATATATGTAATTCTAAAAATTCATGCTGAATGGATCAGTAGTTGTTTACTAGTTGTTATGATGAATAAGCCCTTTTAATGTACTGGTTACTAATCAATGTTTATCTGTATATATAGTGTACTACTCAGACTCACATTTAAATTTGTATAACAACAGCAATTGTTGCATGTAAAAAATTCTTCATTCATAACCATGACTATCTAAAGTACACACACACACATAGTGATCAACTTATAACCAGACTGCATTCAATACTGACAACAGTGACAGCTGTGAAAATAAAATTCTTTATTCACTTACATTTACGGCCATCTGAAACTCTTGCACAAATAGTGACAAACTCATTTTCAGACTGAACTAACTATTGACAGAATTTCAAGTGGAATAAAGAAAATTCTTATAGCATAAACATTAGTTCGCTATAATATCAGCTGATCAATAAACAGTTGTCTAACTTTAATGAATAATCTGTGCTTTAAATGTAAAAACCAATGTTTATACATATATATAGTTTATCACTCGTAAGCATATTTAGAACTGCAGATCAACAGTGATATTTGTAAGAAAAAAACTCTACATGGTTTGTTATGGATATATGATGTTCATGCACACAGAATGACCAACTTACAATTAAACCACACTAAATCATGGACAAACAATTAGTGATAATGGTATGAGCAAAATTCACTATCCAAAATTGCGGCCACATAAAGCTCATGTATATACAATGATCTACGTTTAATGGTTAACGTTTAATGTGAACAAAGAATAGTACACACATAGAGTAAAAACATAGGGCAGTTTTAATATCACCCGATTACAAAAGGTTTTCTAACACCGATCAATAACCTACGCTTTTAACCGAAAGAGGGCAAATAGCATCCATACTTTGGTGTAAACAATGATTAATCACATGATAGAAACAGAGAAATATATGGCTCTAATGTTATAAACGAATTGACTTTGAAATGTACATCGCTATGATTACGTGCTAGTCTTTGACTGCACTAGATGTATTAACCAATCAGATCGCCTATAACGCACAAGCCCACACTTACTACCGAGTCATTGGTGCTTAGAGGGGCGGTTCTATCTAACGCTTGTGATTGGCTGGTGAACCGGCAATGTTGTGCTATAAGAAGGGGTGGCACCCGGGCCTCGGCTTGTCTCCCACATTGAAAAAGGCTGCAGTAAACAGCCGAAATGCGTTTGTGTCTAAAAGAAGCACCTTGGTGCACTCATTGGTTTTTAACTATTAGTTGTCTCTTGTCTCTGTCACCTGAAGCCGAGGGAGCAGTTATCGGCCAGGAAACAGGGGGACAAGATGACATTAATTAGGTATTTTCTGTATATAAGTTTGCGTTGTTAATATTACCTTTTAACTATAACTCATTAAAATTTAAGTTTTTAATCGTTACTCATAGTAGGAATGAGTGCTTTTTAACCCCCTTCTTGAGGTCCCTTGAACTTTATCTATCTAGCTTAGTAACTTTGTGGGGCTAGCACCGGATTTTCAATCCATTTATTCCACTATTGCACACTGTATCTAGTGCCAGTTCTCTACTCCTCCATATTACACTTTAAAGGGACCTTTAAGTGTGGCAAAAAAAATGCAAGTCGTGTGAGCATGTACACATTTCCACTACCTTTGTCTCGGCCACCTCTTCTGAGGTGTTTGAGACCAGGGGGTGTGTAAAGTGTGCTAACAAATTTGTTGTCTATCTAGTAGAGTGTACCCTGTGCTTTCGGCAATACGTGGGTAGAACCACAAGGGAAGTAGGCACCCGCATCAAAGAACACCTTGCACACATTAGTCACGATAGAGCAGTATCAGCACTCTCCAAACATTTTCTTGACGTTCACAATGGCAATGTTGGATCCTTCAGGTGGCAGGCTATCGAACAGATAATAAGACCCCCCCCCCCCGTGGTGGGGATACATTTCAGATATTATCTAGGCAAGAAATATACTAGATTCATAAACTCGGTAGCCTGCTACCTGTGGGATTCAACTCAGAATTTGATATAATCAACTACTGGCACCATTAATTTTGTGTATGGGTAATTGTTATGTTATGGCATTCAGCCCCATTTGAATATATATCCCAGGTATATGTGCTGTGACAGGGGACTGATGTTGGTAATGTTTTTACCAATATCAAACATTATGTATGTAGCATACTGGGGTATGTACATTTTTTTTTTAAATGTTTTTTATGTTTTGTCATCTTTAATGAAATTGTGATGCTGCTCTTATGGAGCTGAAAGTACCAGCTGATCATTCCAGAATAGTAGATTTATCTACATGGTCTATTAAGCCTGTTGATTTTCTTATCATTCTATATATAATTTTCACATTGTCTCCTTACATCGATGAACCATTGTAATTCCTTGTGTGTATATATATATATATATATATATATATATATATATCTTTTATAATTGCTCTATTATGTTATTTAATGCTATAGAGATACAAGGTTGCTATGGTTTATGTCCTTATCCACATCTAACATTATGCATATAGCATACTTGGGTATGCATATACCCGTGTATAGTCATCGCTAATGGAATTTTTATGTTGTTCTTGTGTAACTGGATGTATTAGTTGTTTACTTTAGGCTAAATGGCAGAATTATCTACATGGTTTATAGAACCTGTGGTCCTTCTCATTACATAATATATTACCTCTATACATTTTTCCTACAGTCATGAGACATAATAAATTTCCTGTACATATCTCATTTCTACACCTGATTCACACATATGTATGCCATGGTTCTACTGTTTGGTTCTATTATTGTATGTATTTGGTGTATAATCATATGTTGTAGAAATAAGCTCTCTGTGCACCTTAGAATAGCAATTAAAGGGTTAAGAAAGGGTGTAGTCTAGTTCCTCCAATGAGAGGTGCTTGATTGTTTTAAATGCTGTGCACATGTTGCATTATTATAGTTTATGACTACGGTCTGAGAAACCGAAACCGGTCAAACTTTGTTTCACCCATTTTTACCTTTGGAGTCCTGCCGTTTACATTGGATTATTAATAAAGATTTTCTTGATTTTACCTACATGGTTACTAGCTAGTTTTTCAAGGGGGTATTAGAACTTTCTTTTTATTTATCATTATTTCCGAGGAGTACAAGGACTCCATCATACTGCACTCTGTTCCTGCATACCCCAAGACAGCTGACAGGGGAGTTTCCACGGATCGGATGTCAGGAGTAGGAGCTTAGGGGCCGAGTAGCATGCGTCTAGTAAGGTGGATTGTAGAGGACGCCGAGAAGGCAAGTTGCAGCTACTAACGGATGACACACAGACGACTCTGCAAACAGTGAGTGTTTTCCAATATTTCAGCTGGATACAGGTATCAGCCTCTCATTTGGCCCCAAGATTGTGCACCGCTTCATAAGGGATCTACCATTAGGTACACCGCTACATGCTGCTTGGCCAGCACGGTGTTTACACTGTGTGTATTGACTTATCCCTGATACTCTGGCGGGCTTAACGTTTACACCGTATTGTGGGACACCTTGCCTCTGTTCTGTACAGATATTTGTCCCGACTACAGTGGATTGTCCACTTATTAACAACGGATTATATGGTTTAGCGTTCTGGGAAGGCATATACCCCATTCGCTCTCTTAACATAATCTTTGTATCCGGATCTCTCAAGTCATTTATGCATAGCTGTTGAATGGTATGGTTACAGCTTACAGACACGCTACATGTTGCTTAGTTAACAGCCCCCAGAATAGCTCCTTTATCCGATACTTTATACACTACTCTATTTCTGTGCAGTTCTCTGGTAAACATTTCACTTATTGTACAGGTTAATTAATAGTTTAATATAGTTTAATGTAATTGTAGGATAATAGTTGGGGTAGGTTAATTAGTAGTTTAATATAGTTTATTTTAATTCTAAAGGTAAGTTTAAATTTATTATAAGATAGGGATGAGTTAATATTTAATGTAAAGTTAGCGGATTGTTAGGTTTAGGGGTAAATTGCTTAATTTCATTTATGGCGATGTGGGGGGATGGCAGTTTAGGGGTTAATAGGTTTAGTAAGCGGTAGTGATGTGGGAGGCCAGGGGTTATTACATTTATTTAGTTGCGGTGGGCTCCGGGAGCGGCGGGATAGGGGTTAATAACTTTATTAGAGTTGCGGTGGGCTCCGGGAGCGGAGGGATAGCGGTTAATAACTTTATTAGAGTTGCGGTGGGCTCCGGGAGCAGCAGGATGGGGGTTAATAACTTTATTTAGTCATGGCGGGTCCGGGAGCGGCGGGATAGGGGTTAAACACTTTAGTATAGAGGCGGTGTTTAGTGACAGGGTATAAAGTTGGGAAAAAGCCGAACAGCAGCGAGATCGATGACTGCTAGTTAACAACAGACCGCTGCTCATCGCCCCATACTTGGTGCGCAGGTTTTTGACAGCTTTTTTTATAAATAAGGAGAAAGTATTTAGGTCAGCGGCCGCAATGTTAGGCGAGTATTGGTGCCGTTGAATGCAGCATAGTTGACGGCTTGATAGTTCGGCCTCAATACGTAACGTATAAGGCCCTAATAACTTCTCTCCGTTTTTTTGTCAATTGAAATTACTGGAGATATCTGAAGGTACGCTAATTATGGGTGGTGATTTCAATATGGCCCCTCAAGTCCCCCTGGACAGGTTTAGACCAGATAAGAATCTTATCTTTAAAACTAGAAGAGAAAAACTGGAAGAAAGACTAGTCAGGAAAATATCTAGTCAGTAAAAAATAAAGGATATATGGAGAATGAAATATCCCGATGCAAGGGAGTATACTTGTCTATCCAAAGTACATAGATCTTACTCCAGAATTGACCTCTTTTTGATCTCGGAGAGAGTATACAGCGAAAATATATCTATAAAAATTAATAAAATTACGTTGTCAAATCATGCTCCTATATTATTAAAAATTGAGCTTCCTAACACAAAAGATTATTTTAGGAGATTTAGATTTCCTGATTATTTAATAAATGATTTTAAATTTAAGGCTTGGCTAAAACAGAAATGGAATGAATATATAGAATTTAATAAAGAATACCTAATCAAACCAGAAATTTTATGTGAAGCAGCCAAATCGGTTCTTAGAGGAGAAATCATAGCATATATGAGTGTAATAAACAAAAAACAAAAAAGAGAGAGGAAGAAGTTCGAAGATATATTACTAACTCATTCAATAACTATACAAGTAATCCATCAGAAAAAAATTGGGATAAATACAATAAAGCTAAAAAGGAAAGAGACACATTGTTAATATATATGTTAATATATAAGGCATAACAGAAGGCTAAATTTGATAGGTTTGGAAATAAAATGGAGAAATTGTTAGCTAACATTACAAAATTTAGAATGAGATTAATTCATTAAAAGACAAAGCCAAACTCTTAGTGAATACAGAGGACATCCTAGAAGTATTTACCGACCATTTTCAGGAACTCTATTTATTTAGAGAAAGTAATAAGAGCAAAATGGAGGCCTTTTGGTCAAACGTTGAGAACAGTAAGATCAGTTTAGAGTCTCTGGATATGATAAATGCACAGATTACAGAGGAGGAAATCTCCAAAGCTATTGGTAAACTTGCAGGACATAAAACCCCAGGCCCTGATCTTCTTCCAAATGAGTTTTATAAATTGTTGAATGCAGAGTTATCCCCTTTCTTGGCAAAATTGTTTAATCACTATTATATGCATGGAAGTGAAATGTCTAAAAAATTTACGGTATCTTTGACAACTTTGATATTGAAACAAAATAAAGATCCAGAGTTAAAAGATTCATACAGGCCCATATCATTACTAAATACTGATTATAAATTATTGACAAATATAATAGCTGCACGTTTTCAACTTCCATTAAAGGAGATGATCCATTTAGATCAAACAGGTTTTATGAAGGGGAGAAACTCTGCTGCAAACATTAGGAAAGTGGCATTAATTTTAAAACAATATAAAAATTCAATTAAAATGGAATCAACAAGTTTAGATAACTTTAGATAAGGCGATAATTTCGGTAGACGCAGAAAAAACATAATTTATGTAAGAACTTACCTGATAAATTCACTATGAGCTAGTGACGTATGGGATATACATTCCTACCAGGAGGGGCAAAGTTTCCCAAACCTCAAAATGCCTACAAATACACCCCTCACCACACCCACAAATCAGTTTAACGAATAGCCAAGAAGTGGGGTGATAAGAAAAAGTGCGAAAGCATAAAAAATAAGGAATTGGAATAATTGTGCTTTATACAAAAAAATCATAACCACCACAAAAAGGGTGGGCCTCATGGACTCTTGCTAATATGAAAGAAATTAATTTATCAGGTAAGTTCTTACATAAATTATGTTTTCTTTCATGTAATTAGCAAGAGTCCATGAGCTAGTGACGTATGGGATAATGACTACCCAAGATGTGGATCTTTCCACGCAAGAGTCACTAGAGAGGAAGGGATAAAATAAAGACAGCCAATTCCGCTGAAAAATAATCCACACCCAAAATAATGAAAAAAACTGAAAATATAAGCAGAAGATTCAAACTGAAACAGCTGCCTGAAGAACTTTTCTACCAAAAACTGCTTCAGAAGAAGAAAATACATCAAAATGGTAGAATTTAGTAAAAGTATGCAAAGAAGACCAAGTTGCTGCTTTACAAATCTGATCAACCGAAGCTTCATTCTTAAACGCCCAGGAAGTAGAAACTGACCTAGTAGAATGAGCTGTAATCCTTTGAGGCTGAGTTTTACCCGACTCGACATAAGCATGATGAATTAAAGATTTCAACCAAGATGCCAAAGAAATGGCAGAGGCCTTCTGACCTTTCCTAGAACCGGAAAAGATAACAAATAGACTAGAAGTCTTTCGGAAAGTCTTAGTAGCTTCAACATAATATTTCAAAGCTCTAACTACATCCAAAGAATGCAATGATTTCTCCTTAGAATTCTTAGAATTAGGACATAATGAAGGAACCACAATTTCTCTACTAATGTTGTTGGAATTCACAACCTTAGGTAAAAATTCAAAAGAAGTTCGCAACACCGCCTTATCCTGGTGAAAAATCAGAAAAGGGGGGCGGAGCTAGCCACGGTGGAGAGCAGACGCAGTGTGTGTGAGCTCCTGCATAGTTTTATTTATTTTGCTATAAAGCAGTGTTTCCTTGCAAAACCTTGTGGGACATTTATGCTCATCTGAGTGCTGGCTGGTTTGGAGTAACGGAAGATCGAGGGATCTACATTCTACCCTCCCTACAAAAGAAAATAACGGAGCCGACTTTGAAGGAGCGCATCAGCCAGACCGGAGCTCAAAGAACCCACTCGCTGAAGTGCCTGAGCGGCATAGAAGGGGAGCGCCTATGTAAAAAGGAGCGGGTGAGTCAGAGAGACTTTATGAGACGCAGTCTTTTTTAATTAAACCCCGCAGTAGTACCGGCATAAAAAAGGCGCGAAAACACGCCATTAATCTGTAACATCACAGTGAGAATCCGGAAAAGACAGAGGGAGGCGGCCTCGGAGTTAGACGCAGCAGTATAACCAGTGAATTACCTGCACAAATAAAAGCATCCACAAGCTCCGGTCGCCTATAAGCAATATTAAGATAACACAGAGGGGCTCTTAAAGACACATAGCCAAGTCTTTCACTATCTTGCAGACTTATTGAGAGGCGTATAGACGCTGCAAGTGCTTAGGAACTGAACGCAGGTCAGAAAAGCACCGTATTGTTTTACACAAACAGATGAGGGTATGTGAATGCCTCTATACTCACAAACTGAGCTGGTGAAATGAAACACGTCCTAATATTAATAAAACTAAAGGGACATTTAACTGCTTGATACTGCAAACGGATCCTGCGGTGTAATATATTATCAGCAACCCAGAGTCATATCAACCCCTCCGGACCTACATATCAGCTCCCACACACCAAGAACTGCCTTAAATACATTTGTTTTGGTACACTGCAGGGCCAGACCAGAATACCATAGACTTCTCCTATACCCTCCTGGCTCCAACAGAACAGACCCAGAGACAAGGAGCCTACCCAAAAGCCTGCACCCTGAACAAAGCTGAGCCCGTTACATTCTTTAAAAATCCTATACTTTAATTAGTACTCAACAAGGGACCTCCAGGCCTAACATAGACCACTATCTTCTAATTCCAGACTGAAGCCTCAGCACCCTAAAGCTTGAGCGCGCTGTGTTAACACCCCAGGAGGATAGTTGAGGTGCAGATTTCATCTTTTAACTACAGCTCTCTCACAGGTCTCTCCCCCCCCTTTCCAGCCGGCCCTGATTGCCTGCGGGTCATACCCCTATACCTTATCCCACATCGTCCTAAGGGGACAACCCCCAGGGGAGAGACTAGACTAGACTATACACCTTAGTGAAAACCACCCCAGCTCTCAGGCCTTACGGCACAGCTCTTAACTAGCGCAGACTCAATTTCTATGTGATGCCAGGAACTGTGTAAACAATGTGATAGCTCTATGCACTGATGCCATAGCCCCAGTCGGCCCTGAAGCAGATATCTTTATAGTGCAAAACAGTCTTTTCCTTTTCCCACTATTTGCCTTCTATATCTCATGCCACTACAATTGCAAAAGCACAAGATGCCACAATCCTTTAAAAGAAAACAAAATTCCCACAAAACTCTGAAGAGAACAGTGGCAGACCACTTTAGCCAACACACATCCAGACAACAATCTGGCTCGGAAGAGGATGCCTCAGACACAAGCAGCCTTAACGATGCTCGTATCAGAACAACACTATCCCAGGCCACAGGCCGTCTACAACACCAAGACGCTGACACTGATAACAACATAATGGACTCTATCAGGTCGCTTCTGGCCTCGCATCACGATTCCCTCTCCAAGAAGTTTGATAAGGGCCATGCTGATCTGAAAAGGGACATAGCCCTTATAGGAGAAAGAACAGATGCGTTGGAACGCAAGCAGGAAGATCTCAGGGTAGACCACGGCAATCTCTTAGATTACTCGCAGAGTCTGGCAGAGCAGATCACTGACCTCGAGCTCAAACTTGCAGACCTTGAGGATAGGACTCGCCGCAACAATATTAGGGTGAAGGGTATCCCTGAATCTGTGCCCCCACAGGAACTTGAAAAATTCCTCCAAGACTTTTTTGTTGCAGTCCTTGGTCCGGAGATTGAGAAAGAGATGCTCCTCGACAGAGCCCATAGAGCCCTGAGGCCGAGGATGGCCGAGGGCGATAAACCAAGGGATGTTGTCGCCCGCCTACACTATTACACTTTGAGAGAAACTTCTGAGAACCCTGGCGGGTGACAAGTCACTCCCGGAGCAATATGCTGACATTCAGGTATTCCAAGATCTCTCTCCCCACACTCTCCAGATAAGAAGACATTACCAACCCTACACTAAAATCTTGAGAGACAAGGGCATTAAATACAGGTGGGGCTTCCCTGTTAAGCTCTACATCAATAAAGATGGGCAACAATATGCGGCATCCTCGCCTCAACAGGCAAGGGAACTACTCCAAAGATGGGGCCTACTGTCACAAGACCCACTGATACCACCCCAAGCAATCGTACCGGGTAGAGACCTGAGAGCATCTGCCCCTGAATGGGGCTCCCTTCCACAGAGACCCAGCAGTGACCAGAGGAATACCTCAATATCTAAGACTAGAGACGCTCCCACGTGAGATACTCCATCCTGGTCATTGCTCTGATGTGCAGATAGTTATCTCCCCAATTGGGGACTTATAATTGAGAGACTCTTAACTACTACAGAGACTGACTCGTGTGTACCGAGGGTACACGAAGATTGGTGAGACTGCTAAGACATAATGGATGTTTTTTTCTTTCTTTTACATTAATGTTCTCTGGCTATCTCTCCTCCTTGTTTTCCCTCCACTCCCTTCCTGTTTCTCTCTCCTTTTTCTTTTTTACACTACTCTTCTTCTCTTCTTCCTCTTTCCCTCCCTTTCTTACTCTACCTCCTTGTGCCTGTAATTATTTGTAAATTGTACTTATCTAACTCATTAAGGTCAGTCAAGTGATGTTGTAGCTTGTGGCTTACTATGTTCTAGCGCTTTACTCAGATGACCACTGCCTAGAGGGGCACATGCCCTAATTACACTTAAGAGATACCCCACGGTAGTAGAGTGCATTACCAACAGCTCTACACTCCCACTCTAGACTGCCTACTCCCTCTAGATTAATGAGTGCTGCGAAAAAGAGTGAATCCCCACCCCTTTTTACCCCAATGCTTAGGTGTGCACTATCCAGAGTCGCGCTTGCCTTAATCTTCAGTTAAGAGAAATAACTAAGAAGTAATGTGTGCAGTAAATAGCTTTACACTCTCGCCTTAGGTTGCATACCCCCTAGAATTAAAAAAAGGCTACATATGTTTGATTACCCTTGCCCCTCTAAGTTACAACTACTGAAGCAGCCGTCTCTCTCCCTACTGGGATAGGCAGGAGTTGGGTCACTTGAACACCTATTTGGCCTTCATCTCCCATTAAATAGCAGCCTGAGTTCCCAGAACTATATAATCCCTAAGTTGGCTCTTTTGGGCTGATGGTCATCATTATGTGATGTTATTCGTATCCATGTTGTTACTGTTTACTTTGTTGATGTTCTTACTGATATTTATGTATGTACCTCAAGTTACATAAGATGTACAGAAACCAATATCTGGCCAGAAACGCTATCGCCTGTGGTTTAATATGTTTTCGCCTGAAGTGTAGATGGCTATCATCAAGAGTTGCACATACTTTAACCCCCTCTTGTGACCAATATTGCAAATTTTAAGTACACCGTTTATAGCCACTCATTATCGTCTTCGAATGTATACCCCCTTACTTGAGACGATCTTATGCCATTTAAATTAACAACCACCCCCACCTCTGCCTGACCAATCAGGAATTTGATTAGTCCTCAACCTGGCGACCACCAGGTCTCCATGAGAAAATAGCCTGAGATCCAAGATCGACACCCCCCCCAAGTTTAGCCCTTGCGCACTGATGATAGCCATCTTATACTGTTTGTTTATAAGGATGTTGCTGTTGTTTATGGTTGTTTTTCTTTTTTTTTTCTGCACACAACCTCCCTCGGAGGGATACCATAGATAGAGAACCCCATCTACAGTCCAACACACGAGTCTCTCACTTCCTCCCCCAACCCTCATCCTAATAGAGCCGAAATTAGGCTTTTCTTACCCCAATTTTTGTCTTAGCTCTATACCAGAGATAACTATACAAGTCCATTACGGCAATATAATATAAGACTCTCACTTATAGTGAGGTAATCAAAATAAAGACTGGAGGCGGGGGGGAGAGTTTTTTTTTTTCTCTTCCTCTCTCTTTTCCCTCTCTCTCTCTCGCTTCTTATTTTTGCATATTTTAAATTAACCGACTGGGGCTTGGCTATTCTTGCTGGCCCCCCCCCCCACACATTTATAGTTGTGCTCTCCAACTGTTAGTTGCGAGATCACTCATTGTGATAGTGTATATATACACATCGACATACGCTAGTACCGTCTGAAACTCAAGACACGCTGTCCGTGGCCTGAGGTGCTCCCAATACCCACCTTCCTCCTTTTCCCACCCATATCCCCTTACCCCTGCTTGCCTGCATCACCCTGCTCTTAAAGACACATAGCCAAGTCTTTCACTATCTTGCAGACTTATTGAGAGGCGTATAGACGCTGCAAGTGCTTAGGAACTGAACGCAGGTCAGAAAAGCACCGTATTGTTTTACACAAACA
Source organism: Bombina bombina (assembly GCF_027579735.1). Classification (NCBI taxonomy): domain Eukaryota; kingdom Metazoa; phylum Chordata; class Amphibia; order Anura; family Bombinatoridae; genus Bombina; species Bombina bombina. Next base: position 867,032,156 of record NC_069501.1, on the reverse strand, counting down.
GATGAGGGTATGTGAATGCCTCTATACTCACAAACTGAGCTGGTGAAATGAAACACGTCCTAATATTAATAAAACTAAAGGGACATTTAACTGCTTGATACTGCAAACGGATCCTGCGGTGTAATATATTATCAGCAACCCAGAGTCATATCAACCCCTCCGGACCTACATATCAGCTCCCACACACCAAGAACTGCCTTAAATACATTTGTTTTGGTACACTGCAGGGCCAGACCAGAATACCATAGACTTCTCCTATACCCTCCTGGCTCCAACAGAACAGACCCAGAGACAAGGAGCCTACCCAAAAGCCTGCACCCTGAACAAAGCTGAGCCCGTTACATTCTTTAAAAATCCTATACTTTAATTAGTACTCAACAAGGGACCTCCAGGCCTAACATAGACCACTATCTTCTAATTCCAGACTGAAGCCTCAGCACCCTAAAGCTTGAGCGCGCTGTGTTAACACCCCAGGAGGATAGTTGAGGTGCAGATTTCATCTTTTAACTACAGCTCTCTCACAGGTCTCTCCCCCCCCTTTCCAGCCGGCCCTGATTGCCTGCGGGTCATACCCCTATACCTTATCCCACATCGTCCTAAGGGGACAACCCCCAGGGGAGAGACTAGACTAGACTATACACCTTAGTGAAAACCACCCCAGCTCTCAGGCCTTACGGCACAGCTCTTAACTAGCGCAGACTCAATTTCTATGTGATGCCAGGAACTGTGTAAACAATGTGATAGCTCTATGCACTGATGCCATAGCCCCAGTCGGCCCTGAAGCAGATATCTTTATAGTGCAAAACAGTCTTTTCCTTTTCCCACTATTTGCCTTCTATATCTCATGCCACTACAATTGCAAAAGCACAAGATGCCACAATCCTTTAAAAGAAAACAAAATTCCCACAAAACTCTGAAGAGAACAGTGGCAGACCACTTTAGCCAACACACATCCAGACAACAATCTGGCTCGGAAGAGGATGCCTCAGACACAAGCAGCCTTAACGATGCTCGTATCAGAACAACACTATCCCAGGCCACAGGCCGTCTACAACACCAAGACGCTGACACTGATAACAACATAATGGACTCTATCAGGTCGCTTCTGGCCTCGCATCACGATTCCCTCTCCAAGAAGTTTGATAAGGGCCATGCTGATCTGAAAAGGGACATAGCCCTTATAGGAGAAAGAACAGATGCGTTGGAACGCAAGCAGGAAGATCTCAGGGTAGACCACGGCAATCTCTTAGATTACTCGCAGAGTCTGGCAGAGCAGATCACTGACCTCGAGCTCAAACTTGCAGACCTTGAGGATAGGACTCGCCGCAACAATATTAGGGTGAAGGGTATCCCTGAATCTGTGCCCCCACAGGAACTTGAAAAATTCCTCCAAGACTTTTTTGTTGCAGTCCTTGGTCCGGAGATTGAGAAAGAGATGCTCCTCGACAGAGCCCATAGAGCCCTGAGGCCGAGGATGGCCGAGGGCGATAAACCAAGGGATGTTGTCGCCCGCCTACACTATTACACTTTGAGAGAAACTTCTGAGAACCCTGGCGGGTGACAAGTCACTCCCGGAGCAATATGCTGACATTCAGGTATTCCAAGATCTCTCTCCCCACACTCTCCAGATAAGAAGACATTACCAACCCTACACTAAAATCTTGAGAGACAAGGGCATTAAATACAGGTGGGGCTTCCCTGTTAAGCTCTACATCAATAAAGATGGGCAACAATATGCGGCATCCTCGCCTCAACAGGCAAGGGAACTACTCCAAAGATGGGGCCTACTGTCACAAGACCCACTGATACCACCCCAAGCAATCGTACCGGGTAGAGACCTGAGAGCATCTGCCCCTGAATGGGGCTCCCTTCCACAGAGACCCAGCAGTGACCAGAGGAATACCTCAATATCTAAGACTAGAGACGCTCCCACGTGAGATACTCCATCCTGGTCATTGCTCTGATGTGCAGATAGTTATCTCCCCAATTGGGGACTTATAATTGAGAGACTCTTAACTACTACAGAGACTGACTCGTGTGTACCGAGGGTACACGAAGATTGGTGAGACTGCTAAGACATAATGGATGTTTTTTTCTTTCTTTTACATTAATGTTCTCTGGCTATCTCTCCTCCTTGTTTTCCCTCCACTCCCTTCCTGTTTCTCTCTCCTTTTTCTTTTTTACACTACTCTTCTTCTCTTCTTCCTCTTTCCCTCCCTTTCTTACTCTACCTCCTTGTGCCTGTAATTATTTGTAAATTGTACTTATCTAACTCATTAAGGTCAGTCAAGTGATGTTGTAGCTTGTGGCTTACTATGTTCTAGCGCTTTACTCAGATGACCACTGCCTAGAGGGGCACATGCCCTAATTACACTTAAGAGATACCCCACGGTAGTAGAGTGCATTACCAACAGCTCTACACTCCCACTCTAGACTGCCTACTCCCTCTAGATTAATGAGTGCTGCGAAAAAGAGTGAATCCCCACCCCTTTTTACCCCAATGCTTAGGTGTGCACTATCCAGAGTCGCGCTTGCCTTAATCTTCAGTTAAGAGAAATAACTAAGAAGTAATGTGTGCAGTAAATAGCTTTACACTCTCGCCTTAGGTTGCATACCCCCTAGAATTAAAAAAAGGCTACATATGTTTGATTACCCTTGCCCCTCTAAGTTACAACTACTGAAGCAGCCGTCTCTCTCCCTACTGGGATAGGCAGGAGTTGGGTCACTTGAACACCTATTTGGCCTTCATCTCCCATTAAATAGCAGCCTGAGTTCCCAGAACTATATAATCCCTAAGTTGGCTCTTTTGGGCTGATGGTCATCATTATGTGATGTTATTCGTATCCATGTTGTTACTGTTTACTTTGTTGATGTTCTTACTGATATTTATGTATGTACCTCAAGTTACATAAGATGTACAGAAACCAATATCTGGCCAGAAACGCTATCGCCTGTGGTTTAATATGTTTTCGCCTGAAGTGTAGATGGCTATCATCAAGAGTTGCACATACTTTAACCCCCTCTTGTGACCAATATTGCAAATTTTAAGTACACCGTTTATAGCCACTCATTATCGTCTTCGAATGTATACCCCCTTACTTGAGACGATCTTATGCCATTTAAATTAACAACCACCCCCACCTCTGCCTGACCAATCAGGAATTTGATTAGTCCTCAACCTGGCGACCACCAGGTCTCCATGAGAAAATAGCCTGAGATCCAAGATCGACACCCCCCCCAAGTTTAGCCCTTGCGCACTGATGATAGCCATCTTATACTGTTTGTTTATAAGGATGTTGCTGTTGTTTATGGTTGTTTTTCTTTTTTTTTTCTGCACACAACCTCCCTCGGAGGGATACCATAGATAGAGAACCCCATCTACAGTCCAACACACGAGTCTCTCACTTCCTCCCCCAACCCTCATCCTAATAGAGCCGAAATTAGGCTTTTCTTACCCCAATTTTTGCCTTAGCTCTATACCAGAGATAACTATACAAGTCCATTACGGCAATATAATATAAGACTCTCACTTATAGTGAGGTAATCAAAATAAAGACTGGAGGCGGGGGGGAGAGTTTTTTTTTTTCTCTTCCTCTCTCTTTTCCCTCTCTCTCTCGCTTCTTATTTTTGCATATTTTAAATTAACCGACTGGGGCTTGGCTATTCTTGCTGGCCTCCCCCCCCACACATTTATAGTTGTGCTCTCCAACTGTTAGTTGCGAGATCACTCATTGTGATAGTGTATATATACACATCGACATACGCTAGTACCGTCTGAAACTCAAGACACGCTGTCCGTGGCCTGAGGTGCTCCCAATACCCACCTTCCTCCTTTTCCCACCCATATCCCCTTACCCCTGCTTGCCTGCATCACCCTTCCTAAAGCCTATTCCCTCGCCCTAAATGAGACCCTCACCTGTTACCTAGGAGGCTTCCGCGTAAAACATGGCTCCCGTTTCGGCTGCCACCTTGAACGTCCAGGGGCTTAACTCGCCTACTAAAAGGAGTCTTCTGTATAACTATCTATTCACCCACAAAATACACTTAATGTTCCTGCAGGAGACCCACTGGGAAAGGGGCTCTAAACAGCCCAGGAGTTCCCCTCTGTACCCGATCTGTGAAACTGCCTCTTATACGAAAAAGAAGAGAGGAGTAGCCATAGTGATCCACGAGATGTCAGTTGTAGGATAGACCATATTGAACGAGACCCTGAGGGTAGATTCCTTATCCTAGTTTGTACCCTAAACGGGGCCCTCTACACGTTGGCATCCATTTATGCCCCGAACAAGGGGCAGATCCCCTTTCTCCGAAAATTTTTAAACAAGTTGGATCTCATCAAGAGAGGACATCTCTTAGTGGGGGGCGATCTGAATCTGATCTGGGACCCAGTGCTTGACAAGAAAAAGAACACAAGCTACCCAGCTGACCGTAACCTAATTTCACTATCATTGGCCTTCCGCAGACTAATGTATCAATTTGGACTGTTTGATATCTGGAGGTGCTTAGCTCCGACCGAACTAGACTACACACACCACTCGGTGCCTCATAATTCATACTCGCGGTTGGATTATCTGCTCTGCGACTCATGGACATTAGACAAATTTGCCATGTCAAAGATCAAACCCTGTCCGTGGTCAGACCATGATATGGTTAGTGCCCAGCTCTCAACCCTACAGTCCCCTAACTGCAGGCCGTCCTGGAAACTCCCAGACCAGTGTCTCGCGGAAACAGAGATTCCGAGCCTAAACGAAATCATCTTAGACTTTCTGGCTCATAATGACACGGGGGACACGAGCCTCGAAATGGTATGGGCCTCCTTCAAAGCTTACCTGAGAGGTCATTTCATAAAGAAAAGGGCCCAATGGAAAGCGGCCCATAGGATTCCCTTATCGAAACTATACGCCGAGCTGAGACCCTTAGAGATGGCCAACAAAAACGCCCCGAGCCCCGCTCTTGCCACCCAGGTGGGCATTATAAGGTCTGAGATCAACAAACGAGAGCTTCTAAAAGTACAAACCAACCTATTCAAATTAAAACAAATATACTATAGCAAAGGGAATAAAGCCGACAGGCTTTTGGCCCGCAAACTTCGTAATAGGGCGGTTGCCAGTAGGATTCCGGCTATCAATTCTGTCCATGGCATGGTCCACTCTCCTAGGGAGATTGGTCAAGCTTTCTCAGACTATTATGCTGCCCTCTATGATCTAGGCAGTGGTTCTAACGACCCGCTGACGAGCGGTAAGGAGCTGAGGCAGTTCTTAACCAAGTTGCGTTTACCAAAGCTGAGCGAGGAGTCTGCTGAAGAACTGGACAGACCATTTACCCTGGAAGAAGTGAAGGCGGCCATCCTGTCCCTGAAGCCTCACAAGGCCCCTGGCCCGGATGGCTTCTCCCCTCACTTTTACAGAACTTTTGCCTCTCTCCTTTCTCCTCTCTTACTCCGGCTATTTAACGAAGTGGCTAAAGTGGGCAAGATGTTGAAGGAATTCTTGGAGGCCAACATTATGACCATCCCTAAAGAAGGGAAGGACCCCAGGGAATGCGGGAGCTATAGACCTATTTCCCTTATCAATGTGGACATCAAGATATATTCTAAAGTTCTTGCGACAAGGCTAGGGAAGCACCTCCCTTCTATAATCCACCTGGACCAAGTTGGGTTTGTCCAAGGCAAACAGGGTACTGATAATACCCGTAGACTGTTGAACATCTTTGCTGAGTCTCATGATATGGGCTTGCCCCTTCTCGCACTGTCATTAGATGCCGAAAAGGCGTTCGACAGGGTGAGATGGGAATACATGTTTGAAACTTTGAGAACATTTGGGATCCCGCACTCATTCTGTAAAGCAGTTGAGGCCCTATATACCCTCCCCACAGCAGTGGTTAAAGGACTAGGTTTCTGCTCCCCTAGGATACACATACGGAATGGAACGAGACAGGGATGTCCCCTGTCGCCGCTCCTCTTTGCGATGGTTATGGAGCCATTAGCGGAAGCCATTAGACAGGACACCCAAATCCAGGGTCTATTGCTACATGACTCAGTACAAAAGGTGGCATTATTCGCCGATGATCTCACACTTTTCATTGCTGAGCCGACCCTATCCCTTCCACCGTTGATGGCTCTCATCTGAAGATTCGGTGCACTCTCTAATTACAAAATAAATGTAGCCAAGACGGAGGCGTACATGATCCATCTTGATCATCAAGAACAGAGAACATTACGACAACAATACTCCTTCAAATGGTCTACTAGAGGTATCCGGCACCTTGGGGTCTTCTTGTCTCATGACAAGGAGACGGTCCTCCAGGAGAACTACCACACCTTGCTAAAGGTAGTTGACAAACACTTGAAAACCAAGAAATACGACGAGCTCTCCTGGATGGGTAGGATTGCAGCCCTGAAGATGATGCTACTGCCCAAACTAACATACATTATGCGATGCATCCCCCTCCCAGTCCCAGAAAAGCTCCTGAAACACTTTCAGACCCTTTTCAATAGGTATGTCTGGAACAACAAGAGACCTAGAGTCGCGGCCTCAATCTTACAGTCCCCCCTAGATCAGGGAGGACTAGGCTTGCCAAGCGTGAGGATGTACTATGAAGCGGCTATGATCTCTCATGTCTCAGCTTGGGGACGAGACCTCCCTCCCACGAGATGGAGGGAGCTGGAACAGGCATCACTACCTGCTTATATTGATCTATCCGATTTGCTGTGGTTCCCCCCGCACCTTGCCACCATACACACCATCTCTAACTCAATTGTGAGAGGATGCCAAATGTTATGGTATAAACTGCGGCATTACACCCAGATCGCCCCCCATCCTTCTCCTATCCAGCCTGTACTCCCCATACTTCAGACCCTCCCCAACATGAGACTGCACTTGTGGCGTCGGGTCGAGATTTTGACAGTAGGTGACTTTTACGCAGAAGGTCGCCTTCTAACGCAAGACGAGATGGTGGCAAACTTCGAGGTCCCGCGGCAGTTGGTATTCGAACTTCTGAGATTGAGATCTCTACTAAAAGCCTGGGGGTTCCTGGGAGACGCCCCACGACCCCCTACGGCTTGGGAATCTAGATGGAAAACGGGCCTACAGACCCACAAACCCCTCACGGCACACTACCAATGCCTACTGGTTCCCCCTACAATTCCGAAGACGAGACACATGCTCTCCTGGGAGGTGGATCTCAAAACGACATACTCCCCTAAGAAATGGACATTGGCCATCGCCAAGACCAAGGCTGCTCTGCATTGCACCACGATGTACGAGCTTTACTTTAAAATGCTTACCAGGTGGCACCTGGTCCCGACCAGGCTGCAGACCCTCTATCCTAATCACTCCCCCTCCTGTTGGAGAAACTGTGGTGGCATTGGTGCGCCACTACACACGTGGTGGACTTGTCCCAACCTAAAGTAACTTTGGAGTAAGACCAGTAGGATCTGTAGCTTGATGGGCCTCCCAGAGATAGTAGACCCCGGAATGGCTCTCCTACACTTGGGTTTGGAGAAAGTGCTCCCGCACAAGAGAACCCTCCTTATATACATACTCACCTCAGTTAAAATGGCAATTGCCAGAAACTGGAAAAAGGTGCATCCACCGAAATGGCAAAGTGTTATGGATTACCTAAATTATGTCAAGTCCATGGAAGACTTTGTTTACAGAGTCCAACGCAAGTCGGACATTTTCTGTCTTGTTTGGGAACCCTGGGAAGCTTACCTACAGAGCCTCAGAACTAAACGTTAGGATTTTTCTGCCCCTCAGTCTCGCTGGTCCCTGCACGGGCCCAGGATGATCTGAGCACTTCCCCTCACCCCCCCCCTTTTCCCCTCCATGTAATGAGCCCCTTCCCTCCCCTTCCCCCCCCCATTTAATACCTCCTTCCCCCTTTGAGGGGGTACCTTAGCCCACGACAGTACAAAATTGGCTGAACTTAGATTTCACTCCTTTTGGGCGGTGGCCCCTGTTGGCCCCGCGCTCTCGCTCAGCTACTTTTACAGGCAATACCCATACTACACCTGACTACTAGCGTAATTCCGCTCTTAAAAAGCAGAATAAAAGGCGGAAAACGCCACAATCTTAACCTATCAACAGACGACTCTTTCTACCTGTGAACGCTTCTACACACTCCTTATCTCACCTTTCGCCCAGATATAATTTGACCCTTAGAACTGTGAGGAATGGTGGTAAAAACCTGGTTATGTGTAGCAACAACCTTGTCATTTTATTATAATGCGACATGTAACTCCTGTAATTTTTGTGTTTAATTCATATTTGTAATGATTGTAAGAGTTGTTATGACTTATGTTTATAATAAAAATGTTCAATAAAAAAAAAAAAAAAAAAAGAAAAATCAGAAAAGGAGATTCACAAGAAAGAGCAGATAATTCAGAAACTCTTCTGGCAGAAGAGATGGCCAAAAGGAACAAAACTTTCCAAGAAAGTAATTTAATGTCCAATGAATGCATAGGTTCAAACGGAGGAGCTTGAAGAGCCCCCAGAACCAAATTCAAACTCCAAGGAGGAGAAATTGACTTAATAACAAGTTTTATACGAACCAAAGCTTGTACAAAACAATGAATATCAGGAAGAATAGCAATCTTTCTGTGAAAAAGAACAGAAAGAGCAGAGATTTGTCCTTTCAAGGAACTTGCAGACAAACCTTTATCTAAACCATCCTGAAGAAACTGTAAAATTCTCGGAATTCTAAAAGAATGCCAGGAAAAATGATGAGAAAGACACCAAGAAATATAAGTCTTCCAGACTCTATAATATATCTCTCTAGATACAGATTTACGAGCCTGTAACATAGTATTAATCACAGAGTCAGAGAAACCTCTTTGACTAAGAATCAAGCGTTCAATCTCCATACCTTAAAATTTAAGGATTTGAGATCCTGATGGAAAAAAGGACCTTGCGACAGAAGGTCTGGTCTTAACGGAAGAGTCCACGGTTGGCAAGAAGCCATCCGGACAAGATCCGCACACCAAAACCTGTGAGGCCATGCTGGAGCTACCAGCAGAACAAACGAGCATTCCTTCATAATCTTGGAGATCACTCTTGGAAGAAGAACTAGAGGCGGAAAGATATAGGCAGGATGATACTTCCAAGGAAGTGACAATGCATCCACTGCTTCCGCTTGAGGATCCCTGGATCTGGACAGATACCTGGGAAGTTTCTTGTTTAGATGAGAGGCCATCAGATCTATTTCTGGAAGTCCCCACATTTGAACAATCTGAAGAAATACCTCTGGGTGAAGAGACCATTCGCCTGGATGCAACGTTTGGCGACTGAGATAATCCGCTTCCCAATTGTCTATACCTGGGATATGAACCGCAGAAACTAGACAAGAGCTGGTTTCCGCCCAAACCAGAATTCGAGATACTTCTTTCATAGCTAGAGGACTGTGAGTCCCTCCTTGATGATTGATGTATGCCACAGATGTGACATTGTCTGTCTGAAAACAAATGAACGATTCTCTCTTTAGAAGAGGCCAAGACTGAAGAGCTCTGAAAATTGCACGGAGTTCCAAAATATTGATCGGTAATCTCACCTCCTGAGATTCCCAAACCCCTTGTGCCGTCAGAGACCCCCCACACAGCTCCCCAACCTGTAAGACTTGCATCTGTTGAAATTACAGTCCAGGTCGGAAGAACAAAAGAAGCCCCCTGAACTAAACGATGGTGATCTGTCCACCACGTCAGAGAGTGTCGTACAATCGGTTTTAAAGATATTAATTGAGATATCTTCGTGTAATCCCTGCACCATTGGTTCAGCATACAGAGCTGAAGAGGTCGCATGTGAAAACGAGCAAAGGGGATCGCGTCCAATGCAGCAGTCATAAGACCTAGAATTTCCATGCATAAGGCTACCGAAGGGAATGATTGTGACTGAAGGTTTCGACAAGCTGATATCAATTTTAGACGTCTCTTGTCTGTCAAAGATAGAGTCATGGACACTGAATCTATCTGGAAACCCAAAAAGGTTACCCTTGTCTGAGGAATCAATGAACTTTTTAGTAAATTGATCCTCCAACCATGATCTTGAAGAAACAACACAAGTCGATTCGTATGAGATTCTGTTAAATGTGAAGACTGAGCAAGTACCAAGATATCGTCCAAATAAGGAAATACCACAATACCCTGTTCTCTGATTACAGACAGAAGGGCACCGAGAACCTTTGTAAAAATTCTTGGAGCTGTTGCTAGGCCAAACGGCAGAGCCACAAACTGGTAATGCTTGTCTAGGAAAGAGAATCTCAGAAACTGAAAGTGATCTGGATGAATCGGCATATGCAGATATGCATCCTGTAAATCTATTGTAGACATATAATGCCCTTGCTGAACAAAAGGCAGGATAGTCCTTACAGTTACCATTTTGAATGTTGGTATCCTTACATAACGATTCAATATTTTTAGATCCAGAACTGGTCTGAAGGAATTCTCCTTCTTTGGAACAATGAAGAGATTTGAATAAAACCCCAGCCCCTGTTCCAGAACTGGAACTGGCATAATTACTCCAGCCAACTCTAGATCTGAAACACATTTCAGAAATGCTTGAGCCTTCGCTGGATTTACTGGGACACGGGAAAGAAAAAATCTCTTTGCAGGAGGTCTTATCTTGAAACCAATTCTGTACCCTTCTGAAACAATGTTCTGAATCCAAAGATTGTGAACGGAATTGATCCAAATTTCTTTGAAAAAACGTAATCTGCCCCCTACCAGCTGAGCTGGAATGAGGGCCGCACCTTCATGTGGACTTAGGAGCTGGCTTTGATTTTCTAAAAGGCTTGGATTTATTCCAGACTGGAGAAGGCTTCCAAACTGATACCGCTCCTGAGGATGAAGGATCAGGCTTTTGTTCCTTGTTGTGACGAAAGGAACGAAAACGATTATTTGACCTGAATTTACCTTTAGACTTCTTATCCTGAGGTAAAAAAGTTCCTTTCCCTCCAGTAACAGTTGAGATAATAGAATCCAACTGAGAACCAAATAATTTATTACCCTGGAAAGAAAGGGAAAGCAGAGTAGACTTAGAAGACATATCAGCATTCCAAGTTTTAAGCCATAAAGCTCTTCTAGCTAAAATAGCTAGAGACATATACCTGACATCAACTCTAATGATATCAAAGATGGCATCACAAATAAAATTATTAGCATGTTGAAGCAAAATAATAATGCTATGAGAGTTATGATCTGTAACTTGTTGCGCTAAAGCTTCCAACCAAAAAGTTGAAGCTGCAGCAACATCCGCTAAAGATATAGCAGGTCTAAGAAGATTACCTGAACACAAATAAGCTTTTCTTAGAAAGGATCAAATTTTCCTATCTAAAGGATCCTTAAAGGAAGTACCATCTGCCGTAGGAATAGTAGTACGCTTAGCAAGAGTAGAGACAGCCCCATCAACCTTAGGGATTTTGTCCCAAAACTCTAATCTGTCAGATGGCACAGGATATAATTGCTTAAAACGTTTAGAAGGAGTAAATGAATTACCCAAATTATTCCATTCCCTGGAAATTACTTCAGAAATAGCACCAGGAACAGGAAAAACTTCTGGAATAACTACAGGAGATTTAAAAACCTTATCTAAACGTTTAGATTTAGTATCAAGAGGACCAGAATCCTCAATTTCTAATGCAATTAGGACTTCTTTAAGTAAAGAACGAATAAATTCCATTTTAAATAAATATGAAGATTTATCAGCATCAACCTCTGAGACAGAATCCTCTGAACCAGAAGAACCACTATCAGAATCAGAATGATGATGTTCATTTAAAAATTCATCTGAACAATGAGAAGTTTTAAAAGACTTTTTATGTTTACTAGAAGGAGGAATAACAGACATAGCCTTCTTAATGGATTTAGAAACAAAATCTCTTATGTTATCAGGAACACTCTGAGTATTAGATGTTGACGGAACAGCAACAGGTAATGGAACTTTACTAAAGGAAATATTATCTGCATTAACAAGTTTGTCATGACATTCAATACAAACAACAGCTGGAGGAACAGCTACCAAAAGTTTACAGCAGATACACTTAGCTTTGGTAGCTCCAGCACCAGGCAGCGATTTTCCAGAAGTATCTTCTGACTCAGTTGCAACGTGGGACATCTTGCAATATGTAATAGAAAAAACAACATATAAAGCAAAATTAATCAAATTCCTTAAATGACAGTTTCAGGAATGGGAAAAATGCCAGTGAACAAGCTTCTAGCAACCAGAAGCAATAAATAATGAGACTTAAATAATGTGGAGACAAAAGTGACACCCATTTTTTTAGCGCCAAATAAGACGCCCACATTATTTGGCGCCTAAATGCTTTTGGCGCCAAAAATGACGCCACATCCGGAAAGCCGACACTTTTGGCGCAAAAGAACGTCAAAAATGACGCAACTTCCGGCGACACGTATAACGCCGGAAACAGAAAATTTTTTTGCGCCAAAAAAGTCCGCGCCAAGAATGACGCAATAAAATGAAGCATTTTCAGCCCCCGCGAGCCTAACAGGCCACAGGGAAAATTCAAATTTTTAAGGTAAGAAAAAAATGATTGATTCAAATGCATTATCCCAAATATGAAACTGACTGTCTGAAAATAAGGAATGTTGAACATCCTGAGTCAAGGCAAATAAATGTTTGAATACATATATTTAGAACTTTATAAAAAAGTGCCCAACCATAGCTTAGAGTGTCACAGAAAATAAGACTTATTTACTCCAGGACACTCATCTACATGTTGTAGAAAGCCAAACCAGTACTGAAACGAAAATCAGCAGAGGTAATGGTATATATATAAGAGTATATCGTCGATCTGAAAAGGGAGGTAAGAGATGAATCTCTACGACCGATAACAGAGAACCTATGAAATAGACCCCGTAGAAGGAGATCATTGAATTCAAATAGGCAATACTCTCCTCACATCCCTCTGACATTCACTGCACGCTGAGAGGAAAACCGGGCTCCAACCTGCTGCGGAGCGCATATCAACGTAGAATCTAGCACAAACTTACTTCACCACCTCCATAGGAGGCAAAGTTTGTAAAACTGATTTGTGGGTGTGGTGAGGGGTATATTTGTAGGCATTTTGAGGTTTGGGAAACTTTGCCCCTCCTGGTAGGAATGTATATCCCATACGTCACTAGCTCATGGACTCTTGCTAATTACATGAAAGAAAGCCTTTGATTCCATCTACTGGGATCATCTATTTCTCTCTCTAAAATTTTTTGGCTTCACATGTAATTGTCTAGAAGTAGTAAAAAAGATATATAACACTCCCCATGCGCACATATTAGTAAATGGTATGTTATCTAGGAGAATCATATTGGGTAAAGGAACGAGGCAGAGCTGCCCAATGTCGCCTATACTATTTAATATTGCAATTTAATCTTTGGCCATTATGATTAGACAAAAAAATCAGGGTATTTTAGTTGGAGGAAGGGAAATTCATCTGGCTCTCTATGCAGATTATCTTCTTCTGTTTGTAAGAAACACAAAAGAAAATATCCCTCGTATCCTTGAGATAATAGATGAATATAGTTCTTTTTATGGTCATAAGGTTAACACTTCAAAGTCAGATATACTATGGTTAAATAGAAGTAAAGATTCTAATATAAACAAACAATTTAATATAGTAACCACTTTATTTAAATATCTGGGTATTCAAATCGCTGCAGATATTGACAAATGGTATGTTCTCAATGTCCCCCCAGTTTTTACTAAAATAAAGGAAAATCTACAGAACAGAGCTAAATTGCCACTTTCATTATCAGGTAGAGTAAACTTGTTCAAAATGATAGGCCTCCCAAATTTTTTATATATCACCCAAAATAACAAAATTTATGCTTACCTGATAAATTTCTTTCTTTTGCGATATACCGAGTCCACGGATTCATCCTAACTTGTGGGATATTGTCCTTCCTGACAGGAAGTAGCAAAGAGAGCACCACAGCAGAGCTGTCTATATAGCTCCCCCCTTAACTCCACCCCCCCAGTCATTCGACCGAAGGCCAAGGAAGAAAAGGAGAAACTATAAGGTGCAGAGGTGACTGAAGTTTACATAAAAAAATACTATCTGTCTTGAATAGACAGGGCGGGCCGTGGACTCGGTACATCGCAAAAGAAAGAAATTTATCAGGTAAGCATACATTTTGTTTTCTTTTGCATGATGTACCGAGTCCACGGATTCATCCTAACTTGTGGGATACCAATACCAAAGCTCTACGACACAGATGAAGGGAGGGACAAGACAGGAACCTAAATGGAAGGCACCACTGCTTGCAAAACCTTTCTCCCAAAAATAGCCTCCGAAGAAGTAAAAGTATCAAATTTATCAAATTTTGAAAAGGTATCTGTTCAACAGAAGTATCATTTTTAAAAGCCCATGTGGAAGCTACCACTCTAGTAGAATGAGCTGTAATCCTTTCAGGAGGCTGCTGTCTAGCAGTCTCATAAGCCAAACGGATGATGCTTTTCAGCCAAAAGGAAAGAGAAGTCGCCGTAGCCTTTTGACCCCTACGCTTTCCAGAATAGACAACAAACAAAGAAGATGTTTGACGAAAATCTTTGGTTGCCTGCAAATAAAATTTCAAAGCACGAACCGCGTCCAAGTTGTGCAACAGACGTTCCCTTCTTACAAGAAGGATTAGGACACAGAGAAGGAACAACAATTTCTTCATTGAGATTCCTGTTAGTAACAACCTTAGGTAGGAACCAAGGCTTGGTACGCAAAACCACCTTATCAGCATGGAACACAAGATAAGGGGAGTCACATTGTAATGCAGATAGTTCAGAAACTCTTCGAGCTGAAGAGATAGCAACTAGGAACAAAACTTTCCAAGATAAAAGCTTAATATCTATGGAATGCATGGGTTCAAACGGAACCCCCTGAAGAACTCTAAGAACTAAATTTAGACTCCATGGCGGAGCAATAGGTTTAAACACAGGCTTAATTCTAACTAAAGCCTGACAAAAAGCCCGAACATCTGCCAGACGCTTGTGCAACAAAATAGACAGAGCAGATATCTGTCCCTTTAGGGAACTAGCTGATAATCCTTTCTCCAATCCCTCTTTTAGAAAATACAAAATCCTAGGAATCCTGATTTTACTCCAGGAGAAGCCTTTGGATTTGCACCAAAAAAGATATTTACGCCATATCTTATGATAAATATTCCTGGTAACAGGCTTTCGAGCCTGAATCAAGGTATTTATGACTGACTCAGAGAAACCCCGCTTTGATAGAATCAAGCGTTCAATCTCCAAGTAGTCAGTGGCAGAGAAATTAGATTTGGATGCTTGAATGGACCTTGAATCAGAAGGTCCTGTCTCAATGGCAGAGACCATGGTGGAAGGGATGACATGTCCACCAGGTCTGCATACCAAGTCCTGCGTGGCCACGCAGGCGCTATCAAAATCACTGATGCTCTCTCCTGTTTGATTCTGGCAATCAGACGTGGAAGGAGAGGGAAAGGTGGAAACACATAAGCCGGGTTAAACGACCAGGGTACTGCTAGAGCATCTATCAGTACAGCCTGAGGATTCCTTGACCTGGAGCCGTAACAAGGAAGTTTGGCGTTCTGACGAGACGCCATCAGATCCAACTCTGGTGTGCCCCATAGCCGAACCAGCTGAGCAAACACCTCCAGATGGAGTTCCCACTCCCCCGGATGAAAAGTCTGACGACTTAGAAAATCTGCCTCCCAGTTCTCTACACCTGGGATATAGATAGCTGACAGATGGCAAGAGTGAGCCTCTGCCCATTGGATTATCCTTGAGATCTCTATCATCACTAAGGAACTCTTTGTTCCGCCCTGATGATTGATATAAGCCACAGTCGTGATGTTGTCTGACTGAAACCTGATGAATCTGGCCGAAGCCAGCTGAGGCCATGCCTGGAGAGCATTGAATATCGCTCTTAATTCCAGAATATTTATCGGTAGGAGAGCCTCCTCCAGAGTCCACAAACCCTGAGCTTTCAGGGAATTCCAGACTGCACCCCAGGCCTGAAGACTGGCATCTGTCATCACTATAACCCATTCTGGTCTGCGGAAACACATTCCCTGGGACAGATGATCCTGTGACAACCACCAAAGAAGAGAATCTCTGGTCTCTTGATCCAGATTTATCTGAGGAGATAAATCCACATAATCCCCATTCCACTGATTGAGCATGCATAGTTGCAGTGGTCTGAGATGCAAGCAAGCAAACTATGTCCATTGCCGCTACCATTAGTCCGATTACCTCCATACACTGAGCCACTGACGGCCGAGGAATGGAATGAAGAGCTTGGCAGGTGGACAAAATCTTTGATTTCCTGACCTCCGTCAGAAATATTTTCATGTCCACCGAATCTATCAGAGTCCCTAGAAATGAAACTCTTGTGAGGGGGGAAAGAGAACTCTTTTTTACGTTCACTTTCCACCCGTGAGACCTTAGAAAGGCCAACACTAAGTCCGTGTGAGACTTGGCTAGTTGGAAGGACGATGCTTGAATTAGAATGTCGTCTAGATAAGGCGCCACTGCTATGCCCCGTGGCCTTAGAACCACCAGAAGGGACCCTAGCACCTTCATGAAGATTTGCGGCGCCGTGGCCAACCCGAAAGGAAGAGCCACAAACTGATAATGCTTGTCCAGAAAGGCGAACCTGAGGAACTGGTGATGATCTTTGTGGATAGGAATGTGCAGATACGCATCCTTTAAGTCCACGGTGGTCATATATTGACCGTCCTGGATCAATGGTATGATAGTCCGAATGGTCTCCATCTTGAGATCCAGAATTGGTCTGAAGGTTCCCTCCTTTTTGGGAACTATAAACAGATTGGAGTAGAACCCCTGCCCCTGTTCTGCTTTTGGAACTGGGCAGATCACTCCCATGATAAAAAGGTCTTCTACACAGCGTAAGAACGCCTCTCTTTTTGTCGGGTTTACAGACAATTGAGAAAGATGGAACCTCCCCCTTGGAGGGGAATCCTTGAAATCTAGAAGGTATCCCTGGGTTACAATTTCTACTGCCCAGGAATCCTGAACGTCTCTTGCCCAGGCCTGAGCAAAGAGAGAGAGTCTGCCCCCTACTAGATCCGGTCCCGGATCAGGGGCTACCCCTTCATGCTGACTTAGTGGAAGCAGCAGGCTTTTTGGCCTGTTTACCCTTGTTCCAAGCCTGATTAGGTCTCCAGGTTGGCTTGGATTGAGCAAAGTTCCCCTCTTGCTTTGCAGCAGGGGAAGAGGTAGAGGGACCACTCTTGAAATTTCGAAAGGAATGAAAATGATTTTGTTTGGTCCTTGTCTTATTTGACTTATCCTGAGGGAGGGTATGACCCTTCCCTCTAGTAATGTCTGAAATGATCTCTTTCAATGCAGGCCCGAATAGGGTCTTACCTTTGAAAGGGATGGACAAAAGCTTAGATTTAGATGACACATCAGCTGACCAGGACTTAAGACATAACGCTCTATGCGCTAAAATGGCAAAACCTGAATTCTTAGCCGCTAATTTAGCAAGATGAAAAGCGGCGTCTGAAATAAAAGAATTAGCCAACTTAAGAGCCTTAATTCTGTCCAAAATATCATCTAGTGGGGTCTCCATCTGAAGAGCCTCTTCCAGAGCCTCAAACCAAAAGGCAGCTGCAGTGGTTACAGGAACAATGCATGCTATAGGTTGAAGAAGAAAACCTTGATGAACAAAAATTTTCTTTAGGAGACCCTCTAATTTTTTATTCATATGATCAATGAAAGCACAACTGTCTTCAATAGGTATAGTTGTACGCTTAGCCAGGGTAGAAATAGCTCCCTCCACCTTAGGGACCGTCTGCCATGAGTCTTTTATGGTGTCAGAAATGGGAAACATTTTCTTAAAAACAGGAGGGGGAGAGAACGGAACACCTGGTTTATCCCACTCCTTAGTAACAATGTCCGAAATCCTCTTAGGGACCGGAAACACATCAGTGTAAACAGGAACCTCTAAATATTTGTCCATTTTATACAATTTCTCTGGAACTACAATAGGGTCACAATCATCCAGAGTAGCTAAAACCTCCCTGAGCAATAAGCGGAGGTGCTCTAGCTTTAATTTAAATGCCGTCATATCTGAATCTGTCTGAAAGAACATCTTTCCTGAATCAGAAATCTCTCCCTCAGACAGCAAATCCCTCATCCCTACTTCAGAACATTGTGAGGGAATATTGGATACGGCTACTAAAGCGTCAGAAGGCTCAGCATTTGTTCTTAACCCAGAGCTACTGCGCTTCCCTTGCAACCCAGGCAGCTTAGATAAAACCTCTGTGAGGGTAGTATTCATAACTGAAGCCATATCTTGCAAGGTGAAAGAATTAGACGCACTAGAAGTACTTGGTGTCGCTTGTGCGGGCGTTACTGGTTGTGACACTTGGGGAGAACTAGATGGCAAAACCTGATTTCCTTCTGTCTGAGAATCATCTAATGCCAGACTTTTATAAGTCAAAATATGCTGTTTGCAATTTATAGACATATCAGTACAAGTGGGACACATTCTAAGAGGGGGTTCCACAATGGCTTCTAAACAAATTGAACAATGAGTTTCCTCAGTGTCAGACATGTTTAACAGACTAGTAATAAAGCAAGCAAGCTTTGAAAACACTTTATTTAATGAAAAAAACACAATTTGCAAAAACGGTACTGTGCCTTTAAGAGAAAAAAAGGCATACAAAAACTGCAAAACAGGTTAAAATTGCTTCAATTTTTCTGAAATTTTAACCGTGTACCCACTAAGCTTTAGAAGGATTGCACCACAAGTTAATAAGCAATAAACCCCCAAATGAAAAAAACGGATTGAAATATGTCTAAAACCGGTTAAAACCCCTATTAGCACCTTGCCACAGCTCTGCTGTGGCTCTACCTGCCCTTAGGAAGCGATAATATGGGGTTTAAAGCTTCAATTAGTCCCTCAGAAGACTCTCAGGACCTCAGGAGAAGTTGCTTGCTGCTTGTAAATGTAGGCCCCGCCCACCTCACTTGATGTTGCTGGGGCCTACACAAAACTAATAAAGCCTGCCTGAAAGCCATGTGGGTTATAAACAACCCCAAAGAACCCTCAAGCAAATGACCCATAAAACAGAAAACGTTACTCCCAGAAACAAAAACGTTTGTCCCAAATTCACATAACAAACTGAGTGCCCACAAAAAATTAACCCTTTATGCAAGCTAGTAAAAACCTCTGATAACACTAGGATTACTGCTTACCCTTCCCCTAATGGGGACACTGTCAGCCTTTCTGAGTTAACACAGTCTCTGCAGAAAATATGACTGAACATACCTCATTGCTGTATAGCAAGAAACTGTTCCTCACACTGAAGTTTTCCTGTACTCCTCAGCTTCTGTGGGAACAGCAGTGGACCTTAGTTACAAATGCTAAGATCATCATCCTCCAGGCAGAAATCTTCATCTATGTCCTGCCTGAGAGTAAATAGTACAACACCGGTGCCATTTAAAAATAACAAACACTTGATTGACGATAAAATAAAACTAACAGTTTAACACCTCTTCTCTTTACTCTTCCTTCTTAGAGCCAGCAAAGAGAATGACTGGGGGGTGGAGTTAAGGGAGAAGCTATATAGACAGCTCTGCTGTGGTGCTCTCTTTGCTACTTCCAGTCAGGAAGGACAATATCCCACAAGTTAGGATGAATCCGTGGACTCGGTAAATCATGCAAAAGAAATCCTAATATTACTGAAGAAAAAAGATATATACGACTTACAGTCAGCTTTAATAAGATTTTTACAGGCTAATAAAAAGCAAAGGATAGTGTTTAAAAAATTGTGCCTACCTAAACAATTTGGAGGCATGGGGCTTCCCAACTTGGAAATATATAATTTAATTAATCTTGCTAGAATAGTGGTGGAATGGTTTGGGGATACCTCTTATTACTAAGTTCTAGATTTAGAAAAATAATTGATAAAGCACCTTCTTCCACAAACAATTGCACATGCTAAATTTGGTAATCTTTCCCCAGGAATAAAAAAATTAAAAACTATTGCTACACCTATACGGGCCTGGCAGAAAATATGTCTAATGTTGGAAGCTAAATTTGAGATCTCAAAATATTTAACAATAGAAGGCAATCCTGATTTTCCAGAAGGTCTGGATAATTAAAAACCTGGAAAAAAAAGGCCTGTCAGTAATATCCCAAAATATCAGACAGGATCAACTTGAGATCAAATCTTTCTCCAAGTTAAAACAGGAATTTAACCTAGATAACAGAGAATTTTATGCCTATCTGCAAATTAGACATATCTACGGTTTGCTTAGAAGTTATGGTAGAGAGCGGAACTGCAGTATATTGGATCAATGGATAGAACTGGTTAGTAAATGTCAGTTGATAGCGGCAGATCTAGTACATGTAATATGGCAATGTCCAAAAATAAACCAATTCTGGAGGAAAATAGAGTTTTGGCTGAATCTATACCTAGAAAGAAAGGTCCAATTCCCATTAGAACAGATATTCCTGGTAGATAAATATATCCTTGGTATTGAGTATAAGATGGTCAATGTGGCAATTTTAGCTGTGAGAAATTTAATTATGAAAAAATGGAAAGAAAAACAGGACCCAAAATTATCTGAATGGTTAGCCTTTATTAAGAAATAGTTGATTATAGAACAATTTGATACACCAATGAATGAGGAAGGGCAAGTCAAGAAGTTTTTTCAAAAATGGTCCGTTTTTATTAAAGCCCAGTCAGAAAGAGAGCAAAGTCAACTAATTTTTCCGTTTAGGAATACGGATACAGTACTTTTAGGATTATGGTAGGAACTCGTCGCGCAACATGGTTGGTGGGAGGGGGAGAGAGTGGCAGGATTTTATTATTAGTTGCATTATATATATATATATATCTTTTTTTTCGGATAAGTTATGCCTAAGGTTTTGAAAGGAAATTCTGAAGCACTATTTTGATAAATTGTGTATGCACTAATAAGTTTGTTTTGGTATGAGGGCAATCCAGATACTATCCAAAGAATATGTTAACTTCCTTTCTGCTACAATTTTTGTATTAAATTATGCCTCTGGATTAGGGTTTATTGGGTGGGTTGAATGGTCGAAGATAGAAATGAAAATGAAGCATGAAGAAATGTATAATCTTTTTTATTTTTTGTCTTTCTGTTTTTTTTTCCTGTTTTAAAAAAAATATTTCTGTAAAATTATTTACTCTGCTTCAATAAAATATATATAGAGGTATATATAAAAAAAAGAATAACATTATGGAAGGAATTTTTTTTTAAGCAAATGTTTGCTAAAATTTATTTCAATATCCAAACTCCACACACCCTTGCTTATTTGGAGGAGCCAATCTAAGTTTGAGTCTACCAACAACAAGGTTAGCCAGGGTAATTATGTTAGTAATGAGTACACTGTTTAGCAGTTGTTAAAGCCAATTAGGGAAATATATGTAGCAGGGCTAGCCTTGAGAAGTCTATAGTGTGAATTTCCAGCTTTGAGTAAAAGAAAAATCCACAATTTTTGGAGCTAAATTACATACAAACTGGACAAACCAAATTGTGTAACTACTGTATATTGTAAAGTTGTTTTGCTATGTGTAACTAAACAATTTATAAAAAATCTCAGGGTGTTTAATGTGCTTTAAAGGTACAGTCTACACCAGAATTTTTATTGTTTACAAAGATAGATAATCCCTTGATTACAGATTCCCTAGTTTTGCATAACCAACACAGTTATAATAATACACTTTTTACTTCTGTGATTACTTTGTATCTAAGCCTCTGCAGACTGCCCCCTTATTTCAATTCTTTTGACAGACTTGCATTTTAGCCAATCAGTGCTGTCTCCTAGGTAACTCCACGGGTGTGAGCACAATGTTAGCTATATGGCACACATGAACTAACACTCTTTAGTGGTGAAAAACTGTCAAAATGCATTCAGATAAGAGGCGGCCTTCAAGGTCTAAAAAATTAGCATATGAGCCTACCTAGGTTTAGCTTTCAACTAAGAATACCAAGAGAACAAAGCAAACTTGGTGATAAAAGTAAACTAGAAAGTTGGTTAAAATGACATGCCCTATCTCAATCATGAACGTTTATTTTGGACTAGACTGTCCCTTTAATGATTGTTGAGACCAATTCTTTGTGATCCTTGTTCTGTAGCTTTGGCTGCACGATTGATCTGTTCAGACACAGCACTAGGAAATGTACAGGTTTTCCAAAAGTGTGAATGCACGTTGGCAATGACATCACTGCGCTCAAGTGGATAAGGGGTAATCAAATTTTTGAAAAAATGCTGCAAATGTACAATGCAATGTAGGAGTTAAATCCCAGTTGCTAGTGTTTTATGAAGAAGTATTTTAGCCACTTGATTGTCTTTATGGATTGTCAAGCAAGCAAGGGTTAAATCACTGGTGTTTGAATGTACTGGGTAGTAAAGGGTCTAAATCTGCTGTTTGTGCTACTGGCAATCAGGTGGTGCATGTTACTGCTAGCAACCAAGAGATTTAATCCCGCCATGAAAACTAAACTCAAATCTTTGTCACATACATTCATTTAAATGCACGAAATGTTTTATTTACCCTACCATTCTAACATTCAGTGTTTATTTTTCAAAGAATTGTAGTATAAGACTAATATAAGAATACATTTCATTCATTGTTGCATTTCAACAACTGATTTTTATGTTTATCTGAAGGCCTAGTGGAACGAGTTCTACTGACACTGTGCATTTATAGTTTACTACAGAGTCCCTTGTTTTTTTATTAATCACATTCATGCAGTAATCTCATGTCTTGAAGTATGAATAAGTGCAGTCCAAAAAATTACAAGGCAAATAAGTTTGTCAACGCCTATAAATCTAGTGCAATCAATCATCATCTTAACATTTAATTGCACCTCTAAAACACATTTGTGTTTTTCTAATTATACTTAACTTACTAGTATTTTAAATTATAAAGATGAAAAACATAATTTATGCTTACCTGAAAAATTTATTTCATTCATGGTGGTGAGAGTCCACAATCTATTTTTCTTTTTGCACTTAAGAAGCAAAAACATCAAAATGGTAGAATTTTGTAAAACTATGCAAAGAAGACAAAGTAGCTGCCATGGTAATCTGTTCAACTGAAGCCTCATTCTGAAAAGATCAAGAAGTGGCGACTGATATAAGAGAATGAGCAGTAATCTGTTGCAGTTAAAGGCTGACCAGCCTCGAAGTAAGCCTTGTGAATCAAGAGTTTCAACCAAGAGGCCAAAGAAACATCAGAAATGTCTGTCCTTTTTTAGCACCAGAAAAGTGAATTAAAGTCAACCAAAAAATGTTCTTACTTATTTAGATAATGTTTGTACGATTAGTAGCGCAAACTGTAGAATTTTGATATAAATATACTGTGCAAGTAAAAAGACTTGCTAGTTGTCCTTTTGAAATGGCCGCCTGACCCCTCCTTTCGCTGACGTCATCCCCATCTTCCACTCATCTTCCACTGAATGGAACATTGCGATCCTACACTTTTCTGTGATTCGCGCATGCACCGATTTAATTGAAGGGGGCTTTTGCAAGAAGGAACAAAAAACAACCGCTCAGTATCATAGCAGTTCCCATATACGGCGGACCAGTGTGCATTTCAAAACAGCCGAAGGACAACTAATAAGTGTTTTTACTTGCACTGTATATTTATATCAAAATTAGATTACAGTTTGCACTACTAATCATTACAAAAATTATCTAAATAAGTTAGAACATTTTTTGGGTTGACTTGCCCTGTAATAAACTAGAAGTCTGTCTAAAGTGCTTAGTGTGAGGGGGTTAGGGTGTGTGGAACAATGAAACAATTACACAGAACAATGAAAGTCTTTTTGAAAGCTTTACTGATTGATAAGCAAAAGAACAGGAAACAGCAAGGTTGCTCATAGGCCTGATCCAAATCACTAAATTCTAAAACAAGGTCCAGAATACTTTAAGTAGTTTGCAGTAACTAAGCCCATTAGACACTGGTGATTGAATTGAACAGTAAAGGGTGAGGTTGACACAGAATAGCTGATAGGTACAGCTGGTTTGAAGAAGGCAGTCACTGGTAAGGTAGAAAAGTATTCCAAAGAAACAGCAGCACTCCAATATGGTAAAACTTAATCACAAGTTTATTGCAGCATCAGCAAACAGCAACAAGTTTCTGGCTACATGTCCTTATTCATGCTATGCATACATCATTTCCTTTCCACCTTTTAAACCCTCAATGAACACACCCCCTTGGTTAATTAACCAATCACATATATCACATATTTGCATACATTTTCAAAGACAAAGGCCCCTATTTATCAAGGTCTGTCGGACCTGATTCGACAGTGTGGATCAGGTCCGACAGACCTCGCTGTATTCAGCATTGCACCAGCAGCTCACAGGAGCTGCTGGTGCAACGCCGCCCCCTGCAGACTCGCGGCCAATAGGCCGCCAGCAGGGGGGTGTCAATTGGGTTGATTTCCGGCGATGTCTGTCTGCTCAGAGCAGGCGGACAGGTTATGGAGCAGCGGTCTTTGTGACCGCATCTTCATAACTGCTGTTTCTGGCGAGCCTCCATACGGAGCTTGATAAATATGCCCCAATGTGTGAACACCAATCTTTATTAAAATAAAATAAACTAACAGACATAGAGGAATTATCACATACCAGGGATGTTTTCACAAAAATCATAAATTATGCTTACCCGATTTCATTTCCATCGAGGGGAGGAGAGTCCACGGCTTCATTCATTACTATTGGGAATTAAGAACCTGGCCACCAGGAGGAGGCAAAGACACCCCAGCTAAAGGCTTAAATACCTCCCCCACTTCCCTCATCTCCCAGTCATTCTGCCGAGGGAACAAGGAACAGTAGGAGAAATATCAGGGTAAAAAAAGGTGCCAAAAGATGAACACATTTTAGGGCCGCCCAACCATTTAATAACTATCTAAGCTAAAATAAGTACAAATTTACCTGTAAAATAAACTCTAACCTAAGTTACAATTACACCTAACACTACACTATAATTAAATTAATTACATAAACTAACTACAATTAAATACAATTAAATTAAATAAACTAAATTACGAAAAAAACAAAACTCTAAATTACAGAAAATAATACAATTACAAGATTTTTAAACTAGTTACACCTAATCTAATCCCCATAACAAAATAATAAAGTCCCCCCAAAATAACAAAGCCCTATCCTACACTAAATTACAAACAGCCCTTAAAAGGGCCTTTTGCGGGGGCATTGCCCCAAAGTAATCAGCTCTTTTACCTTTAAAAAAAGTACAAATCGCCCCAATATTAAAACCCACCACCCACACAACCAACCCTACTCTAAAACCCACCCAATCCCCCCTTAAAAAAACTAGCACTAACCCCCTGAAGATCACCCTACCGTGAGACGTCTTCACCCAACTGGGCCTAAGTCCTCAACGAAGCCGGGAGAAGTCTTCATCCAACCGGGCAGAAGTGGTCCTCCAGACGGGCAGAAGTCTTCATCCAGACGGCATCTTCTATCTTCATCCATCCGGCGCGGAGCGGGTCCATCTTCAAGACATCCGACGCGGAGCATCCTCTTCATCCGACGACTACTCGACAAATGAAGGTTCCTTTAAATGACGTCATCCAAGATGGCGTCCCTTCAATTCCGATTGGCTGATAGAATTCTTCTGCCCGGTTGGGTGAAGACGTCTCCCGGTAAGGTGATCTTCAAGGGGTTAGTGTTAGTTTTTTTTAAGGGGGGATTGGGTGGGTTTTAGAGTAGGGTTTGTTGTGTGGGTGGTGGGTTTTAATGTTGGGGGGGGGCAATTGTAATTTTTTTTTTCAGGTAAAAGAGCTGATTACTTTGGGGCAATGCCCCGCAAAAGGCCCTTTTAAGGGATATTTGTAATTTAGTGTAGGGTACGGCTTTTTTTATTTTGGGGGGGCTTTTTATTTTGTTAGGGGGATTAGATTAGGTGTAATTAGTTTAAAAATCTTGTAATTTGTTTATTATTTTCTGTAATTTAGTGTTTTTTTTTGTACTTTAGATAATTTTATTTAATTGTAATTAATTGTATTTAATTTAGGTAATTAATTTAATTGTAGTGTTAGGTGTAATTGTAACTTAGGTTAGGTTTTATTTTACAGGTAAATTTGTCTTTATTTTAACTAGGTAGTATTTAAATAGTTAATAACTATTTAATAACTATTCTACCTAGTTAAAATAAATACAAAGTTGCCTGTAAAATAAAAATAAACCCTAAGCTAGCTACAATGTAACTATTAGTTATATTGTAGCTAGCTTAGGGTTTATTTTATAGGTAAGTATTTCGTTTTAAATAGGAATTATTTAGTTAATTGTAGTAATTTTATTTAGATTTATTTTAATTATATTTAAGTTAGGGGGTGTTAGGGTTAGACTTAGGTTTAGGGGTTAATAACTTTATTATAGTGGCGGCGACGTTGGGGGCGGCAGATTGGGGCTGAATAAATGTAGGTAGGTTGCGGCGACATTGGGGGCGGCAGAGTAGGGGTTAATAAATAAAAACAGAATTTATGCTTACCTGATAAATTACTTTCTCCAACGGTGTGTCCGGTCCACGGCGTCATCCTTACTTGTGGGAATATCTCTTCCCCAACAGGAAATGGCAAAGAGTCCCAGCAAAGCTGGCCATATAGTCCCTCCTAGGCTCCGCCCACCCCAGTCATTCGACCGACAGACAGGAGGAAAAAATAGGAGAAACCATAGGGTGCCGTGGTGACTGTAGTTAGAGAAAATAATTCATCAAACCTGATTAAAAAACCAGGGCGGGCCGTGGACCGGACACACCGTTGGAGAAAGTAATTTATCAGGTAAGCATAAATTCTGTTTTCTCCAACATTGGTGTGTCCGGTCCACGGCGTCATCCTTACTTGTGGGAACCAATACCAAAGCTTTAGGACACGGATGAAGGAAGGGAGCAAATCAGGTTACCTAAACAGAAGGCACCACGGCTTGCAAAACCTTTCTCCCAAAAATAGCCTCCGAAGAAGCAAAAGTATCAAATTTGTAGAATTTGGCAAAAGTGTGCAGGGAAGACCAAGTCGCTGCCTTACATATCTGATAAACAGAAGCCTCGTTCTTGAAGGCCCATGTGGAAGCCACAGCCCTAGTAGAGTGAGCTGTGATTCTTTCAGGAGGCTGCCGTCCGGCAGTCTCGTAAGCCAATCAGATGATGCTTTTAAGCCAAAAGGAAAGAGAGGTAGAAGTCGCTTTTTGACCTCCCCTTTTACCAGAATAGACGACAAACAGAGAAGATGTTTGTCTGAACTCTTTTGTAGCTTCTAAATAGAATTACATCTAAATTGTGTAGCAAACGTTCCTTCTTTGAAACTGGATTCGGACACAAAGAAGGTACAACTATCTCCTGGTTAATATTTTTGTTGGAAACAACCTTTGGAAGAAAACCAGGCTTAGTACGCAAAACAACCTTATCTGAATGGAACACCAGATAGGGCGGAGTACACTGCAGAGCAGATAACTCAGAAACTCTTCTAGCAGAAGAAATAGCAACCAAAAACAAAAC
Organism: Bombina bombina; assembly: GCF_027579735.1. Classification (NCBI taxonomy): domain Eukaryota; kingdom Metazoa; phylum Chordata; class Amphibia; order Anura; family Bombinatoridae; genus Bombina; species Bombina bombina. The sequence goes on along the minus strand of NC_069501.1, from coordinate 867,004,651 downwards.
TTTCCAAGATAACAACTTAATATCTATGGAATGTAAAGGGTCAAACGGAACCCCTTGGAGAACTGAAAGAACTAGATTTAAACTCCAGGGAGGAGTCAAAGGTCTGTAAACAGGCTTGATCCTAACCAGAGCCTGAACAAATGCTTGAACATCTGGCACAGCTGCCAGTCGTTTGTGTAGTAAGACAGATAAAGCAGAAATCTGTCCCTTTAAAGAACTCGCTGATAATCCTTTATCCAAACCTTCTTGTAGAAAGGAAAGGATCTTAGGAATTTTGATCTTATTCCATGGGAATCCCTTGGATTCACACCAGCAGATATATCTTTTCCATATTTTATGGTAAATTTTTCTAGTTACCGGTTTTCTGGCTTGAACCAGAGTATCTATCACAGAATCTGAAAACCCACGCTTTAATAGAATCAAGCGTTCAATTTCCAAGCCGTCAGCTGGAGGGAGACCAGATTTGGATGTTCGAATGGACCCTGTACAAGAAGGTCCTGTCTCAAAGGTAACTTCCATGGTGGAACCGATGACATATTCACCAGGTCTGCATACCAAGTCCTGCGTGGCCACGCAGGAGCTATCAAGATCACCGAGGCCCTCTCCTGCTTGATTCTGGCTACCAGCCTGGGAATGAGAGGAAACGGTGGAAACACATAAGCTAGGTTGAAGGTCCAAGGCGCTACTAGTGCATCCACTAGAGTCGCCTTGGGATCCCTGGATCTGGACCCGTAGCAAGGAACCTTGAAGTTCTGACGAGACGCCATCAGACCCATGTCTGGAATGCCCCATAATTGAGTTAATTGGGCAAAAATCTCCGGGTGAAGTTCCCACTCCCCCGGATGGAATGTCTGACGACTCAGATAATCCGCCTCCCAGTTTTCCACTCCTGGGATGTGGATCGCAGATAGGTGGCAGGAGTGATCCTCTGCCCATTCTATTATTTTGGTCACTTCTCTCATCGCCAGGGAACTCCTTGTTCCCCCCTGATGATTGATATAAGCAACAGTCGTCATGTTGTCTGATTGGAATCTTATGAATCTGGCCTTTGCTAGTTGAGGCCAAGCCCTGAGAGCATTGAATATCGCTCTTAGTTCCAGAATGTTTATCGGGAGAAGAGACTCTTCCCGAGACCAAAGTCCCTGAGCTTTCAGGGATTCCCAGACCGCGCCCCAGCCCACTAGACTGGCGTCGGTCGTGACGATGACCCACTCTGGTCTGCGGAAGCTCATTCCCTGGGACAGGTGGTCCAGGGTTAGCCACCAACGGAGTGAGTCTCTGGTCTTCTGATCTACTTGAATCACTGGAGACAAGTCTGTATAGTCCCCATTCCACTGTTTCAGCATGCACAGTTGTAATGGTCTTAGATGAATTCGCGCAAAAGGAACTATATCCATTGCTGCAACCATCAACCCTACTACTTCCATGCACTGAGCTACGGAAGGACGAGGAATAGAATGAAGAACTTGACAAGCGTTTAGAAGTTTTAACTTTATGACTTCTGTCAGGAAAATCCTCATTTCTAAAGAATCTATTATTGTTCCCAAGAAGGGAACTCTTGTCGACGGAGACAGGGAACTTTTTTCTATGTTCACCTTCCATCCGTGAGATCTGAGAAAGGCCAGAATGATGTCTGTGTGAGCCTTTGCCTTTGAAAGAGACGACGCTTGTATTAGAATGTCGTCCAAGTACGGTACTACTGCAATGCCCCTTGGTCTTAGAACCGCTAGAAGGGACCCGAGTACCTTTGTGAAAATCCTTGGAGCAGTGGCTAACCCGAATGGGAGGGCCACAAACTGGTAATGTTTGTCCAGAAAGGCGAACCTTAGGAACTGATGATGTTCTTTGTGGATAGGAATATGAAGATACGCATCCTTTAGATCCACGGTAGTCATAAATTGACCTTCCTGGATTGTAGGTAGAATCGTTCGAATGGTTTCCATTTTGAACGATGGTACTCTGAGAAATTTGTTTAGAATCTTTAAATCCAGAATTGGTCTGAAAGTTCCCTCTTTTTTGGGAACTACAAACAGATTTGAGTAAAATCCCATTCCTTGTTCCGCCGATGGAACTGGGTGTATCACTCCCATCTTTAACAGGTCTTCTACACAATGTAAGAATGCCTGTCTCTTTATTTGGTTTGAGGATAAGTGAGACATGTGGAACCTTCCCCTTGGGGGTAGTTCCTTGAATTCCAGAAGATAACCCTGAGAAACTATTTCTAGTGTCCAGGGATCCTGAACATCTCTTGCCCAAGCCTGAGCAAAGAGAGAGAGTCTGCCCCCTACTAGATCCGGTCCCGGATCGGGGGCTACTCCTTCATGCTGTTTTGTTAGCAGCAGCAGGCTTCTTGGCCTGCTTACCCTTGTTCCAGCCTTGCATCGGTTTCCAGGCTGGTTTGGTTTGTGAAGCATTACCCTCTTGCTTAGAGGATGCAGAATTAGAGGCCGGTCTGTTCCTGAAATTACGAAAGGAACGAAAATTAGACTTATTCTTGGCTTTGAAAGGCCTATCTTGTGGGAGGGCGTGGCCCTTTCCCCCAGTGATGTCTGAGATAATCTCTTTCAATTCTGGCCCAAAGAGAGTTTTACCCTTGAAGGGAATATTAAGCAATTTTGTCTTGGATGATACATCCGCTGACCAAGACTTTAGCCAAAGCGCTCTGCGCGCCACAATTGCAAACCCTGAATTTTTCGCCGCTAATCTAGCTAATTGCAAAGCGGCATCTAAAATAAAAGAATTAGCCAACTTAAGTGCGTGAACTCTGTCCATAACCTCCTCATATGGAGTCTCTCTACTGAGCGACTTTTCTAGTTCCTCGAACCAGAACCACGCTGCTGTAGTGACAGGAACAATGCACGAAATGGGTTGCAGAAGGTAACCTTGCTGTACAAAAATCTTTTTAAGCAAACCCTCCAATTTTTTATCCATAGGATCTTTGAAAGCACAATTATCCTCGATAGGAATAGTAGTGTGCTTGTTTAGAGTAGAAACTGCCCCCTCGACCTTAGGGACTGTCTGCCATAAGTCCTTTCTGGGGTCGACCATAGGAAATAATTTCTTAAATATAGGAGGGGGGACAAAAGGTATGCCGGGCTTCTCCCACTCCTTATTCACTATGTCCGCCACCCGCTTGGGTATAGGAAAAGCGTCGGGTGCACCGGAACCTCTAGGAACTTGTCCATCTTGCATAATTTTTCTGGAATGACCAGGTTGTCACAATCATCCAGAGTAGATAACACCTCCTTAAGCAGTGCGCGGAGATGCTCTAATTTAAATGTCACAACATCAGGTTCAGCCTGTTGAGAAATTTTTCCTGAATCTGAAATTTCCCCATCTGACAAAACCTCCCTCATGGCCCCTTCAGATTGGTGTGAGGGTATGACAGAGCAATTATCATCAGCGCCCTCCTGCTCTTCAGTGTTTAAAACAGAGCAATCGCGCTTTCTCTGATATGCAGGCATTTTGGATAAAATATTTGCTATGGAGTTATCCATTACTGCCGTCAATTGTTGCATAGTAATAAGCATTGGTGCGCTAGAAGTACTAGGGGCCTCCTGCGTGGGCAAAACTGGCATAGACACAGAAGGAGATGATGTAGAACTATGTCTACTCCCTTCATCTGATGAAACATCTTGGGCAATTTTACTATCTGTGGCAGTACTGTCCTGACTTTGTTTGGACGCTATGGCACAATTATCACCTAATTTTGAAGGGGGAGACACAATGACTTTCATACATATAGAACATAGCTTATCTGAAGGTACAGACATGTTAAACAGGCTTAAACTTGTCAATAAAGCACAAAAACCATTTTAAAACAAAACCGTTACTGTCTCTTTAAATTTTAAACAGAGCACACTTTATTACTGAATATGTGAAAAAGTATGAAGGAATTGTTCAAAATTTACCAAATTTTCACCACAGTGTCTTAAAGCATTCAAAGTATTGCACACCAATTTTCAGAGCTTTAACCCTTAAAATAACGAAACCGGAGCTGGTTACAGTTTTAACCCCTCTACAGTCCCAGCTACAGCCTTTGCTGCGACTTTACCAAACCCAGGGGGGAATACGATACCAAATGAAGCCTTCTAGGAACTTTTCCAACTACTTTCAGATCCTCACACATGCATCTGCATGTCTTGCTCTCAAAAGTAACTGCGCAGTAATGGCACGAAAATGAGGCTCAGCCTACAACTGGGAAGGCCCTTCCTGACAGGAAAGGTGTCTAACACAGTGCCTGACGTTAAAAAACGTTCCCCAAGTTTATAAGTGTGAATAACAAGCATAAACATGTATAAAATGCCCAAATAAAGCAATCGATTTTGCCCATAAAAGTGTCTACCAGTTTTATAGCCCATATTAAGCCCTTTATTCTGTTTGAGACTAAGAAAATGGCTTACCGGTCCCCATGAGGGGAAATGATAGCCTTCCAGCATTACACAGTCTTGTTAGAAAAATGGCTAGTCATACCTTAAGCAGAAAAGTCTGCTAACTGTTTCCCCCAACTGAAGTTACTTCATCTCAACAGTCCTATGTGGAAACAGCAAACGATTTTAGTTACTGTCTGCTAAAATCATCTTCCTCTCACAAACAGAATTCTTCATCTTTTTCTGTTTCAGAGTAAATAGTACATACCAGCACTATTTTAAAATAACAAACTCTTGATAGTAGAATAAAAAACTACAACTAAACACCACATACTCTTAACCATCTCCGTGGAGATGTTGCCTGTGCAACGGCAAAGAGAATGACTGGGGTGGGCGGAGCCTAGGAGGGACTATATGGCCAGCTTTGCTGGGACTCTTTGCCATTTCCTGTTGGGGAAGAGATATTCCCACAAGTAAGGATGACGCCGTGGACCGGACACACCAATGTTGGAGAAATGTAGGTGTCGGCGATGTTGGGGGCAGCAGATTAGGGGTTCATAAATATAATGTAGGTGGCGGCGGTGTCTGGAGCGGCAGATTAGGAGTTAATAATATAATGCAGGTGTCGGCGATGTCAGGGGCGGCAGATTAGGGGTTAATAAGTGTAAGATTAGGGGTGTTTAGACTCGGGGTTCATGTTAGGGTGTTAGGTGTAGACATAAATGTATTTTCCTCATAGGAATCAATGGGGCTGCGTTAGGAGCTTTACGCTGCTTTTTTGCAGGTGTTAGTTTTTTTTTCAGCCGGCTCTCCCCCATTGATTCCTATGGGGAAATCGTGCACAAGCACGTTTAGCCAGCTCACCGCTAACGTAAGCAGCGCTGGTATTGAGGTGAGATGTGGAGCAAAATTTTGCTCTTCACTCACTTTTTTGCGGCTAACGCCGGGTTTGTAAAAACCCGTAATACCAGCGCTGTCTGTAAGTGAGCGGTGAGCATAAACTGCTCGTTAGCACCGCACCCCTGTTAACGCCAAACTCGTAATCTAGGCGTCAGTGTTGCAACACTTACGGCTAGATTACGAGTTTTTGTCAGTAAGGCTGTGCGATGCTAACGCTCCTTTTTTCTCACCGCTCACTTAAGACAGCGCTGGTATTACGAGCTTTCTGCAAGCCGGCTTTAGCCTCAGAAAAGTGAGCGTTGAGCAAAATTTAGCTCCACATCTCACCTCAATACCAGCGCTGCTTACGGTAGCAGTGAGCTGGCTAAACGTGCTTGTGCACGATTTCCCCATAGGAAACAATGGGGCTGAGACGGCTGAAAAACCCCCCTAACACCTGCAAAAAAGCAGCGTTCAGCTCTTAACGCAGCCCCATTGATTCCTATGGGGAAATACTTTTTATGTCTACACCTAACACCCTAACATGAACCCCGAGTCTAAACACCCCTAATATTACACTTATTATAAAAAATATACCAAACATCACAATGAAAGAAAAATGTGAATATAAATGTGATGATTCTAAAAGAACCCAAAACAAAAGTTCATATAAGGATATGTGTTTTTTCTTGTGAAGACTTCTGTAGCTCTTATGCCTTTTCTGTCCTTGAAGATTCTCAAAGGAGAGGAGAAAGAAATAGCAACATAGTGTAATTCTGTGATGGTTATCAACAATGTATCAGGTTTGTGGCCAAATGCCTACTCACATGCACTTGAGCTTACGACCAAGCTCAGGGGAATGCGCACACCCACTTTATACTGGTGGGTAAACAGTACTCTCACGATGATAAAGTATAAAAGATTTATTTAAAATGTAATAAAAAACGTCACAAATGCGATACAAAACAGCTTATACAGAGGTTAATAGAGCCTTATATCTTAATATTGCTCACAAAAGTCAGCTCCTACTACAAAATGTCAGCGGATTCAGGCAGCAGAAACTTAACCGCTGCACTGATCCACCTAACCCCAAATGGGAGTGGCTCCTCCTACACGTGTGTCCGCAAGTGTATAGACGCCCAGGAGAGTAGAGAAATCCAACGATCGTTTCGCTTTACAGCTTTTTCAAGGATATGAAGTGCGCATGTCCATATGTCCTTATATACCGGTCTCTTGTATTTCAAACGGATATCCGGATTCTTCTGTTGCCATTTTGGAAAAGGGCATAAGTGTCCTTCATTTGGTCAGATGAGATTAATTTATATTTGCAGTCATTAAGGAAAACACAAGTATGTATTTCTTAATTTGCTTTACATTTTGCCAGACAAAATACATTATATTTAATAGAAAACCACAAAATAAATCTTAATAAATTGAGCCATCTCCTAGAATATATATCAAATACGATGTACCTTTCTTATGTATTTTGTAATTCTGTTTAATTATACCCTTCATTCTTTATGTCGATGCTTTATTATTCGAATTAATTGCCATCACTTATACATCTTACTCATTATTTTTGTTCTTAACCTAGTCTCGTATTTATTTATTTAATTATATATTTTTGCCCCAAGTTACAGAAACCTTTTTATGTTTTTCACTATTATATTGATACTCAACAATAAACAACTTTTGAAAAATAGTATAGATTACATCATACTCAAATCAGGGATGTAATGTAGCATTATCATTATGATTAGATTAAAGATTGCTACTGCAAAAAGTGGTGCAATACAAAATCTTTGTTTAACCCGTTAGGTATAAACGTATCCATAGTGTGAATCCATTTCATTTCTAGGTGTCCTAGCTGGTTCTGTATGTCACCCCCTCTCCAATCTTGTTCAATTTTTCTTATCCCTAGAAATTCTCGATTGCTAACTTTCCTTTTATGTACCCTGTCAAAATGTGCTGACAGTGTGTGATTCTGATATCCCTTCTCAATATTATAGATATGTTCATTTAACCTTGTTCTAAGGAGCCTAGAGGTACGACCTATATAGATAAGATTACACGAACAGCGTAATAGATAAATTACATTCTTGCTATTGCAAGTAATGAATTGGAAGCTACTGCTCTAGTGGAATGAGCTGTAATTCTCTCAGGAGGCTGCGGGCTAGCCGTCTCGTAAGCAAAGCAGATTATGCTTCTTAACCAAAAAGAAAGAGAAGTTGACGAAGCCTTTTGGCCTCTCCTCTGTCCAGAGTAAACCACAAACAAAGCAGATGTTTGACGAAAATCTTTAGTGGCTTGTAAATAGAATTTTAAAGCACGGACCACATCAAGATTGTGAAATAGACGTTCCTTCTTTGAAGAAGGATTAGGACATAGTGAAGGAACAACAATCTCCTGATTGATATTCTTATTAGATACCACCTTAGGAAGAAACCCAGGTTTGGTACGCAACACTACCTTATCAGTATGGAAAATGAGATAAGGAGAATCACATTGTAAAGCCGATAACTCCGAAACTCGTCGAGCCGAGGAGATAGCTACCAAAAACAGAACTTTCCAAGACAACAGCTTGATATCTATGGAATGCAAAGGTTCAAAGGGAACCCCTTGAAGAACTTTAAGAACTAAATTTAGACTCCACGGCGGAGCTAACTAAAGCCTGACAAAACGCCTGAACGTCTGGAGTATTAGCCAGACGCTTGTGCAAAAGAATAGACAGAGCAGAAATCTGTCCCTTTAAGGAACTAGCCGACAATCCCTTCTCCAATCCTTCTTGGAGAAAAGATAATATTCTAGGAATCCTGACCTTACTCCATGAGTAACCCTTGGATTCACACCAATGAAGATATTTACACCATATCTTATGATAGATTTTCCTGGTAACCGGCTTTCGAGCCTGAATTAAGGTATCAATGACCGATTCAGAGAAACCACGCTTTGATAAAATCAAGCGTTCAATCTCCAAGCAGTCAGACGAAGAGAAATTAGGTTTGGATGGTTGAAAGGACCCTGAAGTAGAAGGTCCTGCCTCAGCGGCAGGGTCCATGGTGGACAGGATGACATGTCCACCAGGTCTGCATACCAAGTCCTGCGTGGCCACGCAGGTGCTATCAAAATCACTGAGGCTCTCTCCTGCCTGATCTTGGCAATCAGACGAGGGAGCAGAGGAAACGGTGGAAACACATAAGCCAGGTTGAAGGACCAAGGCGCTGCTAGAGCATCTATCAGCGTTGCCTTGGGGTCCCTGGACCTGGTCCCGTAACAAGGAAGCTTGGCGTTCTGGCGAGACGCCATGAGATCCAGTTCTGGTTTGCCCCAAAGTTAAATCAACTGAGCAAATACCTCCGGATGGAGTTCCTATTCTCCCAGGTGAAAAGTCTGCCGACTTAGAAAATCCACCTCCCAGTTCTCGACTCCTGGGATATGGATAGCAGATAGATGGCAAGAGTGAACCTCTGCGCATAGAATTATCTTTGAAACCTCCAACATTGCTAGGGAACTCCTTGTTCCCCCCTGATGGTTGATGTAGGCTACAGTCGTGATATTATCCGACTGAAATCTGATGAACCTGACACCAGCTAGCTGAGGCCACGCCTGAAGAGCATTGAAAATCGCTCTTAATTCCAGAATGTTTATCGGAAGGAGTGCCTCCTCCTGAGTCCATGAGCCCTGAGCCTTCAGGGAGTTCCAGACTGCACCCCAGCCCAGAAGGCTGGCATCTGTCATTACTTTAGTCCAATCTGGCCTGCGGAAGCTCATCCCCTTGGACAGATGGACCTGACCTAGCCACCAGAGAAGAGAATCCCTGGTTTCTTGATCCAGATTTAGTAGAGGGGACAAATCTGTGTAATCCCCATTCCACTGACTGAGCATGCAAAGTTGCAGCGGTCTGAGATGTAGGCGGGCAAACGGTACTATGTCCATTGCCGCTACCATTAAACCGATTACTTCCATACACTGAGCCACTGAAGGACGAGAAGTGGAATAAAGAACACGGCAAGAGTCTAGAAGTTTTGACAATCTGGCCTTCGTTAGGTAAATCTTAATTTCTACCGAATCTATCAGAGTCCCTAGGAATGAAACTCTTGTTAGAGGTGATAGAGAACTCTTTTCTTCGTTCACCTTCCACCCATGGGACCTCAGAAATGCCAGAACAATGTCCGTATGGGACCTGGCGATTTGAAAAGTCGACGCCTGTATCAGAATGTCGTCTAAGTAAGGGGATACTGCTATACCCCACGGCCTTAGGACCGCTAGGAGGGACCCTAGAACCTTTGTAAAGATTCTTGGTGCCGTGGCCAACCCGAAGGGAAGAGCCACAAACTGGTAGTGCCTGTCTAGAAAGGCAAACCTGAGAAAACAATAATGATCTTTGTGTATCGGGATGTGAAGATAAGCATCCTTTAAGTCTACGGTAGTCAAATATTGACCCTCCTGGATCATAGGAAGGATGGTTCGAATAGTCTCCATCTTGAAGGATGGGACTCTGAGAAATTTGTTTAAGATCTTGAGATCTAAGATTGGTCTGAATGTTCCCTCTTTCTTGGGAACTACAAACAGATTTGAATATAAGCCCTGCCCCTGTTCCTCCTGCGGAACTGGGTGGATCACTCCCATAACTAGGAGGTCTTGAACACAATGTAAGAATGCCCATCAAACCGAAAAGAAAATTGGTATGAAAGATACCAAAATTCCAGAAGTATGCACTTACAGCACTCTGGGCCCAAAACTAAAGGACAGGAATTCCTAACAGGGTTTTAAAATATAACCTTTATTATTAAAATTAAAAAACCAAATTGTTGGTTAATGTACACAAACAATTAAAATGCACACCAGTACCAAAATCATGTGGTAGTACGTTTATTAGATCACAAAATATTATGATTAGGCCTGTATAAATTCACAATTATAAGTGATCTGGATTGTAACGAATGATGTCCGCTAATTGCTGTTGTAGTGTAGTTTCGAACAAAACATTATTATAAAGTGTCGATTGGGTAAGTTATCATCAAAGTAGCAAATGCCAACATAATCTGTGAGTATCCTTATAGGATCAGGTTATATAGAAGTTGCTGAATTAATGCAACCCCTCACCTATCCTATGTTCCTGAACAAAAGATAGTTAATATACAAGATAATGGTGTGTCAAAGGTATATGATGTCTAATTGATATTGTAAAGAACTAGAGATATGTCAAATACAGTATGAAGTGGACCTGCAACTCAGATTTAATAGGCTTCCAGAATTGCTAAAACTGCCAGTGTAATTAATAAAAGATTTCAAACTAACAATTAAAGTCACGTTATAAATTTTGAACACCTGCTGCCATATAAATCATGACTGAAATGTCTGTAGCTTCTGCTAGATTCGATAATAAGCAGTTGTCAATATCAGTTGTCGTTTGTAGTTTGTTAGATCTTATTGGTGTATAATGTCACCTTAAATAAATTATGCTGAATCTGGCATGATCCAGACTGCGTTTTATTAGTTTACCTGTTTGAATGTGGAGCTCAATAGTACTTAATAAATCAGTATAGCAGGTTGGTGTTAACCATAACTATATAATATCTTCTAAGGCTATGTAGGCGGTATAGCCAAGTCTGGCACAACCCAGGCTTTATGTTGTGTTAATATTAAGTCATCCACAGTGCATCTGTACAATTGGTGATACGACTCACCAGCTGTTCAACAATCTTTCAGTTAATATTATAAATTTAAATGTCGAGGTAAATAATCCTCAATATATGAGTAATACAGATTGTATAATGTAGTCGTCTACTATCCACTCTTATCAAAAGGTTCTATTATCGTTACGACTAAGTCTGGCACAACCCAGGCTATGTATTATGTTAATGTTATAGATTCAGTAACCTGCATTGGCTAGTGCTAAATCTCACAGGCTGTACAACATTCATTCAGCCAAGGTTTTAGTATTAAGTGTCAGAGTTAGTAATCCTCTGTAAACAAACACGGCAATATGCGTTGTATTTATCAGACATCCACTGTTTTCACAGACTGTATATACGATATGACTATGTAGGCGGTATAGCTAAGTCTGGCACAACCCAGGCTCTATGTTGTGTTAATATTAAGTCATCCACAGTGGATCTGTACAATTGGTGATACGACTCACCAACTGTTCAACAATCTTTCAGTTAATATTATAAATTTAAATGTCGAGGTAAATAATCCTCAATATATGAGTAATGCAGATTGTATATTGTAGTCGTCTACTGTCCACTCTTATCAAAAGGTTCTATTATCTTTACAGCTAAGTCTGGCACAACCCAGGCTATGTATTATGTTAATGTTATAGATTCAGTAACCTGCATTAGCTAGTGCTAAATCTCACAGGCTGTACAACATTCATTCAGCCGTGGTTTTAGTATTAAGTGTCAGAGTTAGTAATCCTCTGTAAATAAACCCGGCAGTATGCGTTATATTTATCAGGCATCCACTATATTCACAGGCTGTATATACGATATGGCTAAGTCTGGCACAACCCAGGCTGTGTGTGGTTAATATTCTACGTTAAAGAGCCTTTTGGTGGATCAGCACAGCAATTGCTGCGAGGTACACAAACATAAATCAACATTCATTCATTATTCAGTGGATTCAGCAGGCACATACTATTGCACAAACTATATTAACCTTAAGTTCAAGCGGGCATAGTCTACGCTCTTATATGTTAAATACTAAGAAGGCAACTAATATCATCGTTGTAATCGTCTTATAGTAAAGGTCGTTGCCATACAACTTAACGAACCCAAATCACACAGTAGTGATGCTATATGATATGCAACCTTAGCGGCACATAATTCTATGGTACTGGGCGGTTAAAAAGACACAAAAGATCGAGTGTGAATTAAATCAGCACTCTCCCTGACGCGTTTCGCCCGATAGGGCTTTATCAAAGGCAGCGAGCCGCCGAATTTTGGGGGATTTAAACCCTGCAGAACCGGAAATCCCGCCCTCGCTCCAATCGGATTTGATTAGGATCGTGTATCTGCACATTGATAGACATTTCTATAGACCAATGATTAAATCGAATTTTCGTATATGGGGTCAGTACTGAGTCTGAAGGATAGGTATCATATAGTAGCCTTATAATAACATCAAAGTTATCCAGATTAGAAATCTTTCATGCATACATTTTTATGATATTGCTTGTTGTATAGAATTGTACAAACTGATTGTGTAGCATTATTAATAAACACCAAGAATTTGGTTTTCTCAGTTTTATAGAAATAAAAATACAAGTACAAATAAGAATATATTCGCTATTTGTATTTTAGTATAAATCATTGTCAGAAAGTTTCTGTAAAATTGATCATTACGATTAGATATTATGTTAGTCTAATCCACAATAAATTTTATGTAACCCTGATGAGTTCATGTGCGATATAGATATTTGCATCCAAATTGCCATTGAATTACACTTTCTTTTTATACTATGTATAGTTATGTCCTATGTGAAGTGAATTTAGATCCTGTGCTGGAAAAGGGTAAGTACCCAGTGGATGTACATCGATTCTTCTAATAACTTATATAAGTGTCAGTAAGGTCCAACCTTATGGTGTGTGGACGAATAAGTTTGTGCGAAAAAAGTGAATGGGAAAGGATTTTTTTTTTTTTTTTTAATTATAATATACGATACTTGAGAATTCTCATCTCTGGTGAAACTCTATGTGCTGCCGGATGAGTTAAGTGCGTGAAACATGAATAAAATCCATCTGTTCTTACAGATGATTGTGTGAAAAAGGAACACCGTGAAAAAACTCAAACTTGAAATAAACGTGTGGTGATAAAGAATTAGTGATGTGAACATAATGATAATTTCTGCCACTTGGATGAAAAAAGAACTCAAATGCGCGATATCGTCATCTGCGGTTAGCTCACTTATGGGAAAGTGCTCACCACTATTCCTTTTAGTACAACTATAGTTAGCAATATTTCATTTGTGCCTATTCGTTTACTCCTTCTTGATGTTATCAATTCAAACTCAGGATACCCTCTCTTATATTTAAAAGGATAACACATCTTGATATTTATTTCTATATTGCTGTTATTAATTATTAACAGGATAACTTCCTTCATTTTAAGGAGGATGTAAAGTACTCAGTATATACATTTTTTATTTTGATATATTTTATTAATATATCTATTTGCTCAAATCTTTAAGTTTGTACAATGAGACCCTGAGTTGAAATGGGTCTCTATTAGTCTTTGTCCTAGATAGTTCACATGTGTTTTCACCTCTGTATGGGATATTAATATTTTCATAAAGTGCTAGATTATCTCACACTTTCTTGTTAATTTTTTGTGAATCAGTATTCATGCATACATATGGTTTTATGTCACCACTTGAGTGTAATCATATTTGTTTACTGTTGTCTACAGATAAACATAAAGATTATTTTGTTCATTGAGACCCCAAGGTTGAACAGAGTTTAATAGGTAAATCCATCTGCTTTCAGACTTTAATAATGCCGTTTCCAGGTCTCCACCTCGGAACCCCAGACTCACTTTCTCAATGCCCCAACATAGTAGATCTCTCTGGTTGGAATTGTGATGTTTTAAGAAGTGCGCAGCTACACTAGTTAAGGTTTTGAGATCTTCTTTATCTTTGGCAGCATTTTTGATGTTTCTCAGATGTTCAAGAATCCTTAATCTCAGTTTCCTGGTGGTCATACCCACGTAATACAAATTGCATGTGCATTGAAGGACATATATTACGCTTTCAGTGTTACAGCTAATATATCTCTTAATTTTGTGTTTCTTCCCAAACCTGTCCTCAATTTCAGTTGTATTTTTCATAAAATTGCAAGTACTGCAATTCCCACATTTGTGAGCTCCTGGATTGAAAGAGGAGATAGTCTTTTTTCTTTGAAAATGACTGTTTGTCACAATATCTTTAATGTTCTTGGTTCTCCTAAATTCAAATGACGGTGTTGTTCCCAATGTTGATTTGAGTAGAGGATCAGTCAATAAAATATTCCAATGTTTTTTAATTATACTTATGATTTGAGGAGTTTGTGAATTGTGAGTTAGAATAAGTCTGGAAGTTTGAGAGTTGGTCTTATTGTGTCTTTTATGCAGTCAGTTGTTTCTTGGTGTTAATCAGGCTTTCTGTTTTGCCTTTTTAATGGATCTTTTACTGTATCCTCTTTTCAGTAGTCTTGCTTCCAAGTCCAATGCCCTTACTTCAAAGGTTTGTATTTCTGAACAATTTCTGCGGAGCCTCAGGAATTCCCCTGTAGGTAGACTTTTCATAGTGCCTGGTGCATGTGCACTGCTACTATGTAGCAGGCTGTTAGTGGCAGTAGGTTTCCTAAATAGATCAGTACTTATGACTCCATCAGAATTTTTGCGAATAGTAATATCCAGAAAATTTATCTGGACTAAATTCTCTTCATGTGTTAGTTTGATGTTTAGTTGATTATTGTTCAGATGTGTAAGAAATTGTGAGTACCCTCCCAGATGAAGAAAATATCATCTATAAATCTAATCCATAATGGTATTAGATCTATGAATTTTTGATTTTCATCTGTGAATACAAATTCTGTTTCCCACCACCCGAGGAACAAGTTGGCATATGTGGGTGCACAAGTCGTGCCCATAGCTGTTCCTCGGGTTTGTAGATAGAATTGACCGTCAAATGTGAAAAAACATAATTTATGCTTTCCTGATAAATTCCTTTCTTCTGTAGTGTGATCAGTCCACGGGTCATCATTACTTCTGGGATATTACTCCTCCCCAACAGGAAGTGCAAGAGGATTCACCCAGCAGAGCTGCATATAGCTCCTCCCCTCTACGTCACTCCCAGTCATTCAACCAAGGACCAACGAGAAAGGAAAAGCCAAGGGTGAAGTGGTGACTGGAGTATAAATTAAAAAATATTTACCTGCCTTAAAAACAGGGCGGGCCGTGGACTGATCACACTACAGAAGAAAGGAATTTATCAGGTAAGCATAAATTATGTTTTCTTCTGTTAAGTGTGATCAGTCCACGGGTCATCATTACTTCTGGGATACCAATACCAAAGCAAAAGTACACGGATGACGGGAGGGATAGGCAGGCTCTTTATACAGAAGGAACCACTGCCTGAAGAACCTTTCTCCCAAAAATAGCCTCCGATGAAGCAAAAGTGTCAAATTTGTAAAATTTGGAAAAAGTATGAAGCGAAGACCAAGTTGCAGCCTTGCAAATCTGTTCAACAGAGGCCTCATTCTTGAAGGCCCAAGTGGAAGCCACAGCTCTAGTAGAATGAGCTGTAATTCTTTCAGGAGGCTGCTGTCCAGCAGTCTCATAAGCTAAACGAATTATGCTACGAAGCCAAAAAGAAAGAGAGGTAGCGGAAGCTTTTTGACCTCTCCTCTGCCCAGAGTAAATGACAAACAGAGAAGACGTTTGTCGAAATTCCTTAGTTGCCTGTAAGTAAAATTTTAGAGCACGGACTACATCCAGGTTGTGCAGTAGACGTTCCTTCTTTGAAGAAGGATTTGGGCATAAAGAAGGAACAACAATCTCTTGATTGATATTCCTGTTAGTAACTACCTTAGGTAAGAACCCAGGTTTAGTACGCAGGACTACCTTATCCGAATGAAAAATCAAATAAGGAGAATCACAATGTAAGGCTGATAATTCAGAGACTCTTCGAGCCGAGGAAATAGCCATTAAAAATAGAACTTTCCAAGATAACAACTTTATATCAATGGAATGAAGGGGTTCAAACGGAATGCCCTGTAAAACATTAAGAACAAGGTTTAAACTCCATGGTGGAGCAACAGTTTTAAACACAGGCTTAATCCTGGCCAAAGCCTGACAAAAAGCCTGGACGTCAGGAACTTCTGACAGACGTTTGTGTAACAGAATGGACAGAGCTGAGATCTGTCCCTTTAAAGAACTAGCAGATAAACCCTTTTCTAAACCTTCTTGTAGAAAAGACAATATCCTAGGATCCTAACCTTACTCCAAGAGTAACCTTTGGATTCACACCAATATAGGTATTTACGCCATATCTTATGGTAAATCTTTCTGGTAACAGGTTTCCTAGCCTGTATTAAGGTATCAATAACTGACTCAGAAAACCCACGTCTTGATAAAATCAAGCGTTCAATTTCCAAGCAGTCAGCTTCAGAGAAGTTAGATTTTGATGTTTGAAGGGACCCTGTATCAGAAGGTCCTGATTCAGAGGTAGAGACCAAGGTGGACAGGATGACATGTCCACCAGGTCTGCATACCAAGTCCTGCGTGGCCACGCAGGTGCTATTAGAATCACTGATGCTCTCTCTTGTTTGATTCTGGCAATCAATCGAGGAAGCAAAGGGAAGGGTGGAAACACGTAAGCCATCCTGAAGTCCCAAGGTGCTGTCAGAGCATCTATCAGGACTGCTCCTGGATCCCTGGATCTGGACCCGTAACGAGGAAGCTTGGCGTTCTGTCGAGACGCCATGAGATCTATCTCTGGTTTGCCCCAACGTCGAAGTATTTGGGCAAAGACCTCCGGATGAAGTTCCCACTCCCCCGGATGAAAAGTCTGACGACTTAAGAAATCCGCCTCCCAGTTCTCCACTCCCGGGATGTGGATTGCTGACAGGTGGCAAGAGTGAGACTCTGCCCAGCGAATTATCTTTGATACTTCCATCATAGCTAGGGAGCTTCTTGTCCCTCCCTGATGGTTGATGTAAGCTACAGTCGTGATGTTGTCCGACTGAAACCTGATGAACCCCCGAGTTGTCAACTGGGGCCAAGCCAGGAGGGCATTGAGAACTGCTCTCAATTCCAGAATGTTTATTGGCAGGAGACTCTCCTCCTGACTCCATTGTCCCTGAGCCTTCAGAGAATTCCAGACGGCACCCCAACCTAGAAGGCTGGCGTCTGTTGTTACAATTGTCCAGTCTGGTCTGCTGAATGGCATCCCCCTGGACAGATGTGGCCGAGAAAGCCACCATAGAAGAGAATTTCTGGTCTCTTGATCCAGATTCAGAGAAGGGGATAAGTCTGAGTAATCCCCATTCCACTGACTTAGCATGCACAGTTGCAGTGGTCTGAGGTGTAAGCGTGCAAAGGGTACTATGTCCATTGCCGCTACCATTAAGCCGATTACCTCCATGCATTGAGCCACTGACGGGTGTTGAATGGAATGAAGGGTGCGGCAAGCACTTTGAAGTCTTGTTAGCCTGTCCTCTGTCAGGTAAATCTTCATTTCTACAGAATCTATAAGAGTCCCCAGGAAGGGAACTCTTGTGAGTGGAACGAGTGAACTTTTCTTTTCGTTCACCTTCCATCCATGTGACCTTAGAAATGCCAGCACTAACTCTGTATGAGACTTGGCAGTTTGAAAGCTTGAAGCTTGTATCAGAATGTCGTCTAGGTATGGAGCTACCGAGATTCCCCGCGGTCTTAGTACCGCCAGAAGAGCACCCAGAACCTTTGTGAAGATTCTTGGAGCTGTAGCCAATCCGAATGGAAGAGCCACAAACTGGTAATGCCTGTCTAGGAAGGCAAACCTTAGGTACCGATAATGATCTTTGTGAATCGGTATGTGAAGGTAAGCATCTTTTAAATCTACAGTGGTCATGTACTGACCTTCTTGGATCATAGGTAAAATTGTCCGAATAGTCTCCATCTTGAACGATGGAACTCTTAGGAATTTGTTTAGGATCTTTAAGTCCAGGATTGGTCTGAAAGTTCCCTCTTTTTTGGGAACCACAAACAGATTTGAGTAAAACCCCTGTCCCTGTTCTGATCGTGGAACTGGATGGATTACTCCCATTAACAAGAGCTCTTGTACGCAGCGTAGAAACGCCTCTTTCTTTGTCTGGATTGTTGACAATCTTGACAGATGAAATCTCTCTCTTGGAGGAGAGTATTTGAAGTCCAGAAGGTATCCCTGAGATATTATCTCTAGCGCCCAGGGATCCTGAACATCTCTTGCCCAAGCCTGGGCGAAGAGAGAAAGTCTGCCCCCCACTAGATCCGATCCCGGATCGGGGGCCCTCAATTCATGCTGTTTTAGGGGCAGCAGCAGGTTTCCTAGTCTGCTTGCCCTTGTTCCAGGACTGGTTAGGTTTCCAGCCTTGTCTGTAGCGAGCAACAGCTCCTTCCTGTTTTGGTGCAGAGGAAGTTGATGCTGCTCCTGCTTTGAAATTACGAAAGGAACGAAAATTAGACTGTCTAGCCTTAGCTTTGGCTTTGTCCTGAGGCAGGGCATGGCCTTTACCTCCTGTAATGTCAGCGATAATCTCTTTCAACCCGGGCCCGAATAAGGTCTGCCCTTTGAAAGGTATATTAAGCAATTTAGACTTAGAAGTAACATCAGCTGACCAGGATTTTAGCCACAGCGCCCTGCGTGCCTGAATGGCGAATCCTGAATTCTTCGCCGTAAGTTTAATAAGATGTACCTCCGAAATGAATGAATTAGCTAGTTTAAGGACTCTAAGCCTGTCCGTAATGTCGTCCAGAGTAGCTGAACCAATGTTCTCTTCCAGAGACTCAATCCAGAATGCCGCTGCAGCCGTGATCGGCGCAATGCATGCAAGGGGTTGCAATATAAAACCTTGTTGAACAAACATTTTCTTAAGGTAACCCTCTAACTTTTTATCCATTGGATCTGAAAAAGCACAGCTATCCTCCACCGGGATAGTGGTACGCTTAGCTAAGGTAGAAACTGCTCCCTCCACCTTAGGGACCGTTTGCCATAAGTCCCTTGTGGTGGCGTCTATTGGAAACATTTTTCTAAATATCGGAGGGGGTGAGAACGGCACACCGGGTCTATCCCACTCCTTAGTAACAATTTCAGTAAGTCTCTTAGGTATAGGAAAAACCTCAGTACTCGTCGGTACCGCAAAATATTTATCCAACCTACACATTTTCTCTGGTATTGCAACTGTGTTACAATCATTCAGAGCCGCTAACACCTCCCCTAGTAATACACGGAAGTTTTCCAGTTTAAATTTAAAATTTTAAATATCTGAATCCAGTCTGTTTGGATCAGAACCGTCACCCACAGAATGAAGTTCTCCGTCCTCATGTTCTGCCACCTGTGACGCAGTGTCTGACATGGCCCTAATATTATCAGCGCACTCTGTTCTCACCCCAGAGTGATCACGCTTACCTCTTAGTTCTGGTAATTTAGCCAAAACCTCAGTCATAACAGTAGCCATATCCTGTAATGTGATTTGTAATGGCCGCCCAGATGTACTCGGCGCTACAATATCACGCACCTCCCTCTGAGCGGGAGATGTAGGTACTGACACGTGAGGCGAGTTAGTCGGCATAACTCTCCCCTCGTTGTTTGGTGAAATTTGTTCAATTTGTACAGATTGATTTTTATTTAAAGTAGCATCAATACAGTTAGTACATAAATTTCTATTGGGCTCCACTTTGGCATTGCAACAAATGACACAGGTATCATCCTCTGAATCAGACATGTTTAACACACTAGCAAATAAACTTGCAACTTGGAAATACAATTCAATTAGAATAATATTAAAACGTACTGTGCCTTTAAGAAGCACAGAAGATCTATGACAGTTGAAAATTAATAAATTGAAACAGTTATAGCCTCAATCCTTGTAAACAACACAACTTTAGCAAAGGTTTAATCCCATTAGCAAAGATAACAAATTCTGAAAGCAGGAAACAAATTACAGAATAAACGTTTTTTATCTCAGTCAAACTATAATTCTCACAGCTCTGCTGAGAGAAATTACCTCCCTCAAAATAAGTTTTGAAGACCCCTGAGCTCTGTAGAGATGAACCGGATCATGCAGGGAATACAATGAGTTGCTGACTGAAATATTTGATGCATAGTAAAAGCGCCAAAAAACGGCCCCTCCCCCTCACACACAGCAGTGAAACAGAAACTGTCAGAAAACAGATTAAGCAACTGCCAAGTGGAAAAATAGTGCCCAAACATTTATTCACTCAGTACCTCAGCAAATGAGAACGATTTTACATTCCAGCAAAAACGTTAAACATAATCTCTAGTTATTAAACAGCTTTATGTATTTCTTACAGTGTAATTCTAGTGAAGTACCATTCCCCAGAATACTGAAGTGTAAAGTATACATACATGACATTATATCGGTATGGCAGGATTTTCTCATCAATTCCATTGTCAGAAAATAAAAACTGCTACATACCTCTATGCAGATTCATCTGCCCGCTGTCCCCTGATCTGAAGTTTACCTCTCCGCAGATGGCCGAGAAACAGCAATATGATCTTAACTACTCCGGCTAAAATCATAACAAAAACTCTGGTAGATTCTTCTTCAAACTCTGCCAGAGAGATAATAACACACTCCGGTGCTATTTTAAAATAACAAACTTTTGATTGAAGATATAAAACTAAGTATAATCACCATAGTCCTCTCACACATCCTATCTAGTCGTTGGGTGCAAGAGAATGACTGGGAGTGACGTAGAGGGGAGGAGCTATATGCAGCTCTGCTGGGTGAATCCTCTTGCACTTCCTGTTGGGGAGGAGTAATATCCCAGAAGTAATGATGACCCGTGGACTGATCACACTTAACAGAAGAAAATTGTAATTCTGAACCATTTCAAGTAATTTAAGAATAAAGTGGTCATGTTCTTTACCTTCTTCTGAGTTTTTCTCCAAAAAATATTGAACAGCTTGAATACCTTGTCTGTGGTTTATGGATGTATAGAGAGATTCAACATCCGTCGTTACCAACCATGTTGTTTCGTTGAGTATCAGGTGTTCCAGTCTTTGTAGGACTTGCATAGTGTCTTGAACATAAGACGGTAATTCTTCTACATAAGGTCGTAATCTGTGATCAATATATTCACTAGCTTTCTCTGTTAGGCATCCAATTCCTGATACTATCGGACGTCCTGGGGGTATTTCTGCGTTTTTATGAATCTTGGGCAACATGTAGAACGTGGCAATTTTGGGGTTGACCACCGTAAGAAATTTATTTTCCTTGATTGTAATAACTCCTTCATTATAAGCTCTATTTACTAGGTTGGTATAGATTTTCATGTATCCTTCCATAGGATTAAATAGGAGTTTCGTATAGCAAGATTTGTCTTTTAGTTGTTTTGAGGCTTCTTTCAGGTACATTTCTAACAGCCATATCACTATGTTACCTCCCTTGTCTGATCCTCTTATTATAACTTGGTCCCATTCTTTCATCTCTTGAATGGCCAGATGTTCTTTATAAGTTATATTCTGTTGTGAAGGTAAAATGGGTAAAGAGGTAATGTCTCGACATACCAAGTTTTTAAATACTTCAATCTGAGGGGCGTTAATAAATTTTGGTACAAAGGTAGATTTGCTGTTAAGTTTATCTCTCCATCTCGTAGGGGGCTGTGATTCAGATTCTGTCAGTAAATTCTCAAAATCTCTAAGGCTACTCAATTCTTCTTCTGACCAGCCATCTGGGTTAGAATGTTGGGAGAAATGTTTTTTTAGGAGTAATTTCCTAATAAACAAATGAATATCCTTTATAGTTTCAAATTTGTCAACATTGGTCGAGGGGCAAAATGAGAGACCTTTTGAGAGTACAGACATATGTTCAGATTTCAATACTATGTTTGATAAGTTTATTACTCTCAATGATTCAGACGAATCTGTGAGAAGGGACTGTGTTCCCTCCTCGGGGGTCGCCAGGGCCCTTGATTGTCTTTGTGTGATCTTGTGCGTGCTCTGGCTGGTTCACATCACTAATTCTTTATCACCACACGTTTATTTCAAGTTTGAGTTTTTTCACAGTGTTCCTTTTTCACACAATCATCTGTAAGAACAGATGGATTTTATTCATGTTTCACGCACTTAACTCATCCGGCAGCACATAGAGTTTCACCAGAGATGAGAATTCTCAAGTATCGTATATTATAATAAAAAAACATTTTTTTTCCTTTCCCATTCACTTTTTTCGCACAAACTTATTCGTCCACACACCATAAGGTTGGACCTTACTGACACTTATATAAGTTATTAGAAGAATCGATGTACATCCACTGGGCACTTACCCTTTTCCAGCACAGGATCTAAATTCACTTCACATAGGACATAACTATACATAGTATAAAAAGAAAGTGTAATTCAATGGCAATTTGGATGCAAATATCTATATCGCACATGAACTCATCAGGGTTACATAAAATTTATTGTGGATTAGACTAACATAATATCTAATCGTAATGATCAATTTTACTAAAACTTTCTGACAATGATTTATACTAAAATACAAATAGCGAATATATTCTTATTTGTACTTGTATTTTTATTTCTATAAAACTGAGAAAACCAAATTCTTGGTGTTTATTAATAATGCTACATAATAAGTTTGTACAATTCTATACAACAAGCAATATCATCAAAATTTATGCATGAAAGATTTCGAATCTGGATAACTTTGATGTTATTATAAGGCTACTACATGATACATATCCTTCAGACTCAGTACTGACCCCATATACGAAAATTCGATTTAATCATTGGTCTATAGAAATGTCTATCAATGTGCAGATACACGATCCTAATCAAATCCGATTGGAGCGAGGGCGGGATTTCCGGTTCTGCAGGGTTTAAATCCCCCAAAATTCGGCGGCTCGCTGCCTTTGATAAAGCCCTATCGGGCGAAACGCGTCAGGGGAGAGTGCTGATTTAATTCACACTCGATCTTTTGTGTCTTTTTAACCGCCCAGTACCATAGAATTATGTGCCGCTAAGGTTGCATATCATATTGTAGCAGCACCTTTACTATAAGACGATTACAACAATGATATTAGTTGCCTTCTTAGTATTTAACATATAAGAGCGTAGACTATGCCCGCTTGAACTTAAGGTTAATATAGTTTGTGCAATAGTATGTGCCTGCTGAATCCACTGAATAATGAATGAATGTTGATTTATGTTTGTGTACCTCGCAGAAATTGCCGTGCTGATCCCCCAAAAGGCTCTTTAACGTAGAATATTAACCACACACAGCCTGGGTTGTGCCAGACTTAGCCATATCGTATATACAGCCTGTGAATATAGTGGATGCCTGATAAATATAACGCATACTACCGGGTTTATTTACAGAGGATTACTAACTCTGACACTTAATACTAAAACCATGGCTGAATGAATGTTGTACAGCCTGTGAGATTTAGCACTAGCTAATGCAGGTTACTGAATCTATAACATTAACATAATACATAGCCTGGGTTGTGCCAGACTTAGCTGTAACGATAATAGAACCTTTTGATAAGAGTGGACAGTAGACGACTACAATATACAATCTGCATTACTCATATATTGAGGATTATTTACCTCGACATTTAAATTTATAATATTAACTGAAAGATTGTTGAACAGCTGGTGAGTCGTATCACCAATTGTACAGATCCACTGTGGATGACTTAATATTAACACAACATAGAGCCTGGGTTGTGCCAGACTTAGCTATACCGCCTACATAGTCATATCGTGTATACAGTCTGTGAATACAGTGGATGTCTGATAAATACAACGCATATTGCCGTGTTTGTTTACAGAGGATTACTAACTCTGACACTTAATACTAAAACCAGACTTAGCTATACCGCCTACATAGCCTTAGAAGATATTATATGGTTATGGTTAACACCAACCTGCTATACTGATTTATTAAGTACTATTGAGCTCCACATTCAAACAGGTAAACTGTAATAAAATGCAGTCTGGATCATGCCAGATTCAGCATAATTTATTTAAGGTGACATTATACACCAATAAGATCTAACAAACTACAAACGACAACTGATATTGACAACTGCTTATTATCAAATCGAATCTAGCAGAAGCTACAGACATTTCAGTCATGATTTATATGGCAGCAGGTGTTCAAAATTTATAACGTGACTTTAATTGTTAGTTTGAAATCTTTTATTAATTACACTGGCAGTTTTAGCAATTCTGGAAGCCTATTAAATCTGAGTTGCAGGTCCACTTCATACTGTATTTGACATATCTCTAGTTCTTTACAATATCAATTAGACATCATATACCTTTGACACACCATTATCTTGTATATTAACTATCTTTTGTTCAGGAACATAGGATAGGTGAGGGGTTGCATTAATTCAGCAACTTCTATATAACCTGATCCTATAAGGATACTCACAGATTATGTTGGCATTTGCTACTTTGATGATAACTTACCCAATCGACACTTTATAATAATGTTTTGTTCGAAACTACACTACAACAGCAATTAGCGGACATCATTCGTTACAATCCAGATCACTTATAATTGTGAATTTATACAGGCCTAATCATAATATTTTGTGATCTAATAAACGTACTACCACTGGTACTGGTGTGCATTTTAATTGTTTGTGTACATTAACCAACAATTTGGTTTTTTAATTTTAATAATAAAGGTTATATTTTAAAACCCTGTTAGGAATTCCTGTCCTTTAGTTTTGGGCCCAGAGTGCATACTTCTGGAATTTTGGTATCTTTCATACCAATTTTCTTTTCGGTTTGATTGACTTTGTGCACAAGCACTATTTCCTCTAAACACATACTAGTTAACATACGTGGAACTTATCAACATACAATAAAGCATAGTTAATGAGGAAAAGCCAGAGTAGTGCCACTGTTCATTTTTGTGTGTTAATACAATGTAAGAATGCCTCTCTCTTTATCTGGTTTGCAGATAAATGTGAGAGATGAAATCTCCCTTTTGGGGGAGAGGTTTTGAATTCCAGAAGATAACCCTTGGACACAATTTCCAATGACCAGGGATCCTGGACATCTCTTACCCAAGCCTGGGCGAAGAGAGAGAGTCTGCCCCCTACTAGATCCGTTTCCGGATCGGGGGCTGCTCCTTCATGCTGTCTTAGAGGCAGCAGCAGGCTTTTTGGCCTGTTTACCCTTGTTCCATGCCTGGTTAGGTCTCCAGACCGGCTTAGACTGGGCAAAAGTTCCCTCTTGTTTTGTGTTAGAGGAAGTTGAAGCTGCGCCACTCTTGAGGTTTCGAAAGGGCCGGAAACTAGACTGTTTGGTCCTTAATTTGTTGGACCTGTCTTGAGGAAGGGCGTGACCTTTGCCTCCAGTGATGTCAGAAATGATCTCCTTCAAGTCCAGGCCCGAATAGGGTCTGTCCTTTGAAAGAAATGTTGAGAAGTTTAGACTTTGAAGTCACGTCAGCGACCAGGATTTAAGCCATAGCGCCCTATGCGCCTGAATAGCAAAACCTGAATTTTTAGCCGTTAGCTTGTTTAAATGAACAACGGCGTCAGAAACACATGAATTGGCAAGCTTAAGGGCCTTAAGCTTGTCAATAATATCTTCCAACGGGGTTTCAACCTGTAGAGCCTCCTCTAGAGACTCAAACCAGAAAGCCGCAGCAGCAGTGACTGGGACAATGCATGCAAGAGGCTGGAGAATAAAACCTTGTTGAATAAAACATTTTCTTACAGTAACCCTCTAATTTTTTGTCCATTGGATCTAGAAAAGCACAACTGTCCTCGACAGGGATAGTGGTATGCTTAGCTGGAGTAGAAACTGCTCCCTCCACCTTAGGGACCGTCTGCCACAAGTCCTGTGTAGCGGCGTCTATAGGAAACATCTTTTTAAAAACAGGAGGTGGAGAGAACGGTACACCTGGTCTATCCCATTCCTTAGTAATAATTTCAGAAAACCTCTTAGGGATTGGAAAAACATCAGTGTAAGTGGGTACTGCATAATATTTATCCAATCTACATAATTTCTCTGGGACTACAATAGCATCAAAGTCGTCCAGAGTTGCTCTTCCATGAATCAGAAAAATCACCCACAGATTGAAGCTCCCCTGCTTCAGCTTTAGTACATTGTGAGGGTTTATCAGACATAGCCACTAAAGCGTCAGAGAGCTCTGTATTTATTCTAGTCCCAGAGCTGTCTCGCTTTCCTTAGATAATACCTCTGTAAGGGTATGATTCATAACTGCCGCCATGTCTTGTAAGGTATACGCAGTAATAGGTTCTGACACGTGGGGAGAGTTAGACGGCATAACTTCCTCCTTGTCAATTTCTTCTGGTGATACATTTTTTAAAGCCAGAATATGGTATTTGTAATCTATAGTAAAATCAGTGCATTTGGTACACATTCTAAGAGGGGGTTCCACAATGGCTTCTAAACATAATGAACAATGAGTTTCCTCTATGTCAGACATGTTTAAACAGACTAGTAATGAGACCAGCAAGCTTGGAAAACACTTTAATAACTGTGAACAAGCAAAAAATAAAAACGGTACTGTGCCTTTAAGAGAAAAAAAACAATCACAGAAACTGCAAAACAGTGAAAAAAGCAGTAAATTCTACGAAATTTTTACAGTGTGTATAATAGACTGAAATAGCATTGCACCCACTTGCAAATGGATGATTAACCACTTAGTTTCAAAACCGGATCAAAAAAACGATATAACCGTTTTTAAACAGTCACAACCAACTGCCACAGCTCTACTGTGGCTCCTACCTGCCCATACAACGACTTTGAAAGGCACAAAAACCCTTTAGAGGGGTCCTATATGTCAGGGGACTCCTTCAGGGAAGCTGGATGTCTCAAGCTACAAAAACTACTGCGCAATTAAGGCGCGAAAATAGGCCCCTCCCAACATGTACTCACAGTGAGAGGGCCTTAAAAAACTATCCCTAGTCAAAATCTAGTCAGCCATGTGGAACAACTGGGCCCCAGAATAAAGTTTTATCACCATTTGTAATAAACGTTTATATACATCAAGCAAACGTTATATCTATTAAATAATGAGAGTAAATAACAAAAATATTACTCTTTACAGCAAGCATGATACCAGTCGTTATTAAATCACTGTAATCAGGCTTACCTTAAATAAATCAGGCACTGTCAGCATTTTCTAGCTTATCATCTCTCTAGAAAAATTTAAAACTGTGGGTGATCCTCTTGCAGCTTCCTGTTGGGAAGGAGAATATCCCACAAGTAATGGATGAATCCGTGGACTGGATACACCTTACAAGAGAAATAAACCCTAAGATAGCTACAATATAACTAATAGTTACATTGTAGCCATCTTAGGGTTTATTATTATTATTTTACAGGCAACTTTGTATTTATTTTAACTAGGTACAATAGTTATTAGTTATTAACTATTTAATAACTACCTAAGCTAAAATAAGTACAAATTTACCTGTAAAATAAACCCTAACCTAAGTTACAATTACACCTAACACTACACTATAATTAAATTAATTACATAAACTAACTACAATTAAATACAATTAAATTAAATAAACTAAATTTCGAACCCCCCCCACTAAATTACGGAAAATAATAAAATAATTAAAAAAAAATTAAACTAATTACACCTAATCTAATCCCCCTAATAAAATAAAAAAGCCCACCAAAATAATAAAAATCCCTACCCTATACTAAATTACAAATAGCCCTTAAAAGGGCCTTTTGCGGGGCATTGCCCCAAAGTAATCAGCTCAACATTAAAACCCACCACCCACACACCCAACCCTACTCTAAAACCCACCCAATCCCCCCTTAATAAAACTTAACACTAACACCTTGAAGATCATCCTACCTTGAGACGTCTTCACCAGCCGGGCACAAGTGGTCCTCCAGACGGTCCGAAGTTTTCATCCTATCCGGGCAAAAGAGGACCTCCAGACGGGCAGAAGTCTTCATCCAGGCGGCATCTTCTATCTTCTTCCATCCGTAGTGGAGCGGGTCCATCTTGAAGACATCCGACGTGGAGCATCCTCTTTGTACGACGGCGACTGGAACAATGACGAGTCCTTTAAATGACGTCATCCAAGATGGCGTCCCTTCAATTTCAATTGGCTGATAGAATTCTATCAGCCAATCGGAATTAAGGTAGAAAAAAATCCTATTGGCTGATTCAATCAGCCAATAGGATTGCGCTCGCATTCTATTGGCTGTTCCAATCAGCCAATAGTATGTAAGCTCAATCCTATTGGCTGTTCTAATCAGCCAATAGGATTGAACTTCAATCCTATTGGCTGATTGCATCAGCCAATAGGAATTTTTCTACCTTAATTCCGATTGGCTGATAGAATTCTATCAGCCCATCGGAATTGAAGGGACGCCATCTTGGATAACGTCATTTAAAGGACTCATCATTGTTCCAGTTGCCGTCGACTGAAGAGGATGCTCCGCGTCGGATGTCTTCAAGATGGACCCGCTCCGCTCCGGATGGAAGAAGATAGAAGATGCCGCCTGGATGAAGACTTTTGGCCGTCTGGAGGTCCTCTTCTGCCCGGATAGGATGAAGACTTCGGAGCGTCTGGAGGACCACTTGTGCCCGGCTGGGTGAAGACGTCTAAAGGCAGGGTGATCTTCTAGAGGGTAGTGTTAGGTTTTATTAAGGGGGGATTGGGTGGGTTTTAGAGTAGGGTTGGGTTTGTGGGTGGTGGGTATTGTATTTTTTTTTTACAGGTAAAAGAGCTGATTACTTTGGGGCAATGCCCGGCAAAAAGCCCTTTTAAGGGCTATTTGTAATTTAGTATAGGGTAGGGATTTTTATTATTTTGGTGGGCTTTTTTATTTTATTAGGGGGATTAGATTAGGTGTAATTAGTTTAAAAAAATTGTAATTATTTTATTATTTTCTGTAATTTAGTGTTTTTTTTCTCCGTAATTTATTTTATTTAATTTAATTGTATTTAATTGTAGTTAGTTTAGGTAATTAATTTAATTATAGTGTAGTGTTAGGTGTAATTGTAACTTAGGTTAGGGTTTATTTTACAGTTAAATTTGTACTTATTTTAGCTAGGTAGTTATTAAATAGTTAATAACTATTTAATAACTATTGTACCTAGTTAAAATAAATACAAAGTTGCCTGTAAAATAAAAATAAACCTTGAGATAGCTACAATGTAAATATTAGTTATATTGTAGTTATCTTAGGGTTTATTTTATAGGTAAGTATTTAGTTTTAAATAGGAATAATTTATTTAATTGTAGTAATTTTATTTCGTTTAATTTAAATTATATTTAAGTTAGGGGGGGTTAGGTTTAGGGGTTAATACATTTCATATAGTGTCAGCGACGTTGGGACGGCAGATTAGGGGTTAATAAATGTAGGTAGGTGACGGCGATGTTAGGGGCGGCAGATTAGGGGTTAATAAAATTTAACTAGTGTTTGCGAGGCGGGATTGCTACGGTTTAGGGGTAATATATTTATTTAAGTGGTGGCGATGTTCGGTCGGCAGATTAGGGGTTAAAATTTTTATTTAAGTGTTTGCGATGTGGGGGGCTCAGTTTAGGGGTTAATAGGTAGTTTATGGGTGTTAGTGTACTTTTTAGCACTTTAGTTAAGAGTTTTATGTTACAGCGTTAGCCCATAAAACTCTTTACTACTGACTATTAAATGCAGTATCAGTCTTGACAGGAGAGGGTGTACCGCTCACTTTTTCCAAGACTCGTAATACCGGCGTTAGAAAAATCCCATTGAAAAGATAGGATACACAATTGACGTAAGGGGATTTGCGGTATGTTAAAATCGCTGAAAAAAAGTGAGTGGTACACCTGTCAGACTCGTAATACCAGCGGGCGTTAAAAAGCAGCGTTGGGACCCCTCAACGCTGCTTTTTAAGGCTAACACAAAACTCGTAATCTAGCCGTTAGTTTTTTATCTTTTTTATATTTTATGTTTTTATTTTTAGGAAGAAGTATATCGGATTGTGCATTTTTATTGTGCATTTTTATTGTGGATCTAGTGCATATTAAATTGTTAGAAAACAATTTCCTCTTTTTCAATATTTATCTGCTAGTATTATTGAATGCTATCTGTGATTAGGAACAGTTAAGAAGACATCTGTTGCCACATATAATATCCATCCCCCCTAGGAGCATTTAAGAAGACACTTGTTACCACATATAATATCCATTCCTCCTTGGATCATTAACCCCTAGTGCCATATTTTTTAGCGCCTCTTCTTCTTCTCCTATCTTTTAAATACACTATCTAGGAAGAAGATAGTCTGAGGAAGAGGCTTAGGGGCTATTTACTCTAGCGCTTTTTTATTTAATTTTTTCTTCTCTGAAGTCGGTCAGTTGCATCAGATTCCAGACCGACAACATTACCTCTATGGCTTACTTCAACCATGAGGGGGGTACGAGGAGCTTCCTCGCGATGAGGGAGGTGTCTCAGATTCTGGAGTGGGCGGATTCCCACAACTGCTCGCTCTAAGCGATTCACATTCCAGGTGTGGACAACTGGGAAGCAGACTTTCTCAGCAATCATTCCATCCGGGGGAATGGTCTCTTCACCCAGAGATGTTTGCAGAGATTTGTCACAGATGGGTTGCGCTGGAGATAGATCTCATGGAGTCCAGACTTGATTGCAAGCTACCTTGATACTGGTTGAGGTCCAGGGATCCCTTAGGCAGAGCTGATAGATGCCTTAGTGGTTCCTTGGGGATTCAGCCTAGCTTACATTTTTCTACCGTTACCACATCAACCTCGCGTAGTAGCACGCATCAAACAGGAGCGGGCCCCGGCCATTCTGATTGCTCCTTCGTGGCCGTGGAGGACGTGGTTTGCGGATCTGGTGGGGAGGTCATCCTCTCCGCCGTAGAGGTTACCGTCGCAGGGATCTGCTGTCCCAGGGCCCCTTTCAACATCGAAATCTAGATTCTCTGAGGCTGACTGCGTGGAGATTTAACGCCTAGTCTTAGCCAAGAGAGGCTTTTCAGAAAGTGTGATTGATACTCTAATTCAGGCAAGGAAGCCAGTCACTCGTCGCATCTACCATAAGGTGTGGAGGACTTACTTGTCCTGGTGTGAGAAGCATGGATATCCTTGGCATAAGGTGAAGGTATCCAGGATTCTGTCCTTTCTCCAAGATGGTTTGGAGAAGGGTCTTGCCACTAGTTCCTTAAAGGGACAGATTTATTATCAGTTTTGTTGCATAGGAGACTCGCTGAGCTCCCTTACATTTAATCTTTTGTTCAGGCTCTGTCTAGAATCAGGCCTGTCTTTAGACAATTTCTATCTGATGTTTAAGCAGGTCACACTCTCATCAACATGTTTCACCAAGTGTTCTGGCTTTATCAAGATGACACATCTTGATAAAGCCAGAACACCTGGTGAAACATGTTGATATGAGTGTGACCTGCTTAAACATCAGATAGAAATTGTTTGTCCATACTGAGAAACGTTCCTCTCTAGAAAGATCTATTGAGGTGTCAGTTGCCTGCGTACGATTAGTACTGAAGTGCAGGTATTAACCGCAAACAACTACTACTGGAAATAAGTTGCGCACGTTACGAAGAAAATACAAGTAAGAAGCATGACGTCACTAACACTCGCCCTCTTTGCCGACAGGCGGTTAGGAGTCAGACAGAGGTGCAAGGTAGAGGGTAAGCTTACCTACCGGAACCTTTTTTTCCCCAGGAACATATCACAACCACAGAAAGAAGGATGTGGTAGATATTATTGGGAGGTTTAAGAGAACGCTCAGAAAGACCGGACACAGCATTTTTTCAACTAAGGGTAAGAATACTTGTCAGACACGGTCTGGATTGCATATCCCTACTTGGATGAACATTTTAAAATACTGACTTGATTTGAGATATTAATAGCCTGTTTATAAACACATTAACTTGTACTTGATACATTGTTGCTTTCTGGCATCTGCTATATTGTTGCCACTGATCTATCAAACAAAAGCAAAACATTGCCGAGGTCGAAAAAGACATTGCTATACATCTTTTTAGAGGCTATTACCAATATTGCAGCTAAAGAAACACTTTCACCAAATCAAAAGAGAAAAGTGATTACTACAACTACTGCAAGATAACGGTTTAAACCTGGACTTTACCAAGCTAAAATCAGTAATCTCCTAAATTAAAGTATATATATAACCCGATACGCACATTAATGTTAGGCGCTTTTGTGAAATATATTGATACATTTTTTATGTCTATTTAGGAATTATTATTAGTGTTGCAACACTTAGGCCTAGATTTGGAGTTTGGCGTTAGCCGTGAAAACCAGCGTTAGAGGCTCCTAACGCTGGTTTTAGGCTACCTCCGGTATTTGGAGTCACTCAAAATAGGGTCTAACGCTCACTTTTCAGCCGCGACTTTTCCATACCGCAGATCCCCTTACGTCAATTGCGTATCCTATCTTTTCAATGGGATTTTTCTAACTCCGGTATTTAGAGTCGTGTCTGAAGTGAGCGTTAGACATCTAACGACAAAACTCCAGCCGCAGGAAAAAAGTCAGTAGTTAAGAGCTTTCTGGGCTAACGCCGGTTTATAAAGCTCTTAACTACTGTACTCTAAAGTACACTAACACCCATAAACTACCTATGTACCCCTAAACCGAGGTCCCCCCACATCGCCGACACTCTTTTTAACCCCTAATCTGCCGACCGCCACCTACGTTATACTTATGTACCCCTAATCTGCTGCCCCTAACACCGCCGACCCCTATATTATATTTATTAACCCATAATCTGCCCCCCTCAACGTCGCCTCCACCTGCCTACACTTATTAACCCCTAATCTGCCGATTGGACCGCACCGCTACTATAATAAAGTTATTAACCCCTAATCTGCCTCACTAACCCTATAATAAATAGTATTAACCCCTAATCTGCCCTCCCTAACATCGCCGACACCTAACTTCAATTATTAACCCCTAATCTGCCGACTGGAGCTCACCGCTATTCTAATAAATGTATTAACCCCTAAAGCTAAGTCTAACCCTAACACTAACACCCCCCTAAGTTAAATATAATTTACATCTAACGAAATTAATTATCTCTTATTAAATAAATTATTCCTATTTAAAGCTAAATACTTACCTGTAAAATAAATCCTAATATAGCTACAATATAAATTATAATTATATTATAGCTATTTTAGGATTAATATTTATTTTACAGGCAACTTTGTAATTATTTTAACCATGTACAATAGCTATTAAATAGTTAAGAACTATTTAATAGTTACCTAGTTAAAATAATTACAAAATTACCTGTAAAATAAATCCTAACCTAAGTTACAATTAAACCTAACACTATACTGTCATTAAATTAATTAAATAAAATACCTACAATTAAACCTAACACTACACTATCAATAAATAAATTAAATACAATTCCTACAAATAACTACAATGAAATAAACTAACTAAAGTACAAAAAATAAAAAAGAACTAAGTTACAAAAAATAAAAAAATATTTACAAACATAAGAAAAATATTACAACAATTTTAAACTAATTACACCTACTCTAAGCCCCCTAATAAAATAACAAAGACCCCCAAAATAAAAAATGCCCTACCCTATTCTAAATTACTAAAGTTCAAAGCTCTTTTACCTTACCAGCCCTGAACAGGGCCCTTTGCGGGGCATGCCCCAAGAAGTTCAGCTCTTTTGCCTGTAAAAAAAAACATACAATACCCCCCCCCCAACATTACAACCCACCACCCACATACCCCTAATCTAACCCAAACCCCCCTTAAATAAACCTAACACTAAGCCCCTGAAGATCATCCTACCTTGTCTTCACCTCACCAGGTATCACCGATCAGTCCTGGCTCCAAAATCTTCATCCAACCCAAGCGGGGGCTGGCGATCCATCATCCGGTGGCTCAAGAGGTCCAGAAGAGGCTCCAAAGTCTTCATTCTATCCGGGAAGAAGAGGCGATCCGGACCGGCAACCATCTTGATCCAAGCGGCATCTTCTATCTTCATCCGATGACGACCGGCTCCATCCTGAAGACCTCCAACTGAAGAATGACGGTTCCTTTAAGGGACGTCATCCAAGATGGCGTCCCTCGAATTCCGATTGGCTGATAGGATTCTATCAGCCAATCGGAATTAAGGTAGGAATATTCTGATTGGCTGATGGAATCAGCCAATCAGAATCAAGTTCAATCCGATTGGCTGATCCAATCAGCCAATCAGATTGAGCTCGCATTCTATTGGCTGATCGGAACAGCCAATAGAATGCGAGCTCAATCTGATTGGATGACGTAATTTAAAGGAACCGTCATTCGTCGTTCAGTCGTCGGCCAGGATGGATGTTCCGCTTCGGAGGTCTTCAGGATCCTGCCATAGAAGATCCCGCTTGGATGAAGACTTCAATCGGATGGAAGACCTCTTCTGCCCCGCTTGGATGAAGACTTCAGCCGGATCATGGACCTCTTCAGCCCCCCGCTTGGGCTTGGATCAGGACATCGGAGGAGCTGTTCTGGATCGATCGGTGAACCTGGTATGGTGAAGATAAGGTAGGAAGATCTTCAGGGGCTTAGTGTTAGGTTTATTTAAGGGGGGTTTGGGTTAGATTAGGGGTATGTGGGTGGTGGGTTGTAATGTTGGGGGGGGTATTGTATGTTTTTTTTTACAGGCAAAAGAGCTGAACTTCTTGGGGCATGCCCCGCAAAGGGCCCTGTTCAGGGCTGGTAAGGTAAAAGAGCTTTGAACTTTAGTAATTTAGAATAGGGTAGGGCATTTTTTTATTTTGGGGGGCTTTGTTATTTTATTAGGGGGCTTAGAGTAGGTGTAATTAGTTTAAAATTGTTGTAATATTTTTCTTATGTTTGTAAATATTTTTTTATTTTTTGTAACTTAGTTCTTTTTTATTTTTTTGTACTTTAGTTAGTTTATTTCATTGTAGTTATTTGTAGGAATTGTATTTCATTTATTTATTGATAGTGTAGTGTTAGGTTTAATTGTAGATAATTATAGGTATTTTATTTAATTAATTTATTGATAGTGTAGTGTTAGGTTTAATTGTAACTTAGGTTAGGATTTATTTTACAGGTAATTTTGTAATTATTTTAACTATTTTAGCTATTAAATAGTTCTTAACTATTTAATAGCTATTGTACCTGGTTAAAATAAATACAAAGTTACCTGTAAAATAAATATTAATCCTAAAATAGCTATAATATAATTATAATTTATATTGTAGCTATATTAGGATTTATTTTACAGGTAAGTATTTAGCTTTAAATAGGAATAATTTATTTAATAAGAGTTAATTAATTTCGTTAGATTAAAATTATATTTAATTTAGGGGGGTGTTAGGGTTAGACTTAGCTTTAGGGGTTAATACATTTATTAGAATAGCGGTGAGCTCCAGTCGGCAGATTAGGGGTTAATAATTGAAGTTAGGTGTCGGCGATGTTAGGGAGGGCAGATTAGGGGTTAATACTATTTATTATAGGGTTAGTGAGGCGGATTAGGGGTTAATAACTTTATTATAGTAGCGCTCAGGTCCGGTCGGCAGATTAGGGGTTAATAAGTGTAGGCAGGTGGAGGCGACGTTGTGGGGGGCAGATTAGGGGTTAATAAATATAATATAGGGGTCGGCGATGTTAGGGCAGCAGATTAGGGGTACATAGGGATAATGTAAGTAGCGGCGGTTTACGGAGCGGCAGATTAGGGGTTAATAATAATATGCAGGGGTCAGCGATAGCGGGGGCGGCAGATTAAGGGTTAATAAGTGTAAGGTTAGGGGTGTTTAGACTCGGGGTACATGTTAGGGTGTTAGGTGCAGAAGTAGGAAGTGTTTCCGCATAGCAAACAATGGGGCTGCGTTAGGAGCTGAACGCGGCTTTTTTGCAGGTGTTAGGTTTTTTTTCAGCTCAAACAGCCCCATTGTTTTCTATGGGGGATTCGTGCATGAGCACGTTTTTGAGGCTGGCCGCTTGCGTAAGCAACTCTGGTATCGAAAGTTGAAGCTGCGTTAAAAATGCTCTACGCTCCTTTTTTGGAGCCTAACGCAGCCTTTATGTGGACTCTCAATACCAGAGTTATTTTTATGGTGTGGCCAGAAAAAAGCCGGCGATAGCTACGCGGGTCGTTACCGACAAAACTCCAAATCTAGGCCTTAGTTTTTTTATCTATTTTATGTTTTTATTTTTATGAAGAAGTATATCGCATTGTGCATTTTTATTGTGGATCTAGTGCATATTAAATTGTTAGAAAACAATTTCCTCTTTTTCAATATTTAGCTGCTAGTATTATTGAATGCTATCTGTGATTAGGAACAGTTAAGAAGACATCTGTTGCCACATATAATATCCATCCCCTCCAAGGAGCATTTAAGAAGACACTTGTTGCCACATATAATATCCATTCCTCCTTGGATCATTAACCCCTAGTGCCATATTTTTTAGCGCCTCTTCTTCTTTTCTTATCGACTTCAGAGAAGGCCATGCCTTCAGAGCATTGTAAATCGCTCATAGTTCTAGGACGTTGATCGGAAGGAAAGACTACTCCCTGGACCACTTTCCTTGTGCCATCCTGGCACCCCAAACAGCTCCCCATCCTGTCAGAGTGGCGTCCGTGGTCACAATCTCCCAGGACGGATGTAAGAAGGATGTCCCCATAGACAGTTGCTCCGGATAAATCCACCAAGAGAGGGAGTTCCGAGTCTGAGCATCCATGGATATCAGCTGTGATAGATCTGAATTATCGCCGTTCCACTGTCTCAACATGCACAATTGAAGAGGTCTGAGATGGAAGCTGGCGAATGGGATGACATCTATGCTTGACAACATTAGACCTATCACCTCCATACATTGAGCCACCGATGGGCTTGTGGAGGACTGAAGGGCAAGACAGGTGGACGCAAGCTTCCTGCGCCGTTGATCTGTGAGAAATATCTTCATGGAAATTGAGTCTATTATCATGCCCAGGAACTCCACCCTGTTGCTGGGAACCAGGGAACTCTTTCCGGAGTTGATCTTCCAACCGTGAGATTGGGGAGAAGAAGAGCCCTCGAATGATCCTCTGCAAGGCTGAGCAACGGCGCCTGAACTAGTATGTCATCCAGGTAAGGCGCCACCACAATTCCCCTGGATCTGGCCACTGCAAGCAGCGCCCCCAGAACCTTCGTGAAGACTCTCAGGGCCCCCACCAGACCAAAGGAAGGGCCCCAAACTGGAAGTGTTGGTCCAGAAATGCAAATCTTAGGAACCTGAAGTGGTCCCTGTGGATTGGCACATGAAGGTAAGCGTCCTTCAAGTCTATAGTCGTTAGGAACTGTCCCTCTTGAACTAGGGGCAGAATAAATCTGATTGTTTCCATTTTGAACGATGGAACACTCAGAAACTTGTTTAAACACTTTAGGTCTAGAATCGGGTGGAATGTGCCCTCCTTCTTTGGAACCACAAAAAGGTTTGAATAGTACCCTAGACCCCTTTCTGCTAGGGGTACTGGTACAATAACCCAGAGAGAGGCGAGATCCCTCACACACTCTAGAAAGGCCTCTCTCTTCTCTTGAAGACAGATTTGACAGGAGGAATCTGCCCTTATGCGGATGGGATCTGAACCCTATCCTGTAACCCTGGGAGACCACCTCTAGAACCCAAGGTTCCTTAACGTCCTGCAAACATGCATCTGAGAATAGAGGTAATCTGACCCCTACGTTATCCGGAGACTGGTCGGGGCCACCCCTTCATGTCGATTTAGTCTCAGTGGGCTTCTTGCTCTGCTTAGACTTGTTCCAAGATTGAGCCGGCTTCCAAGATCCCTTGGACTGGCGGGTTGATGGCGCTGGGCCTTATCCACACGAAAGGGACGAAAAGTAGATTCTTTAGGCTTAGCCTTCTTATCCTGCGGTAGGAAAGCTCCCTTGCATCCCGTAACCATGGATATAATCAAATCTAATCCTGGGCCAAACAGGATCTTTCTGTGATAAGGTAGGGACAACAGCCTCGCCTTAGAGGTCATGTCCGCAGACCAAGATTTTAGCCACAGAGCCCTGCGCGCTAAAACAGAAAAACCTGACACCTTAGCATTCAGGCGAATAATTTGCATATTGGCATCACAGATAAACGAATTGGCGACCTTCAGCGCCTTAATCTTCTCCTGTATCTCGTTGATGGATGTCTCCCCCCTCGACCATTTCACACAGGGATTCACACCAATATGTCGCAGCTCCAGCTACCGCCGCAACGTCTGCTGCTGGCTGAAAAACAAACCCTGTGTGTTGAAACATCTTTCTCAACATATTTTCCAGCTTTTTATCCATGGGCTCCTTGAACAACGAACTAACCTCAAGGGGAATAGTCGTCCGCTTCGCGAGCATAGAGATAGCCCCATCCACCTTAGGGATGGTCCCCTACAGCTGAAGCTGAGAGTCCGGAATGGGGAACAGTTTTTTTAAAAGAAGGAGAAGGGAAAAAGGAAGACCGTAATCGCTCCCATTCGTTCTTAATAATATTAGCCATCCTAACGGGAACCGGGAAAGACTGAGGCACTACCCTGTCCTCGTATACCTTGTCAAGCTTAGGAATTGCAGGTTCCTCTGGTATCTTAGGTTCCGGAACCTCCAGAGTAGCAAGCACCTGCCAGAGCAGAAAGCGCATCCTAAACCTATAACCAGGCTCCTCCACCACTGGAGGTTTAGATGACACGGACTCCGACCCAGAAGGAGCCTCTTCCGAAGAATCGGAGCGGGCCTCGTCATCGCATAGAGCCTCTGGATCTTCCATCGGCGAGGACAAACCCTGGGCCGGGCCGCTATGATAAACCCTACACTTGCGCTTAGCAGAACGTGGTAAGGCATGGATCACTTTTGAAACCACCAATTCCACTTGGTCCGCAAAGTCTAACGGCAAACAAATCTCTCCACGAGTAACGGTTAGACCCCGAGGCCCTGCATGTGCAATCGGAGATGAATGTAGGGAACGCACCTCCCGGGACAAAGAACCCTTAGAGGTGGACGACTCAGTAGTACTAGACATCCGTTTACATTTAGATGTTTTAACTTTATCAAGGCATGTGGAACATAGTTGAGCAGGCTGATCTACCAGAACCTCCTCACAATAAACACAAGAACTAACGCTTGGTTAGACTAACTTTATTTATTAAAAAGGCACCTTTATACCACCAATGGCCGGGGCACTCACCACCTCCTAGGACCAGGACTACAGAAACCGCTACGTCTCCTGCGCCACAGATCAACAGAAAGGAGATAGCCACACCTAGTCACATGGAATGCCTGGCAGGACCGCCCCTGCACTAGGGAAAAATGCGCCAAAAAATGGCAGCGCAAGTTTCCGCAAGTAACCTGAAAGTTCCACACATTGCCAGAGTCTCATCTCGCACATAATGCAGCAATGGCACAATAAACAATATCATGTATAAACCCCTCCTGTTGAATAATCCCCCTTCCAGGAATATTAACCCTTGATTCTGTAAAGATAAAGAGGCGCCACACTGTGACCCTGTCTTCTACTGTATGTTATCATTAATAATAAAAAATGAAACGATCTTACCTGAATCTACGCCATGGAACAGGAACACGGCCCTTCAAGTGTGACAGGTTAGTAGACTCGCTCCTGACATGGACTTGAGTGAAGAAAGCAGGCAGTGAAACTCGCTGATTGCTTATGGAGCTGTTAATATGAGTCGGGATGGTTTCGCAGAAAGACTCTCCCTGCATCTCCGGACTCTAACTTTCGCCCAGGCTCTCACTGAGAGGCTGACAGGACTACTTAAAACTCCAGTCCCACTGCGAAGAGTACTACCCTCCATAAGAGACTACTCTGAAACTCTGACACTCCTCTGCCATCCTCCTGTTACGAAAGGCAAAGAATGATTGGGGGATGAGGGAAGTGGGGGAGGTATTTAAGCCTTTGGCTAGGGTGTCTGATATTTTTTCTTCTAATATTCGATTTATGTTAGGTTATTCTGTCTCGCACCCTGCAGGTCGTTTCTCTGATATAGATAAGCCCACATGGACATTTTAGCAGATAAATAACATACTCTGTGTTACATGTAAAATAGTCTTTAATCAAACATTTACGGCCTGTTTGAGGATGTACAAAAACAGGTCCTTTGATCTAAACAAGGATAACACCCATTATTCTTCTCAGATATATATCCCTGCTTCTTCCTGTTTGTAGAGCCACAGGTTTCTCAACAGGCGCAGGATACCCAGATAGTAGTATCTGTAGAGAGACGTATTAGTACAACAATTATCAGGGTGCGTTTGGATGTACCTTCATTATATATCATATTATAGATTGTTCGTTCTGAAAAAGCTCAGAGAATGAATGTACATCCAAACGCACCCTGATAATTGTTGTACTAATACGTCTCTCTACAGATACTAGTTCTCACACGGCAACGCTCATACGTTCATTAACTAGAGTAAAACAAGCACAATTGTAATTTCATCAAATCTACTACCGACGATAGCTGCACAAACATAAGTGCATAATTGATTAAATATATGCTGATAAAAAGCAATATATGCTACATATTTATTTATATATTGTAATAAATAGGGAAACAACAAATTGTACAAAGAGAGGGGAATTAATAAGTAATATGTATAAGGATATATAATCTAGATCAAGGTGTTTTTGGCTCTGAATTACATAGGGCTAATGTTGATCAATATGTAATCACTAGTGAGGTCGATAACATTATATGTTAATAGAGGGACTTTTATTGTTTTTGGTTATGGTATGATATTTTAGGTACTCATTATTGGAAAATGATCTTTTGATATCGCCTTTATGTAATAATATGTATGTGTATCTATATTTAGGGTATGTTATCCGTGTTTCGGATCAGTGTTGCAAGGCCACTGTGAGTCCCCAGCTTGTGTCACTTAGCACACCTGGTGCTGCCACCCTTGTCAGTATCATTTCAACCCAAGATCTGATTTATATTTCTATCATCGCAGTTTTGCACTAGGAGGCGCCCTCTTCTTTGTGATCTTTTTCACAGATTCTGGTTCAATATAATATTTCAATGCTCTAACAACATCCACGTTATGCAAAAATCTCTCTAAAGCAGTTTTATGATCAGGACACAACAAAGGAACAACAATTTATCTGCTAAAGTTGTCTGAATAAACAACTAGTAGTCCATAAAACCACCATATCCTGATGAAAAACAAGATAAGGAGGATCACAAGAAATGGCAGATACCTCTAAAAATCTTCTAGCAGAAGAGATATCCAAAAGGAATAAAACCTTCCAAGAAAGCAATTAAATATCCACTTTAGCATAGGTTCAAAAGGAGGAACCTGCAAAACCCTTAACATGAGTTTAAGATTCCATGGAGGAGAATTTGGCTTGATCACAGGCTTAATATGGGCCAAAGCCTGAACAAAACCATAAATATCAGGAAAATTAGCAATTTTTCTATGAAATAACACTGAAAGAGCAGAAATCTTCCCCTTCAGAGAACTAGCAGTTAGGCCCTTATCCAATTCATCTTGTAAGAACTGCAAATTCCTAGGAATCCTAAAAGAATGCCAGGAAAAACCATGATCTATACACCAAGAAATAAAGGCCTTCCAGACCATATGATAAATCTTCCTAGTTACAGGCATATGAGCCTGAATTAAGGTTTCAATCACTGAATCAGAGAAACCTCTGTCTGTCTGGTACCTCTAGTCGCCATTGCGGCAAATACATGACCCCCAGCTTACCTGCTCTCCTAGCCGCCGTTGTGGCGAATGCAGAGCCCCTTGTCTCAGCGTCCCACGTGGAGAGACGCCGAGACCAGTCTTCCAGCAGCTGCAACTCTCTAAGCGCGAGCTGCCGCACGCTGCCTAGATTTAAAGGGTCAGGCACTAATTTCAGGAACTCCCACCTGTGTGTGGGAGTTCCTATAAAAGGCTACTTAGTGGGGGCGGAGTCTAGCCACGCAGGACGATGGCTGCAAACTTCTAGAGCTCCTAGGCCCCATGGCAGGCAAACTGTTTTTTTTATAAGTTAGGGCTCTCTGTATAACATTAAATATACAGCTACAAGGGGGGAGCATTAGCGAGGAGCAGATGAGCAAAGAAAACAAAGATAAACAAAACATTTCTCCTCCAATATCGCACTAAGAAAAAACAAGCAAGGCGGCGATCAGAAAAACACACCGGAGCTGCGGATCTTAAAGACACAGCAAATACTCTGACACCACATTAACCAGACTTCGCTGTGCACGAACACAGCACCAACTGACAAGGCAAGCGGAGACAGTGTGGGGACAGCGGCAGGACATAACAGCAAGAGGAGCGGGTACTACGGGTACTACGCAAAAGCGTTTACCGCACATCAGCCGCCCCCCATACGGGTCTCACCTGTGGACGGACGAGCACCGGGACATTGCAGACAGCTGCCCTTTGGTTTCGCTGGGATACAGGACCGCAAATAAGCTCCGCCGGGAAGTGCAGCCAGAGGCGGGTGAGTGCGCAAACAGGCAGCCTATCTTATGCACAGACACTGCAGCGGCCATTTTAAAACAGGCCTGTGAGCAGAGAGCTGCTCCGTAGTAGCGGAGGGGAGAGCTCAAAGTAACAGAAGCTGCACATCAACACTGCACACTCCAATGCCTACAAAATAGACTTAAGCAACATCAACAAACAGCATGAAGAACTAACAAAAAAGAGATTAAAACAAGATAAATAAAGGATAATAATAAACCAAAAATAAACTCAAACACAAAGTGTCATACCCAAATACAGGACTTACAGTAAACATAACAAGAGACAATTAACAACATAAGAGACACTATCAGTTCCAGCAACAGAAATGACCAGCAAAACATCAGCAAAGGGTGATAAAAGTACCAGATCCAGAACTCTTGGACAGTACTTAAAACCTATGGAGCAACAGGATTTTATGCCAACTAATCCCACATGTACAGAAGGAGCTCAAAATGAAAGCACAGAGCCATTACAGACAGAGCTACCCCCTAATTACGTAACGAAAAATGACCTTACTTCTCTCACAACGAAGGAAGATATGAAAATGTTCATGCACGAAGTCAGATCCCTATATAAAGACCTCCATACAGATATTACAGCAGTATCAAATAGAGTGACGAATATAGAAGAAGAACAGACCACAACCAACTCTACTATTAACACTCTCACAAACAAAATCAAAGCCCAAGAAGACATGATTCAGTCTCTGAGCAACAAAATTGAAGACCTAGACAACCGCGGACGCCGCAATAACCTCCGTATCAGAGGGGTGCCAGAGTCTATATCACCAACTGCATTGAGAGGCTACCTGCAAGATTTGTTCCGCACGGTTAAAGGGAAACCTGGAGCAACAGAAGTCCCTATTGAAAGAGCTCACAGAGCCCTAAGAGCCAAACCACCACCGAAGGCACCGTCGAGGGATATAATTATTAAACTACTAAATTTCCAGGACAAGGAAGATATTCTTAATAGTGCTAGAGCCAAACAACCACTCCAACACGCAGGTATACCTCTACAGATATTCAGCGATATCAGCCCCACCACACTTCAGAAGAGAAGGGCCTTATCATATATCACATCCTCTCTACAACGTCACAAAATACCATATCGCTGGGGATTCCCGGTATCTATAATTGCAACCAGAGACAATAAAACAGCGATATACCGCACCGAAAATGATATCGACCAATTTTGTCAGACATTGTCTATAGAGGTCCCAGACGAACCGACACCAATGGACAGTTCAGCCCTAACACAACACCAAAGCAACAGTTAAGAAATCGTCCAGTATTAAAGTTCCACACTCCTCCGACACATGCAGAGGCTGAGAAAGAAAGCAGAGAACCAGAAAAGAACTGGGTAAGATAAAATTGAATATCTGATAAGGACACTATAAGACTAGAGACATGAATAAATGTTATTAATAATTAATGATAATAGCTAAGCTATGGGACATTTCCATGAGGGGATCAAGCCCTAGCGCAACAGCTAGCAACAGGCCCGCCCTACGCTGGGAATAAGTTATAGTTCACACAAGTATAATTATAGAACTGTTCCCTCTCTTTGAGACAGACTTTGGACATGGATTCCTGTTCCAAAATAACATCCTTTTACTATACTAGGATGTCCGAACACACCTACAACATAAGTAAATTATTGAGTATACTCAGACACCAACAAACTGATTATACCAAAAAAGCCAAAAAATATATTGATTCTGCAGGATATCACATGTACAATGTTGCACTGTTTAATGTTTAATTAATAATGACGGCACTATGTTTATGATAATGTTGTTTTGCATTTTTGTTCTCACTTTTAAGTTAATATAAAATTGTTCTACTATGCCTTGACTGCTCCACCACTTGGACAGCAGAAAGAGAGTAGCCCTACACCACTGTTTAGAAATTACATACTATGTACTAAATGCCTAAGCCATGGGGACACATCCCCTAAATCTCTATCTCTATTTCAGGGTATCTTATACCTGAATTTTCCTCTATATCTATATTTTTCCTACTCTCCATATATTCTATTAACCTCCTTTACTATATCAACACTTAGTAATATTCCTCTACCTCCTGCCTACCCTAAACTTCCCCAGACCTAACCTACCAGGCAAACCAGCTGTCAATTCCAGACAATACTAATTAATCCTCCAGCTTTACACATAACACATAATAATGCTCCACTCAACCAAAACACCTTCTCGCCCAAATAACATAAACCGTAAGACAGAACATCCTCTCACCCTGATGACACTAAATGTTAAAGGACTTAACAGCCCAGGGAAACGATCTATAGCCA
The DNA here is from genome assembly GCF_027579735.1 of Bombina bombina. Lineage (NCBI taxonomy): Eukaryota > Metazoa > Chordata > Amphibia > Anura > Bombinatoridae > Bombina > Bombina bombina. Next base: position 866,959,908 of record NC_069501.1, on the reverse strand, counting down.
CGAAGGAACTATCTAGAAATAACCATTCCATTATCTTTATACAGGAGACACACTTTCAGAGAGGGAAAGAACCTAAATGGACCAATCCTAAATACACGAACATGTATTTTGCATCAGGAACAAAAAAAAAAAATGGGGTGGGAATATTGCTTCATGGGTCAATACCACTACAGACGTCAACTATAATACGGGATCCAGAGGGAAGGTACATTTTGATAGTGGGGTTGCTATTTGGAAGACCTATTACACTTGTAAATGTATATTTCCCTAATACAGACCAACACCGTTTCATTAAAAAAATCTCACAACTCATACTGGACAATCGAAAGGGTCTGCTTCTGTTAGGAGGTGACTTTAACCTTCCCCTGGACCCACATTGGGACACGTCAAATAACCTCTCAAGTGTACCTAAAACCACACTAAAATCGACCAAAACAACGCTCACAGACCTTAATCTCCACGACATTTGGCGTACATTAAACGTGACAGCGAAAGACTACACATACTTCTCGTCAGTATATAAAAAATATTCCCGCATAGACTATTTATTTACAGACTCGGTGGGTTTGACCATTACAACTAAATGTGACATTGGCACAATATCATGGACTGACCATGCCCCGGTTATTTGTACAATGATATGGCCAGAAACACCCCTTACAGACTTCATCTGGAGGTTAGATGAACACTTGTTGACAGACCCACCAACTGCAGAAAAAGTTGGAAAAATGATATCTGAATACTTCACACATAATCCAGACTCGGATACATCTAGCTCCACAACTTGGGGGGCACATAAATGTGTTATTAGAGGGGAACTTATCAAAATTAGAGCAAGAAAGCTCATAGAGAGACGTACCAAACACGACAATTTACACTCTTCCATACAGAAACTTGAGTGTATACATAAGCAAGAACCGCATAATAATACGATCTTAGCAGAACTCACACAGACCAGAAGAGATTTAAAAGATTTTCTCCTGCAGGAATCACAGAGACTAGCCTCATATATCAAACAATTATACTATGATCAGGGGAATAAACCGGGTAAGCTACTAGCCAGGACCACCCAACGCAAAAAATATAAGTCCTATATACATTCACTGAAGGGAGAGAACTCCTCATTAATAAAAGACAGTAAGGGAATAGCAGAGGAATTCAGACAATACTATCACAACCTATACAATTTAAAAAAAAACTTAACTACTCCAACAACACCACAACCATGTGATAATCAACAAACAATAACTGAATACATGACAAACATCCCCATAGTGAAGCTTAATGAAGAAGAGAGAGAGGAGTTGGACTCCCCAATATCTGAACAAGAAATTAGCAGAGCAATTAAAGACCTCCCCCCTGGAAAGAGCCCTGGCCCTGATGGGTTCTCTATCAAATACTACAAGATGTACAAATCAATACTTATGCCACACCTTCTAACCCTATTCAACAAATGAATTGATACTAAGTCCTTGCCAGCCAGAATGTTAGAGGCCCATATTGCGGTATTACCTAAACCAGGCAGAACGCCAGATAAACCCAGCAATTTCAGACCAATCTCACTTCTCAATACTGATGTAAAAATATTAGCCAAGATACTAGCCATCAGACTCAATAAATACCTACCTAAACTCATTTCCACTGACCAAGTAGGCTTCATCCCAGGCAGAGAAGCCAAAGATAACACCATAAGAGCCCAACGTATTATAGACTATGTAACTCACCATAGACACCCACTGACCCTATTTGCTTCCGATGCCGAAAAAGCCTTCGATAGGGTAAATTGGAAATTTTTGAAAGAAGCCATGCACAGTATGAACTTTGGAGATAATTTTCTTAATATGGCCTTTTCCCTCTATTCAGGCCCTAATGCAAAAATAAAGGTAAATGGAACACTATCTGACTCTTTCCCCATTACTAATGGAACCCGTCAGGGCTGCCCACTCTCCCCACTGCTGTTCCTCCTCTCATTTGAAATCCTGGCCCACAAAATCAGATCCAATAATGAGATAAAAGGCATACAGATAGGAGAAAAAGAGCATAAATTGATGATGTATGCCGACGATATTCTATTTTCCCTGACTGACATTGAACATTCTATACCGGCTCTAATATCTGAATTACGAACCTACGGTCACTTCTCTAATTTCCATTTGAACATCTCCAAATCGGAATTACTTAATATTACCTCCCCTCCAAACTTGATACATCAACTGGCCGCTGAGTACGGTCTAACAATAGCCTCAGAGAAAATAAAATACCTAGGGGTTTACTTAACAGCTAATTCTAGCTCACTGTTCAAATACAATTATACACAACTTAAAAAAGAAATTTCAGATGATCTATGTTCATGGAACTGTAAACCCCTGTAATGGCTAGGCAGAATAGGTATAATTAAGATGAACATACTACCCAGACTGCTCTACCTTTTTCAGACACTGCCGATCCCTATACCTAACCAATTCCTACGACAACTACAAAAAACAATAGATAACTTCATATGGGGCGGGAATAGAAGCAGGGTACAGAGACAAACTATGTACCTGCCAAAGGAACGGGGGGGGGGGCTTGGGGGTACCGAATTTGACATTATATAGAAGAGCCATCTTTTTACAGCAGATACTAGAATGGAGCCACAATACAGGTCAAAAGGACTGGGTACACATTGACAACCACATTATGGGGAGAGGTAACTCAGCATCACTAGCATGGACAGAACCCAGAAAGCGCCCAGATATACTTCACCAATACCCTAACATAATGGAATTATTTAAAGAATGGGACAGGACGATAGCTACCAACCCACATATAACAACCAGAGTGGGGCCGATGCTGCCAATAAGAGAAAACACAGATCTCCCATTGGGTAACCCTATTACAATACATAAGCCCTCATACAGACTTAGAGAAGGTACATTATACTTTGCTATAGAGAATGGGACAATAGCACCATTAGACAAGTTACAACAGTGGGACGCGAAAATATTCCCTTCCTGGCTAGCTCGAACGCAATTGATTCACTATATATCTAAACACAGACAAAAGTCAAACATGCAAAGAGAGCTCACCACATTTGAAAAACTATGCACACAAGATAACCCACCTAGATATACAATCTCACTAATATACAAAATCTTACTACTCCCGAGTGATAAAACATTACCGAATTATGTAAGATCATGGAATTCTGAATTAAACATTCCTGGAGATGACTCAACATGGATTAAATCATTCAGAATAGCGGCCAATGCCTCGGCTTCGGCCATAATACAAGAGATGCACATAAAGTTCATTAGCAGGTGGTACCTGACACCCTATAGATTGCACAAAACTAACTCCCAGATAAGCGACCGGTGCTGGAGAGCATGTGGTCAGGAGGGTACAATACAACACATATGGTGGGAGTGTCCCTGCATAACGGAATATTGGAGATCAGTCTTTAGATCTATATCATCTGTACTAGGCTTAGACATAGCACCCAACTTTCAATATCTCTTGTTTCTTCAGATTCCGAAACTCCAAAACAAATTACACAAAAGTATATTTCTTATCATGATAAACAGTGCTAAAAAACTCATACCAAAAAAATGGAAATCTAATGCCCCACCGACAATACGGGAATGGCATACTCAGACCACAGAAATAATACAGTTAGAACGCCTACACTACCTAACCTCAAACAATATACAATTCCACCAAGGAATTTTAGATCTATGGAATGGAGCCTGAATATAATAGCAGAGCTGGACCCCACGCCTAATTAGACAACTGAGCTGGATTATTAAATAAAATCGCCCGGACCTCCCTCCCTTCCCCATGCCCCCTACTCCCTCTTTACCTTTCTACAACCCCTCTCTCTTTCCTTCTTCTTACTTTCTCAATATATTCAATGGTAAACTAAAGGGTTGACTTAGATATCATTTATTTTTCTAAAACATATACCTGAATATAAAAGGATAAGATAACATTAGTACAGAATGGACATAATGAAAAAATTGTATATATCTGATAGTAATTACCACACTATGTATAACTGGCAGGTATAGACCCAATTTGTAATCAATGTTGTTGACCTTTTGGTTTTATGTTGTACACATTTATTCATCAATAAAAAATCTTTAAAAAAAAAAAAAAAAAAAAAAAAAGCTACTTAGTACCTCACTCTGTACTGAGTTATTGCCTTGGAAGGTCCTTTTCCTTGTTCCTGCTCCTCTGCTGATACTTGTGTATGTCTGTCGTTCTGCTGAGATACGTGGGTATGCTTATCCTGCTTCTACCAGAGACTTCTGCTATGATACTTGGGTATGCTTATACTACTGCTGAGACCAAAGACCTCTGCCATGATACTTGTGTATGCTTATCCTACCACTGAGACCAAAGACCTCTGCTGTGATACTTGGGTATGCTTATACTTCTGCTGAGCCTGAGACTAAAGACCTCTGCTGTGATACTTATGTATGCTTATACTACTGCTGAGACCAAAGACCTCTGCTGTGATACTTTGGTATGCTTATACTTTTGCTGAGCTGGAGACTAAAGACTTGTGCCGCGATACTTGTGTATGCTTATACTACTGCTGAGACCAAAGACCTCTGCCATGATACTTGTGTATGCTTATACTTCTGCTGAGACCAAAGATATCTGCTGTGCTTGTTCAGAGACTTGTGCTTAATTATATATGCTCTCTTGTTCATGAATATTTCACAACTTACCTCACTAACAGTACCCACTGGGTTATGTGCTTGCTGAGAGACTTGTGCTTACTTTCTTGTTCCTGGACATTCCTCACCAACTGTACCCACTGGGTTCTGTGCTTGCTGAGAGACTTGTGCTTACTTTCTTGTTCCTGGACATTCCTCACCAACTGTACCGCTGGGTTCTGTGCTTGCTGAGAGACTTGTGCTTGAAGTTTTCGTTGTACAAATTTATCTGGTTCAATATTGACCTCAATTTGTTTTACCTGTTTCTGCATTTCATTTCTTTACTAAAGTTTATTCAAGAAAGACTTTCTTTGTTTTGGTTTTCCATTGCTGCATACTGAGTTCCAGACATCTCCCTCATCCTCACAGAATAACTCAGTCTTAAACATTGAACTCTCAGGAATAGTTGAAGCCCTTACTCAGGAACTAATTGCAGTAACCCACACTGTGCGAGCATTGCAAGAGAATCAGAACAGACTGGAACAGCTATTTCAAAGACCTCCACACAGAGTCCTAGCTCCCACACTCCAATGGCTAATGCAGCTATACCTGAACCAGCCACAAGCAGTGGATCCGAACCCAGAGTGGCGCTACCACCAATATGAAGATCCCTATAAGACCTCCACTGCTCAAACAAGAATTTGTATCCTTAAACAAGGCAAAAAAGATGTAGAAGAATATACTACAGCGTTTCGCCAGCTTGCCACCCTTACATCCTGGAATGAAGCAGCCCTTCTTGATCAGTTTCGTAAGGCTTATGCAAAACTCTAAAAAACAAGTTAGCACGGGTAGGAGTCCCAAAAACTCTGGAAGAATTGATTTCCCTGTAAACCCAGATAGACCGTCGTCTCAGAGACATATGGAAAAGACTGCTTCATATATTTTCACCACACAAACGAGTTGTTCGTCCTCTGTCTTTATCTCCTCCAACAAGTTCCGTTGAGGAACCTATGCAGATAGGAGGTTTCAGGGGTCCCCTTTCTGATGCTAAAAGGCAAAGAAGAAGATCATTACATTTCTGTTTATATTGTGGGAAACCTGGACATGTAGTCTGAGAATGTACCATTAAACCCAAAACCACTAGGGGTAAGCAACCTACTCCTCTTTTTTCTATTGATCGTATACCAAGGTATTAAAAATCTCATTTGTCCTTATCTCTCTCTTTACAGTGGGACAAGAACACAAGTGAATTAAAACACGTATAACCTGATAATCCATGCCAGCTGATTGCTGATCTAACAGAGGAGGAGAAGGACACACCCGACAAATGGAGCCTGAAAACACACGCTCACTCAGGACCTGTCAAAGACACATCACTGACCCAGAAGGATAAACAAAGACCGGGCCTTTGCAACATAGAAAGGTCAAAGATATAACCTGGTAACTTTAAAGTTGCAATTCAAGCGTTACATCAAGGATTTAAGAGGCCCATCTAGTACACCCAAAGACGGAAGTACATCAAGACAACAGTGCACTGTTGAAAGACCAAGGAACTGCCAACTAGGAGTGCGGATACACTTTCACATCCGCGAAAGGTATTTAAGGCCGTAAGGCTGAAGATCAAAGTAAGTTACTAGTGATTTACCACTTGGATGTATTATGACTTTCTATCTTCTGTTCCGAAATTGACACGCTAATATAGCAATCTATATCTATAGAAAGATATCCTTACCAAGTTACCCTAAAGCACATTTTTTATCATAACTCTAAGACTGGTTTTCTCGTTACGTTCATCTTGCGGTTACTTTACATACATAATCTGGGACATCCGAAATACATACTGTTGATATTTAACAAAAGAGTGATACATTTACATCAGTGGAATCATTGTTAAACATATATCAGTGGTGATATTGTTTAGATAAAGCATCAATATTATGATTTTATATTTGTAAATTAATTTAGAATTTGAAGATTATTAAGTTTTAGAATTGAAAGCATATTTAGTGCTTAGGTAAGACACCGGTGTCCTCCACTTTTTTAGTTTATTTTAATTTAGTCTGCTTTATTAATTTTCCATCCTATTTTAGGGCATTAACCCAATTGTGTAGCAATAAATATTTATCTTAAAACATATATATGTTCCTCTTGTGTTTGTATATATTTGTGACTTAAACACATATCTCCCATGGAAATACCACGATAATTTATATTGCACAGACATTATGTTCTAAATATTGCCTTGGATTACACATACATATTTTTTCGATATTAAAGACAAATTTAGGAACAGAAATTTATTTGCGCCACCTATTATTTAAACAAGTGAATAACCTGCTATGATTGATTCAGGCGCTAGTAGTTGTTTTATGGACATCCAATTAGCCCAAAGGCTTCAGATACCCAGTGTTCCTAAGAAGACACCAATCCACATACAACTCATTGATGCCTCACCACTAAAGACCCCATCACCAAGGAAACATTCCTCTTATTAATCATGATTGGGACTGAACATCAAGAGAAACTAATCTTCGATTTAGCAACATCACCGGTGTTTCCTCCTGTGCTTGGCCTGCCCTGGTTGCGAAAGCATAATCCTGCAATCATTTGGGAGACTGGAACCGTACATTACCATTCATCCGTCTGTATTAAGTCTTGCCTTAAAACCTCCATCAATGCTACTCTTCAAACCCAGACACCTGTAAATATGCCTGTTCAAGTACCCAACATGTATAAAGATTTCCATGATGTCTTTGAAAAGAAATGAGCAGATATACTTCCTCCTCATAGAGAGTTTGATTGCCCCATAGATCTTCTTCCAGGGGCTCCAATTCCCTTTGGACGTATTTATCTATTATCTGAACCAGAGCTAAAAGTTTTAAAAGAATATATTCAAGAAAACCTTCAAAAAGGGTTTATCAAGCCATCCAAGTCACCTGCCGGGGCTGGCATATTGTTTGTCAGCAAAAAGGATGGATGACTTCACCCCTGCATTGATTACAGGGATCTCAACGCCATTACTATAAAAAATAAATACCCCTTACCGCTCATCCCAGAGCTAATGGATCGACTAAAATCAGCAGTCATCTTTAGCAAGATTGACCTAAGAAGCGCTTACAACCTCGTTAGAGTAAGAAGAGGAGATGAGTGGAAAACCACTTTTCATTCACATTATGGGCACTATGATTATACCGAGAATGTTATGCAACGCCCCTGCTACCTAGTGGTTGGTCAATGACATATTTTGTGATATCCTGGATATCTTTGTGGTAGCTTACCTTGATGACATATTCATTTACTCCTCTTCTGAACAACAACACCATGAGCATGTGACCACAGTATTATCCCACCTAAAAAGCAATAATCTATATGCAAAACTTAAAAAATGCATCTTTAACACTACATCAGTTAAATTCCTAGGCTTCATCTTAACACCTGGAATAATATGCATGGACTCCAAGAAGATTCAGGCTATAATCAATTGGGCCACTCCAGACAGTAAAAAGGCCATACAACGTTTTGTGGGCTTTGTAAACTTTTATAGGAGGTTTATAAGAAACATTTCTCGTATTATCCAACCAATAACAATAAAAGATGGTTAAATTTCGCTGGACTGACAAAGCTCAACTAGCTTTTGATCACCTAAAACAACTCTTCACCGCCTCATCTATCTTAATCATGCTCGAGCCACAACAACCCTTTTGTGTTGAAGTTGATGCTTCTGAAACTGCTATGGGGGTGGTGCTATAACAAAGAGCTGGTGACAGGGATTATCTTCACCGGGTGGCTTTTTGTCTCGAGTCCTCTCCCCGGCAGAAAGTACGATGTTGGGGAAAGAGAATTACTTGCCATAAAGACAGCATTCGAAGAATACAGATCACAAAAACCTAGAATACCTGTGTACAGCTTGCAGACTAAGAGCCAGACAAGCCTGATGGGCACTTTTTTTTTAGTCGATTTCACTTTGTTGTCACGTACCGTCCTGGAGCTAAAAATGGTAAAGCAGATGCTTTATCCCGCATCGGGGAAGCAAAAGAAATTGAGTCTGAACAAACTACTATCCTACAGTCTAAGCACTTCCTAGCTAATAAAGCATCTTTATGGGACACAATTCATCAACGGACTACTAAACCCAAATCTACCCTGGATCCCTCAGAAGCATCTAAACAGTATCCTGAATACCAGATTCAGGACAACAGAGTGGTAGTACCATCTTCTATTATTCCCAAAGGTACTACATTTTTTCCACGATACACCATTGGGTGGACATAGTGGCATACACAAGACTTAATTAATCGTCAGTTCTGGTGGCCGGCATGCAGAAAGATGTTAAAACTTATAAACAATCTTGTCCTATCTGTGCAATAAATAACTCACAACAAGCTCCTGTCGGTTTGCTACATCCACTCCTGGTACTCACAAGACCCTGGACAGACATAGCTATAGACTTTATTGTTGATTTACCCTCTGCTCAAAGCTACACCTCTATCATGGTAGTGGTTGACTGGTTTTCTAAAATGGCCCATTTTGTTGCTGCCAAAGGGGTACCGGATGCTAACCAAACAGCTACCATTTTTCTCCAAGAAGTTTTCCGCTTACATGGCTTACCTGAGACTATTGTCTCTGATAGAGGTTCCCAATTCACCTCTAAGTTTTGGTTTGCCTTTTGCAAGGGGTTGCATATCCAGCGAGAACTATCTACTGCCTTTCATCCCCAAACGGATGGTCAAATGGAGTGCACAAACCAAACACTTGAACAATACCTACGTTATACCATGACAATACAAGATGACTGGGTTAAATATCTCGCTCTGGCTGAATTAGTTTATAACAACCAAATTCATAGGTCTACATCCATGTCTCCTTTTCTGTGTATCTATGGGTATTATCCAACTATGTTACCTGACTCTCCAAAGTTCGGTGCCAGCCGCTGATCAACGTCTACTAGTAGTCCAAAACACATTTTCACTTGTAAAGAAAAAGTAAGTGGAGGCTCAGCAACAATACAAGTACTATGCCAATAGGTAAAGACGTCCTACCTCTGATTATCAAGTAGGTGATAAAGTGTATTTATCCACCTCTCATCTTCGACTTACATTACCTTCCAAGAAATTAGGTCCTCGTTTTATTGGACCCTTCATCATTGAGAAGATCATATCTCCAGTTGCAATACGTCTCCAATTGCCATCTTCCTACCATATCCATCCAGTATTTCATGTCTCTCTTCTCAAAACAGTAATATCAGATCCATTTTCATCCCGTACACCGTCTACCCCAGGACCTGTCATGGTGAATGGAGCAGAAGAATATGAAGTCAAAGAGATCTTGAATGCCAGAACCAATAGAGAAAAATTGGAGTACTTAATCCACTGGAAAGGATATGGTCCTGATGAGAGAAGTTGGGTACCAGCAACAGAGGCTCCTGCATGCATCCGAGACATCAAGAAGAAACATCCTAACCATCCTGCCCACAGTTGTCACCGGAGGTCACGCCTAGGGAGGGGGCACTGTCAGGTTACTCTAGCCGCCATTGCGGTGAATACATGACCCCCAGCTTACCTGCTCTCCTATCGGCTGTTGCAACAAATCCAGAGCCCCTTGTCTTGGCGTTCCAATGTGGAGAGACGCTGAGAACAGTCTTCCAGGAGCTGCGGCTGCAACTCTCTAGGCACCGGTGGCCGCACGCTGCCTAGATTTAAAGGGCCAGGCACTAATTTCAGGAACTCCCACCTGGAGGGTGCAGGTGTGGGAATTCCTATAAAAGGCTACACAGTACCTCACTCTGTACTGAGTTATTGCCTTGGAAGGTCCCTTTCCTTGTCCCTGCTCCTCTGCTGATACTTATGCATGCCTGTCCTTCTGCTGTGAGACTTGGGTATGCTTATCCTGCCACTGAGACCAAAGACCTCTGTTGTGACACTTGTGTATGCTTATACTACTGCTGAGACCAAAGACCTCTGCTGTGATACTTGGGTATACTTATACTACTGCTGAGACCAAAGACCTCTGCTGTGATACTTGTGTATGTTTATTCTACTGCTGTGACCAAAGACCTCTGTTGTGATACTTGTATAAGCTTATACCACTGCTGAGACCAAATACATCTGCTGTGCTTGTGAGAGACTTGTGCTTAATTATATATGCTCTCTTGTTTCTGGATATTTCACAACTTACCTCACCAACAGTACCCGCTGGGTTCTGTGCTTGCTGAGAGACTTGTGCTTAAAGTTTTCGTTGTAAAAACTTATCTGGTTCAATATTGACCTCAATTGTTTAACCTTCTTCTGCATTTCATTTCTTTAGTAAAGTTTATTCAAGAAATACTTTCTTTGTTTTGGTTTTCCATTCCTGCATACTGAGTTCCAGACACCTCCCTCATCCTCACAGTCTAAGAACTAACCGTTCAATTTCCATGCCATCAAGTCCAGCGACTTGAGATCCGGATTGAAAAACGGACCTTGAGAAGGCCTGAACGCGGAGGAAGAGGGCAGCTGGTCATCTGAACTAGATCTGCAGACCAAATCCTGCAAGGCCAAGCTGAGGCAATCAGGATTACTGAAGATTTCTCTAGGCTTATCTTGGAGATCACTCTGGGAAGAAGTACTAGAGGAGGAAATAGATAAGCAAGCTGAAATGACCTAGGAGATACTAGAGCATCCACAAACTCTGTCTGAGGGTATCTGGACCTTGCAAAGTACCTGGGAAGTTTGTTGTTTAAACAAGAAACAAGCAGATCTATGGGAGACCCCAAAGACCCACAATCTGATTGAAAACATCCTGGTGAAGAGACATTCTAAAATATTGATTGGCAACCTCACCTTCCAAGGATCCCAAATTCCCTGTGTTCGCAAAGACCCCCAAACAGCTCCCCAACCTGAAAAACTTAAATCTGTAGTGATCACAGTCCAGGTAGGACGAGCAAAAGAAGCCCCCTGAATAATGAACTGATGATCAAGCCACCGCGTCAGAGACTGACTTGTACTGGGATCCAGAAAAATCTTTAGAGATACAAAGAGAGAGAGACTGAAGGTTCAGACAAGCTGACACCAATTTTAACCTTCTCTGCTCTGTTAGTAAAAGACTCATGGAGACTGAATCTATTTAAAATTCCAAGAAAGTTACCTTTTTAAAAAAAACAAATTGATCCTCCAACCATGTTGTTTAAGTCGGTTGGTCTGAGATCTTGCTAAAGGAAAAGACTGAGCTTGAAACATGATATATTACAGGTATGGAAACACTCCAATACCCTGAGTTCTGATCACAGGCAAAAGGACACCCAGAACCTTTATGAAAAAAAATGTTCTTTGTGAATTGGAACATAAAGGTAAGCATTCTTTAATTCTATTATGGACATAAACTGACCTTGCTGAACGAATGGCAGAATAGTCTGAATAGTTTCCATTTTGAAAGTTAGAATCCTTACAAACATGTTCAGAACTTTCAGATCCAGAACCTGTATGAAAGTACCTGCCTTCTTTAGAACTATGAAGATATTAGAATAAAATCCCATCCCCTGTTCCTGCAAAGGAACTGGAACATTAACTCCCATAGCTTCCAGATTTTAGACAGACTGGAAAAAAGCATGAGCTTTTGCAGGATTCCTTGGACTATTGAATACAAATTAAGCCTTCCTCTGGGGGGGGGGGGCTTGTTTTGAATCCTATTTGATATCCCTGAGAAACTATATTCAGAACCCAGGGATCTGGAAAAGACTGAAACCAAGCCTCCTGAAAGAGGCTTAAAGCGACAGTCAAGTCCAAAAATAACTTTCATGTTTCAAATAGGGCATGTTATTTTAAACAACTTTCCAATTTACTTTTATCACCAATTTTGCTTTGTTCTCTTGGTATTCTTAGTTGAAAGCTAAACCTAGGAGGTTCATATGCTAATTTCTTAGACCTTGAAGGCCGCCTCTAATCTAAATGCATTTTGATAGTTTTTGACCACTAGAGGGCATTAGTTCAGGTGTTTCATATAGATAACATTGAGATCATGCACGTGAATTTACCATGGAGACAGCTCTGATTGGCTAAAATGCAAGTCTGTCAAAATAACTGAAATAAGGGGGCAGTTTGCTGAGGCTTACATACAAGGTAATTACAGAGGTAAAACATGTATAATTATAACTGTGTTGGTTATGCAAAACTGGGGAATTGGTAATAAAGGGATTATCTATCTTTTAAAACAACAAAAATTCTGGTATTAACTGTCCCTTTAAACTGCCCACTAACAGAACTTCTGGATAGGAGGCAGCACCTTAATGCAGATTTGGTAGTAGGGATATATTTCTTACCCTGCTTAGACTTGCTTCAGTTAACACTAGGGTGAGATTACATATGCGGCGAAAGCTTTAGATCAACTGCTGAAACCTGCACTGCCCGTTATTTCCCCTCGCACATCGGGGTATCACATAAACCCCACTGGCAGTTCCTAAAGTACCATAAGTCGGATAAACTAGCGATGTCCAGAAATGAGCGTAAATTTCTGGAGTCGCCAGTGACTTACAGTACTTTAGAAGCTGCCGGCGCCTAAGAAAATAAAAAAAAAGTCAAATCTCCTGTAAAAGTCTAACACGCCTCACAAAAATAAACCTGACACGTAAATACCCCTATATCCAACATCATACCCACATCGGAACTAATAATAAAAGTATTAACCCCTACACCGACAACCCCCAATAATGAAATATGCCTAAACAAACTATTAACCCCTAATCTGCCATTCACCCACATCGCAAAGTCCCTATTAAAACTATTAACCCCATATCTGCCATTAACCCACATCGCAAAGTACTTATTAAAACTATTAACCCCAATCCGCCATTAACCCACATCGCAACAAACCTTATAAATCTTTTAACCCCTAATCCGCCAAAACCACACAGCGCAATAATCCTAAAACTATTAACCCCTAAACCGACAAACCCACAAAACACAATAATCCTAACACAACTATTAACCCTTAAACCGCCAAATCCCCACAACGAGAATAACTAATTAAATTACTAAGCCCCCTAACCTAACACCCCCTAAATTAACCCCAATTACCTAAATTAAAAAATACTAAGTTACAAACAATTAAAATAAAAAAGCTAACATTACTTAAAAAAAAAAAAAAATTAATCTAAGATTACAAAATTATGAAAATAAAAAAGCCCCCCCAAATAAAAACACCCCCTAATCTAATGCTAAACTACCAATAGCCCTTAAAAGGGCCTTTTGTAGGACATTGCCCTAAGTTAAACAGCTCTTTTACCTTAAAAAATACTAAGTCCCCCCTCTAACAGTAAAACCTCCCACCCTCCAAACCCCCCAAAATAAAAAAACCTAACACTAAAAAATTCTAACTACCCATTGCCCCTAAAGGGGCATTTGTATGAGCATTGCCCATAAACGGGCATTCAGCTCTTTTTCAAAGGCCCATTAAATCCCCAATCTAAAAAAAAACAACCACCCCAAATTTAAAAAAAAAAGTCTAGCCCCCAGATAGGTACTCACGATTTCTGAAGTCCGACGGTGAAGTCTTCTACCAAGCGGCAATATCTATTTTCTTCCAGAAACAAGCCGGCGAGGAGCAGAGTGCGGAACTAAAGACCGGTGACTGTGGAACTGAAGACCGGCGATGGCGGAACTGAAGACCGGCGACTGCAGAGATCCTCTTCGTAAGATTACCGCCGCACATTGAGGATTGAATTCAAGGTACGTATTTAAATATGGGGTACCTTGCATTCCTATTGGCTGATTTGAGTATTCAAATTCAAATCAGCCAATAGAATGATACCTACTGAAATCCTATTGGCTGTTCAAATCAGGGGGTGTTAGGTTAGGGGGCTTAGTAATTTAATTAGTTAATTTAATAGTTTATTAAGGTATATTGCATTGTGATGGCAGTTTAGGGGTCAATCACTTTATTAGGTATATAGTGTTGGGGGGGTTGGCGGATAAGGGATTAATAGGTTCATTAAATGTTTTGCGATGTGGGGGTTGGCAGATTAAGGGTTAATATAGTTTATTAGTTATTGCATTGGGGGTTGGCGGTTGACAGGTCACGATGCTCACATACTAATTGCAAGTCTTGCTGCGCCTGCCTATGTGTGGTGAGGTGAAAATGGAGTACAATTTCTCCATTTTCGCAGCATAAGTCCTTGTGCTGAATATGTGATACCGGTTTGCAACACGGTTCTATGTTAGCTTATGGGAGTAAAAATTGCGAGCGACGGGTGAAATATACGCGCCACATTTATATGCGGCGAAGTATATGCGATACCAAAACTGCGTAAAATACAGCGTGGCCCGCAAAAGCATATGTAATCTTGCCCTAGGTCTCCAGACTAAGCCAGAGGTGCCTTGCTTCTGAGCAGAGGAGTCAACCTTTTGTTGCTTTTTCTGACAAAAGGAACAAAAACAAATAAAAGTTTTAGATTTCCCTCTAGACTTTTTGTCCTGAGGAAGAAAAACAAAATTTATGCTTACCTGATAAATTCCTTTCTCCTGTAGTGTGGTCAGTCCACGGGTCATCATTACTTCTGGGATATTAACTCCTCCCCAACAGGAAGTGCAAGAGGATTCACCCAGCAGAGCTGCTATATAGCTCCTACCCTCTACGTCACCTCCAGTCATTCGACCAAGGACCAACGAGAAAGGAGAAGCCAAAGGGTGTAGTGGTGACTGGAGTATAATTCAAAATTTTTTTACCTGCCATAAAAAACAGGGCGGTCCGTGGACTGACCACACTACAGGAGAAAGGAATTTATCAGGTAAGCATAAATTTTGTTTTCTCTTGTTAAGTGTGGTCAGTCCACGGGTCATCATTACTTCTGGGATACCAATACCAAAGCTAAAGTACACGGATGACGGGAGGGACAGGCAGGCTCTTTATACGGAAGGAACCACTGCCTGAAGAACCTTTCTCCCAAAAACAGCCTCCGAAGAAGCAAAAGTGTCAAATTTGTAAAATTTGGAAAAAGTATGAAAAGAAGACCAAGTTGCAGCCTTGCAAATCTGTTCAACAGAAGCCTCATTCTTAAAGGCCCAAGTGGAAGCCACAGCTCTAGTAGAATGTGCTGTAATTCTTTCAGGAGGCTGCTGTCCAGCAGTCTCATAGGCTAACCGTATTATGCTACGAAGCCAAAAAGAGAGAGAGGTAGCCGAAGCTTTTTGACCTCTCCTCTGACCAGAATAAACGACAAACAGGGAAGACGTTTGTCGAAAATCCTTAGTTGCCTGTAGATAAAATTTCAGGGCACGGACTACATCTAGATTGTGTAGCAGACGTTCCTTCCTCGAAGAAGGATTAGGACACAAAGATGGAACCACAATCTCTTGATTGATATTCCTGTTAGTGACCACCTTAGGTAGGAACCCAGGTTTAGTACGCAGAACTACCTTGTCTGAATGAAAAATCAGATAAGGAGAATCACAATGTAAGGCAGATAACTCAGAGACTCTTCGAGCCGAGGAAATCGCCATTAAAAACAGAACTTTCCAAGATAACAGCTTGATATCAATGGAATGAAGGGGTTCAAACGGAACACCCTGTAAAACATTAAGAACTAAGTTCAAACTCCATGGTGGAGCAACAGTTTTAAACACAGGCTTGATCCTAGCTAAAGCCTGACAAAAAGCTTGAACGTCCGGAACTTCTGACAGACGTTTGTGTAAAAGAATGGACAGAGCTGAAATCTGTCCCTTTAAGGAACTAGCGGATAAACCCTTTTCTAAACCTTCTTGTAGAAAAGACAATATCCTCGGAATCCTAACCTTACTCCATGAGTAACTCTTGGATTCGCACCAATATAAGTATTTGCGCCATATCTTATGGTAAATCTTTCTGGTAACAGGCTTCCTAGCCTGTATTAAGGTATCAATAACTGACTCAGAAAAACCACGTTTTGATAAAATCAAGCGTTCAATTTCCAAGCAGTCAGCTTCAGAGAAATTAGATTTTGATGTTTGAAGGGACCCTGGATCAGAAGGTCCTGTTTCAGAGGTAGAGACCAAGGTGGACAGGATGACATGTCCACTAGATCTGCATACCAAGTCCTGCGTGGCCATGCAGGCGCTATTAGAATCACTGATGCTCTCTCCTGTTTGATTCTGGCAATCAATCGAGGAAGCATCGGGAAGGGTGGAAACACATAAGCCATCCCGAAGGTCCAAGGTGCTGTCAAAGCATCTATCAGAACCGCTCCCGGATCCCTGGATCTGGACCCGTAACGAGGAACCTTGGTGTTCTGTCGAGATGCCATGAGATCTATCTCTGGTTTGCCCCAACGTCGAAGTATTTGGGCAAAGACCTCCGGATGAAGTTCCCACTCCCCCGGATGAAAAGTCTGACGACTTAAGAAATCCGCCTCCCAGTTCTCCACTCCCGGGATGTGGATTGCTGACAGGTGGCAAGAGTGAGACTCTGCCCAGCGAATTATCTTTGATACTTCCATCATTGCTAGGGAGCTTCTTGTCCCTCCCTGATGGTTGATGTAAGCTACAGTCGTGATGTTGTCCGACTGAAACCTGATGAACCCCCGAGTTGTTAACTGGGGCCAAGCCAGAAGGGCATTGAGAACTGCTCTCAATTCCAGAATGTTTATTGGTAGGAGACTCTCCTCCTGATTCCATTGTCCCTGAGCCTTCAGAGAATTCCAGACAGCGCCCCAACCTAGTAGGCTGGCGTCTGTTGTTACAATTGTCCAGTCCGGCCTGCTGAATGGCATCCCCCTGGACAGATGTGGCCGAGAAAGCCACCATAGAAGAGAATTTCTGGTCTCTTGATCCAGATTCAGAGTAGGGGACAAGTCTGAGTAATCCCCATTCCACTGACTTAGCATGCACAATTGCAGCGGTCTGAGATGTAGGCGTGCAAAGGGTACTATGTCCATTGCCGCTACCATTAAGCCGATCACCTCCATGCATTGAGCTACTGACGGGTGTTGAATGGAATGAAGGACACGGCATGCATTTTGAAGCTTTGTTAACCTGTCTTCTGTCAGGTAAATCTGCATTTCTACAGAATCTATAAGAGTCCCCAAGAAGGGAACTCTTGTGAGTGGAAAGAGAGAACTCTTCTTTTCGTTCACCTTCCATCCATGCGACCTTAGAAATGCCAGTACTAACTCTGTATGAGACTTGGCAGTTTGAAAGCTTGAAGCTTGTATCAGAATGTCGTCTAGGTACGGAGCTACCGAAATTCCTCGCGGTCTTAGTACCGCCAGAAGAGCACCCAGAACCTTTGTGAAGATTCTTGGAGCCGTAGCCAATCCGAATGGAAGAGCTACAAACTGGTAATGCCTGTCTAGAAAGGCAAACCTTAGATACCGGTAATGATCTTTGTGAATCGGTATGTGAAGGTAAGCATCCTTTAAATCCACTGTGGTCATGTACTGACCCTTTTGGATCATGGGTAAAATTGTCCGAATAGTTTCCATTTTGAACGATGGAACTCTTAGGAATTTGTTTAGGATCTTTAAATCCAAGATTGGCCTGAAAGTTCCCTCTTTTTTGGGAACCACAAACAGATTTGAGTAAAACCCTTGTCCTTGTTCCGACCGCGGAACCGGATGGATCACTCCCATTAATAAAAGATCTTGTACGCAGCGTAGAAACGCCTCTTTCTTTATTTGGTTTGTTGACAACCTTGACAGATGAAATCTCCCTCTTGGGGGAGAGGATTTGAAGTCCAGAAGGTATCCCTGAGATATGATCTCTAACGCCCAGGGATCCTGGACATCTCTTGCCCAAGCCTGGGCGAAGAGAGAAAGTCTGCCCCCCACTAGATCCGTTCCCGGATCGGGGGCCCTCAATTCATGCTGTCTTAGGGGCAGCAGCAGGTTTCCTGGCCTGCTTGCCCTTGTTCCAGGACTGGTTAGGTCTCCAGCCTTGTCTGTAGCGAGCAACAGCTCTTTCCTGTTTTGGTGCAGAGGAAGTTGATGCTGCTCCTGCTTTGAAATTACGAAAGGAACGAAAATTAGACTGCCTAGTCTTAGGTTTGGCTCTGTCTTGAGGCAGGGCATGGCCTTTACCTCCTGTAATGTCAGCGATAATTTCTTTCAACCCGGGCCCGAATAAGGTCTGCCCTTTGAAAGGTATATTAAGCAATTTAGATTTAGAAGTAACGTCAGCTGACCAGGATTTTAGCCACAGTGCTCTGCGCGCCTGAATGGCGAATCCGGAATTCTTAGCCGTAAGTTTAGTTAAATGTACTACGGCATCCGAAATAAATGAGTTAGCTAACTTAAGGGCTTTAAGCTTGTGTTTAATCTCATCTAATGGAGCTGATTCAAGTGTCTCTTCCAGAGACTCAAACCAAAATGCTGCTGCAGCCGTGACAGGCGCAATGCATGCAAGAGGTTGCAATATAAAACCTTGTTGAACAAACATTTTCTTAAGGTAACCCTCTAACTTTTTATCCATTGGATCTGAAAAGGCACAGCTATCCTCCACCGGGATAGTGGTACGCTTAGCTAAAGTAGAAACTGCTCCCTCCACCTTAGGGACCGTTTGCCATAAGTCCCGTGTGGTGGCGTCTATTGGAAACATCTTTCTAAATATCGGAGGGGGTGAGAACGGCACACCGGGTCTATCCCACTCCTTAGTAACAATTTCAGTAAGTCTCTTAGGTATAGGAAAAACGTCAGTACTCGACGGTACCGCAAAATATTTATCCAACCTACACATTTTCTCTGGTATTGCAACTGTGTTACAATCATTCAGAGCCGCTAACACCTCCCCTAGTAATACACGGAGGTTTTCCAGCTTAAATTTAAAATTTGAAATATCTGAATCCAGTTTGTTTGGATCAGAACCGTCACCCGCAGAATGAAGCTCTCCGTCCTCATGTTCTGCAAATTGTGACGCAGTGTCTGACATGGCCCTAATATTATCAGCGCACTCTGTTCTCACCCCAGAGTGATCACGCTTACCTCTTAGCTCTGGTAATTTAGCCAAAACCTCAGTCATAACAGTAGCCATATCCTGTAATGTGATTTGTAATGGCCGCCCAGATGTACTCGGCGCTACAATATCACGCACCTCCCGAGCGGGAGATGCAGGTACTGACACGTGAGGCGAGTTAGTCGGCATAACTCTCCCCTCGTTGTTTGGTGAAATATGTTCAATTTGTACAGATTGACTTTTATTTAAAGTAGCATCAATGCAGTTAGTACATAAATTTCTATTGGGCTCCACTTTGGCTTTAGCACATATAGCACAGATATCTTCCTCTGAATCAGACATGTTTAACACACTAGCAAATAAACTAGCAACTTGGAAATACTTTTCAAGTAATTTACTATAATATGAAAACGCACTGTGCCTATAAGAAGCACAGAAAAAGTTATGACAGTTGAAAATTAATAAACTGAAAAGTTATAGCATCAAATCTTTGTAAAAAACACAATTTTAGCAAAGGATTGCCTCCCATTAGCAAAGGATAACTAACCCTGATAGCAGAAAAAAAATACAGAAATAAACGTTTTTTATCACAGTCAACTACAATCTCACAGCTCTGCTGTGAGTGATTACCTCCCTCAAAACAAGTTTTGAAGACCCCTGAGTTCTGTAGAGATGAACCGGATCATGCAGGGAAGACAATAAACTTCTGACTGAATTTTTTGATGCGTAGCAAAAGCGCCAAAAAAGGCCCCTCCCCCTCACACACAACAGTGAGAGAGATCAGTAAACTGTCATAAATTAAATAAAACGACTGCCAAGTGGAAAAAAATAGTGCCCAAAACATTTTTTCACCCAGTACCTCAGAAAATTAAACGATTTTACATGCCAGCAAAAAACGTTTAACATTAAATAAATTAAGTGTTATTAAAAAGCCTGTTGCTAGTCCCTGCAAATTAGGCTAAAGTCTTATGCATACAGTATAATTCCAGTGAAGTGCCATTCCCCAGAATACTGAAGTGTAAAATATACATACATGACAGCCTGATACCAGTTGCTGCTACTGCATTTAAGGCTGAGTTTACATTATATCGGTATGGCAGAATTTTCTCATCAATTCCATTGTCAGAAAATAATAAGCTGCTACATACCTCTTTGCAGATTAATCTGCCCGCTGTCCCCTGATCTGAAGTTTACCTCTCCTCAGATGGCCGAGAAACAGCAATATGATCTTAACTACGCCGGCTAAAATCATAGAAAAAACTCAGGTAGATTCTTCTTCAAATTCTACCAGAGAAGGAATAACACACTCCGGTGCTATTATAAAATAACAAACTTTTGATTGAAGGTATGAAACTAAGTATAATCACCACAGTCCTCTCACACATCCTATCTATTCGTTGGGTGCAAGAGAATGACTGGGGGTGACGTAGAGGGGAGGAGCTATATAGCAGCTCTGCTGGGTGAATCCTCTTGCACTTCCTGTTGGGGAGGAGTTAATATCCCAGAAGTAATGATGACCCATGGACTGACCACACTTAACAGGAGAAAGCCTCTTTACCTCCAGTAACAGTAGATATTATAGATTCTAAATCAGAACAAAACAACTTTTTTCCCTGAAACTAAATAGATCATAATCTGGATTTTGACATCATAGCAGTTGACCCGTATTTAAGCCATTAGGCCCTCCTTGCAAGGACTTCCCAAAGACATGCCTTTGACATTAATCCTCATATTATCAAATAAAATAATTTGCACTTTTGAGTAACCCAAAAATGTGCACTAGAATACTGTTCTGCAAGACAAGACAAACCAGTAAGTTAAAGCAGCAGCCACATCAGCAATAGAAATAGTTGGCCTGAGCAAATACCCTGCTTGTTAAAAGGCCCTTCTATGAAAAGACTCTAATTTTCTATCTAAAGGGTCTTTAAAATAAGTACTGTATTCCAAAGGAATAGTAGTGCATTTAGCCAGAGTGGAAATGGCCCCAATCCACCTTAGGAATGGTTTCCCACAAATTAATATTAGCAGCAGGTAAAGGACATATGGTTTTAAACCTTGCAGAAGAAGTAAACTAATTACTTGTCAGAAATCATGTCAGAGACAGCATCAACAATAGGGAAAACGTCCTAGCCGTTCTGCTGTACTGAAGCAGCTACGGCTTCCAAACTGGGATCGTCATAGGCACTCCCCCAGACCAGATTTCACCATTGAAATCACGATAGCATGTACAATCGCGTGATTTAATTTTTTTACTAATTTGTTTAGAAATTAGTACCGGCAGGAAGGGGTTAACAACACTCTTAAATGAATTTAAACAATTACAAGGCTTATCAATAGAAACTTTAGGATATTTGACCCCTAAAGTAATTAAGATCTCATTTAAAAGAGAATAGATATGTTCAACTTTAAAGAAAAAAAGAGGAAAATCAGGTTCAACATCAGTTGAAGATTCCTCATCACCAGAGGAAGCCACCATCTCATAGAACTTGTAGAAGGTAAAAAATGTATGCTTACCTGATAAATTATTTGTTTTCTTGGCAGTGAGAGTCCACAAATGAATTCATTACTGTTGGGAATACAACACCTGATCACCAGGTAGAGGCAAAGACACCCCAGCCAAAGCATTAAAGGGACAGTAAACACCAAAAAAGTTATTGTTTAAAAAGATAGATAATACCTTTATTTTCCAGTCCCCAGTTTTGCCTAACCAACAATGTTATATTAATACAGTTTTTACCTCTGTGATTAACTTGTATCTAAGCCTCTCTTTTGACAGACTTGTATTTCAGGCAATTAGTGGCTCTTAAATAACTCCACATGCGTAAGCACAATGTTATCTACATGGAACACATCAACTAACTCCCTCTAGCTGTGAAAAACAACATTTATGCTTACCTGATAAATTTCTTTCTTTCTTGACACGGTGAGTCCACGGATCATCAATTACTTTGGGAATATCACTCCTGGCCAGCAGGAGGAGGCAAAGAGCACCACAGCAAGGCTGTTAAGTATCACTTCCCTTCCCACAACCCTCAGTCCTTCGACCGAAGGAAAAGGAGAGAAAGGAAACAACACAATGTGCAGAGATGCCTGGGTTTATATAAAAAAAAACTGTCTCAAAACTGGGAGGGCCGTGGACTCCCCGTGTCAAAAAAGAAATACATTTATCAGGTAAGCATTAATTTTGATTTCTTTCTTAAGACACAGTGAGTCCACGGTTCATCAATTACTGTTGGGAATCAATACCCAAGCTAGAGGACACAGATGATAAGGGAGGGCAAGATAGGTAACCTAAACAGAAGGCACCACTGCTTGCAGAACCTTTCTCCCAAAAGAAGCCTTAGCCGAGGCAAAAGTATCAAATTTATAGAATTTAGAAAAAGTGTGCAAAGAAGACCAAGTTGCAGCCTTACAGATCTGTTCTACAGAGGCCTCATTCTTGAAGGCCCAGGAAGAAGACACCGCCCTAGTGGAATGAGCTGTAATTCTCTCAGGAGGCTGCTTTCCAGCAGTCTCACATGCCAAACGAATAACACTTCTCAACCAGAGAGAAAGAGAAGTGGCAGTAGCTTACTGACCCTTACGATTTCCAGAAAAGCAAACAAACAATGCAGAAGACTGACGAAAGTCCTTTGTAGCCTGCAGATAGAATTTAAGAGACCACACGACGTCTAAATTGTGCAACAAACATTCTTTATCATTCTTTATGAGAAGAAGGATTAGGACAGAGAGAAGGAACAACAATTTTCTGATTAATATTTCTGTGCAAAACAACATGAGGAAGAAAACCAAACTTGGTATGGAGAACTGCCTTATCTGCATGAAATATGTGATAAGGAGAACCACACTGCAAAGCTGAGAGTTCAGAAACCCTCTGCGCAGAAGAAATAACAGAAAGAAACAAAACCTTCCAAGATAATAACTTAATATCTATGGAGTGCATAGGCTCAAATGGAGCCTGTTGTAAAACTTTAAGAACAAGGTTAAGGCTCCAAGGAGGAGCAACTGATTTAAACACAGGCCTGATTCTGACCAGGGCCTGACAAAAGGATTGTACATCCGGCATGTCCGCCAGACGCTTGTGCAGCAGAATGGATAGAGCAGAAATGTGACCCTTAAGGGTACTGATAGATAACCCCTTCTTAAGGCCTTCCTGGAGAAAAGACAAGATCCTTGAGATCCTGACCTTACTCCAAGAATATCCTTTAGACTCACACCAATAAAGATGTATACGCCATATCTTATGGTAAATCTTTCTAGTGACAGGCTTACGAGCCTGAACCATTGTCTCAATGACCGATTCGGAAAATCCACGCTTCGCTAAAATCAAGTGCTCAATCTCCAAGCATTCAGCTTCAGAGAAACGAGATTTGGATGAAGGTAGGGCCTCTGAAGCAGAAGGGCCTTTTTTCAGAGGTAGTCTCCACGGAGGTAGAGACGACATCTCTACTAGATCTGCATACCAGATCCTGCAAGGCCACGCCGGAGCTATTAGAATCACCAATGCTTTCTCCTGCTTGATCCGAGCGGTGACCCGCGGAAGGAGAGCAAACGGAGGAAAGAGATATGCCAACCTGAAGTTCCAAGGAACTGCCAGAGCATCTATCAGAAAGGCTTGAGGATCTCTTGACCTCGAACCGTACTTTGGGAGCTTGGAGTTCTGGCGAGACGCCATCAGATCCAATTCTGGTAACCCCCATTTGATTGTTATCCTGGAGAACACTTCCGGATGGAGTTCCCACTTCCCGGGATGAAAAGTCTGTCTGTTCAGGAAGTCTGCTTCCCAATTGTCCACTTCTGGAATTTGGATGGCAGATAGACACCAATTGTGAGCCTCCACCCACTGGATGATCCGTGCCACTTCCTTCATGGCTAAGGAACTCTGAGTTCCACCTTGGTGGTTGATGTAGGCCACTGAGGTTATGTTGTCCATCTGGAATCTGATAGACCAGGTTAAGGCCAGCTGAGGCCAAGCCATCAAGGCATTGAAAATCGCTCTCAACTTTAGAATGTTTATGAAGAGAGCAGATTCCTCCTGAGACCAAAGTCCCTGTGCCTTCAACAAGTCCCAGACTGCTCCCCAACCCAACAGGCTGGCATCCGTGGTCAAAATTACCCAAGAGGGTCTCTGAAAACACGTCCCCTGGAACAAATGTTCTTGCGACAGCCACCACAGTAGGGAGTCCCTTGTTGATTGATCCATAACTATTCTCTGAGATAGATCTGTATAATCCTCGTTCCACTGAGCGAGCATGCATAGCTGCAGAGGTCTTAAGTGGAACCGAGCAAACAAAACAATGTCCATGGAAGCCACCATCAACCCGATAACCACCACGCATTGGGCAACTGATGGTCATGCCGCCCACTGTAGGGACAGGCAAGCGGACAGGATCTTGGCTCATCCGACCTCCGTCAGAAATATTTTCATAGATAGAGAATTTATAATGGTTCCTAAAAAGATCACTCTTTTAGTCGGAACAAGATAACTTTTCTCCAGATTGATCTTCCAACCGTGGGAACGAAGGAACACCAACAAGACCTTTGTATAAGAATTTGCTAGTTGCAAGGATGGAGCCTGAACCAGAATGTCGTCCAGATAAGGCACCACTGCAATGCCCCAAGCCCGAATTACTGCCAATAGAGCTCCCAGGACCTTTGAGAAAATTCTGGGAGCTGTGGAAAGGCCAAAAGGAAGCGCTACAAATTGAAAATGTTTGTCTAGATAGGCAAACCTCAGATATTTGTGATGATCCCTGTGAATGGGAATGTGTAGGTGCGCATCCTTCGGGTCTATGGTCGTCATGAATTGACCCTCTTGAATCAGGGGCAGAATGGAGCGGATAGTCTCCATCTTGAAGGACGGCACTCTGAGGAATCTGTTTAGTAACTTTAGATCTATGATGGGCCTGAAAGTTCCCTCTTTCTTGGGAACCACAAACAG
Source organism: Bombina bombina (assembly GCF_027579735.1). Taxonomy (NCBI): domain Eukaryota; kingdom Metazoa; phylum Chordata; class Amphibia; order Anura; family Bombinatoridae; genus Bombina; species Bombina bombina. Next base: position 866,934,439 of record NC_069501.1, on the reverse strand, counting down.
GTTTGAGTAAAATCTGAGACCCTGTTCCTGACTTGGAACAGGAACTATCACTCCCAGTAGGGAAAGGTCCTGTACACATTTCAAGAACGCCTCTCTTTTTATCTGGTCTACAGATAATCTTGAGAGGTAGAACCTGCCCCTGGGAGGAAGAGTTTTAAACTCTAACTTGTACCCCTGGGAAACTATGTCCACTGCCCACGGGTCTGGGACATCCCGTTCCCAAGCTTGAGCGAACTGAGAGAGTCTGCCCCCACTTGATCAAATCCCGGATCAGGGGCAAACCCTTTATGCTGACTTGGATTCAGCTGTGGGCTTCTTGGATTGCTCCTGTTTGGAAGAGGCAGGGGAAGACTTGCCTCTGTAGTTACGAAAGGAACGAAAATAAGTCTGACGTCCCTATCATTTTGTTCTTGTCTTGAGGCAGAAAGGATCCTTTACCACCCGTGATATCGGAAATAATTTCTGCCAATGCCGGTCTGAACAAGGTCTTTCCCTTGTAAGGGATTACCAAAAGTTTAGATTAAGAAGACACATCAGCAGACCAAGATTTAAACCATAGCACTCTACGTGCTAAGATTGCAAAGCCAGATATTTTGGCCCCCAACTTAATGACCTGCAAAGAAGCGTCAGTGATAATGGAATTAGCTAACTTTAGAGCCTTTATCATATCCTGAATCTCCTCCAAAGGAGTTTCAGCTTGCAAGGACTCAGACAATGCCTCAAACCAATAGGCTGCCGCACTGGTTACTGTAGCAATGCACACATCCGGTTGCCATTGTAACCCCTGATGAGTATACATTTTCTTTAAAAAGGCCTCCAGCTTTTTATCCATAGGATCTTTGAAAACATAATTTATGCTTACCTGATAAATTCCTTTCTTCTGTAGTGTGATCAGTCCACGGGTCATCATTACTTCTGGGATATTACTCCTCCCCAACAGGAAGTGCAAGAGGATTCACCCAGCAGAGCTGCATATAGCTCCTCCCCTCTACGTCACTCCCAGTCATTCGACCAAGGACCAACGAGAAAGGAAAAGCCAAGGGTGAAGTGGTGACTGGAGTATAAATTAAAAAATATTTACCTGCCTTAAAAACAGGGCGGGCCGTGGACTGATCACACTACAGAAGAAAGGAATTTATCAGGTAAGCATAAATTATGTTTTCTTCTGTTAAGTGTGATCAGTCCACGGGTCATCATTACTTCTGGGATACCAATACCAAAGCAAAAGTACACGGATGACGGGAGGGATAGGCAGGCTCTTTATACAGAAGGAACCACTGCCTGAAGAACCTTTCTCCCAAAAATAGCCTTCGATGAAGCAAAAGTGTCAAATTTGTAAAATTTGGAAAAAGTATGAAGCGAAGACCAAGTTGCAGCCTTGCAAATCTGTTCAACAGAGGCCTCATTCTTGAAGGCCCAAGTGGAAGCCACAGCTCTAGTAGAATGAGCTGTAATTCTTTCAGGAGGCTGCTGTCCAGCAGTCTCATAAGCTAAACGAATTATGCTACGAAGCCAAAAAGAAAGAGAGGTAGCGGAAGCTTTTTGACCTCTCCTCTGCCCAGAGTAAATGACAAACAGAGAAGACGTTTGTCGAAATTCCTTAGTTGCCTGTAAGTAAAATTTTAGAGCACGGACTACATCCAGGTTGTGCAGTAGACGTTCCTTCTTTGAAGAAGGATTTGGGCATAAAGAAGGAACAACAATCTCTTGATTGATATTCCTGTTAGTAACTACCTTAGGTAAGAACCCAGGTTTAGTACGCAGGACTACCTTATCCGAATGAAAAATCAAATAAGGAGAATCACAATGTAAGGCTGATAATTCAGAGACTCTTCGAGCCGAGGAAATAGCCATTAAAAATAGAACTTTCCAAGATAACAACTTTATATCAATGGAATGAAGGGGTTCAAACGGAACGCCCTGTAAAACATTAAGAACAAGGTTTAAACTCCATGGTGGAGCAACAGTTTTAAACAAAGGCTTAATCCTGGCCAAAGCCTGACAAAAAGCCTGGACGTCAGGAACTTCTGACAGACGTTTGTGTAACAGAATGGACAGAGCTGAGATCTGTCCCTTTAATGAACTAGCAGATAAACCCTTTTCTAAACCTTCTTGTAGAAAAGACAATATCCTAGGAATCCTAACCTTACTCCAAGAGTAACCTTTGGATTCACACCAATATAGGTATTTACGCCATATCTTATGGTAAATCTTTCTGGTAACAGGTTTCCTAGCCTGTATTAAGGTATCAATAACTGACTCAGAAAACCCACGTCTTGATAAAATCAAGCGTTCAATTTCCAAGCAGTCAGCTTCAGAGAAGTTAGATTTTGATGTTTGAAGGGACCCTGTATCAGAAGGTCCTGTTTCAGAGGTAGAGACCAAGGTGGACAGGATGACAAGTCCACCAGGTCTGCATACCAAGTCCTGCGTGGCCACGCAGGTGCTATTAGAATCACTGATGCTCTCTCTTGTTTGATTCTGGCAATCAATCGAGGAAGTAACGGGAAGGGTGGAAACACGTAAGCCATCCTGAAGTCCCAAGGTGCTGTCAGAGCATCTATCAGGACTGCTCCTGGATCCCTGGATCTGGACCCGTAACGAGGAAGCTTGGCGTTCTGTCGAGACGCCATGAGATCTATCTCTGGTTTGCCCCAACGTCGAAGTATTTGGGCAAAGACCTCCGGATGAAGTTCCCACTCCCCCGGATGAAAAGTCTGACGACTTAAGAAATCCGCCTCCCAGTTCTCCACTCCCGGGATGTGGATTGCTGACAGGTGGCAAGAGTGAGACTCTGCCCAGCGAATTATCTTTGATACTTCCATCATAGCTAGGGAGCTTCTTGTCCCTCCCTGATGGTTGATGTAAGCTACAGTCGTGATGTTGTCCGACTGAAACCTGATGAACCCCCGAGTTGTCAACTGGGGCCAAGCCAGGAGGGCATTGAGAACTGCTCTCAATTCCAGAATGTTTATTGGCAGGAGACTCTCCTCCTGACTCCATTGTCCCTGAGCCTTCAGAGAATTCCAGACGGCACCCCAACCTAGAAGGCTGGCGTCTGTTGTTACAATTGTCCAGTCTGGTCTGCTGAATGGCATCCCCCTGGACAGATGTGGCCGAGAAAGCCACCATAGAAGAGAATTTCTGGTCTCTTGATCCAGATTCAGAGAAGGGGATAAGTCTGAGTAATCCCCATTCCACTGACTTAGCATGCACAGTTGCAGTGGTCTGAGGTGTAAGCGTGCAAAGGGTACTATGTCCATTGCCGCTACCATTAAGCCGATTACCTCCATGCATTGAGCCACTGACGGGTGTTGAATGGAATGAAGGGTGCGGCAAGCACTTTGAAGTCTTGTTAGCCTGTCCTCTGTCAGGTAAATCTTCATTTCTACAGAATCTATAAGACTCCCCAGGAAGGGAACTCTTGTGAGTGGAACGAGTGAACTTTTCTTTTCGTTCACCTTCCATCCATGTGACCTTAGAAATGCCAGCACTAACTCTGTATGAGACTTGGCAGTTTGAAAGCTTGAAGCTTGTATCAGAATGTCGTCTAGGTATGGAGCTACCGAGATTCCCCGCGGTCTTAGTACCGCCAGAAGAGCACCCAGAACCTTTGTGAAGATTCTTGGAGCTGTAGCCAATCCGAATGGAAGAGCCACAAACTGGTAATGCCTGTCTAGGAAGGCAAACCTTAGGTACCGATAATGATCTTTGTGAATCGGTATGTGAAGGTAAGCATCTTTTAAATCTACAGTGGTCATGTACTGACCCTCTTGGATCATAGGTAAAATTGTCCGAATAGTCTCCATCTTGAACGATGGAACTCTTAGGAATTTGTTTAGGATCTTTAAGTCCAGGATTGGTCTGAAAGTTCCCTCTTTTTTGGGAACCACAAACAGATTTGAGTAAAACCCCTGTCCCTGTTCCGATCGTGGAACTGGATGGATTACTCCCATTAACAAGAGCTCTTGTACGCAGCGTAGAAACGCCTCTTTCTTTGTCTGGATTGTTGACAATCTTGACAGATGAAATCTCTCTCTTGGAGGAGAGTATTTGAAGTCCAGAAGGTATCCCTGAGATATTATCTCTAGCGCCCAGGGATCCTGAACATCTCTTGCCCAAGCCTGGGCGAAGAGAGAAAGTCTGCCCCCCACTAGATCCGATCCCGGATCGGGGGCCCTCAATTCATGCTGTTTTAGGGGCAGCAGCAGGTTTCCTAGTCTGCTTGCCCTTGTTCCAGGACTGGTTAGGTTTCCAGCCTTGTCTGTAGCGAGCAACAGCTCCTTCCTGTTTTGGTGCAGAGGAAGTTGATGCTGCTCCTGCTTTGAAATTACGAAAGGAACGAAAATTAGACTGTCTAGTCTTGGCTTTGTCCTGAGGCAGGGCATGGCCTTTACCTCCTGTAATGTCAGCGATAATCTCTTTCAACCCGGGCCCGAATAAGGTCTGCCCTTTGAAAGGTATATTAAGCAATTTAGACTTAGAAGTAACATCAGCTGACCAGGATTTTAGCCACAGCGCCCTGCGTGCCTGAATGGCGAATCCTGAATTCTTCGCCGTAAGTTTAGTAAGATGTACTACGGCCTCCGAAATGAATGAATTAGCTAGTTTAAGGACTCTAAGCCTGTCCGTAATGTCGTCCAGAGTAGCTGAACCAATGTTCTCTTCCAGAGACTCAATCCAGAATGCCGCTGCAGCCGTGATCGGCGCAATGCATGCAAGGGGTTGCAATATAAAACCTTGTTGAACAAACATTTTCTTAAGGTAACCCTCTAATTTTTTATCCATTGGATCTGAAAAAGCACAGCTATCCTCCACCGGGATAGTGGTACGCTTAGCTAAGGTAGAAACTGCTCCCTCCACCTTAGGGACCGTTTGCCATAAGTCCCTTGTGGTGGCGTCTATTGGAAACATTTTTCTAAATATCGGAGGGGGTGAGAACGGCACACCGGGTCTATCCCACTCCTTAGTAACAATTTCAGTAAGTCTCTTAGGTATAGGAAAAACCTCAGTACTCGTCGGTACCGCAAAATATTTATCCAACCTACACATTTTCTCTGGTATTGCAACTGTGTTACAATCATTCAGAGCCGCTAACACCTCCCCTAGTAATACACGGAGGTTTTCCAGTTTAAATTTAAAATTTGAAATATCTGAATCCAGTCTGTTTGGATCAGAACCGTCACCCACAGAATGAAGCTCTCCGTCCTCATGTTCTGCCACCTGTGACGCAGTGTCTGACATGGCCCTAATATTATCAGCGCACTCTGTTCTCACCCCAGAGTGATCACGCTTACCTCTTAGCTCTGGTAATTTAGCCAAAACCTCAGTCATAACAGTAGCCATATCCTGTAATGTGATTTGTAATGGCCGCCCAGATGTACTCGGCGCTACAATATCACGAACCTCCCTCTGAGCGGGAGATGTAGGTACTGACACGTGAGGCGAGTTAGTCGGCATAACTCTCCCCTCGTTGTTTGGTGAAATTTGTTCAATTTGTACAGATTGACTTTTATTTAAAGTAGCATCAATACAGTTAGTACATAAATTTCTATTGGCCTCCACTTTGGCATTGCAACAAATGACACAGGTATCATCCTCTGAATCAGACATGTTTAACACACTAGCAAATAAACTTGTAACTTGGAAATACAATTCAATTAGAATAATATTAAAACGTACTGTGCCTTTAAGAAGCACAGAAGATCTATGACAGTTGAAAATTAATAAATTGAAACAGTTATAGCCTCAATCCTTGTAAATAACACAACTTTAGATAACAAATTCTGAAAGCAGGAAACAAATTACAGAATAAACGTTTTTTATCTCAGTCAAACTATAATTCTCACAGCTCTGCTGAGAGAAATTACCTCCCTCAAAATAAGTTTTGAAGACCCCTGAGCTCTGTAGAGATGAACCGGATCATGCAGGGAATACAATGAGTTGCTGACTGAAATATTTGATGTGTAGTAAAAGCGCCAAAAAACGGCCCCTCCCCCTCACACACAGCAGTGAGGGAGAACAGAAACTGTCAGAAAACAGATTAAGCAACTGCCAAGTGGAAAAATAGTGCCCAAACATTTATTAACTCAGTACCTCAGTAAATGAAAACGATTTTACATTCCAGCAAAAACGTTAAACATAATCTCTAGTTATTAAACAGCTTTATGTATTTCTTACAGTGTAATTCTAGTGAAGTACCATTCCCCAGAATACTGAAGTGTAAAGTATACATACATGACATTATATCGGTATGGCAGGATTTTCTCATCAATTCCATTGTCAGAAAATAAAAACTGCTACATACCTCTATGCAGATTCATCTGCCCGCTGTCCCCTGATCTGAAGTTTACCTCTCCTCAGATGGCCGAGAAACAGCAATATGATCTTAACTACTCCGGCTAAAATCATAACAAAAACTCTGGTAGATTCTTCTTCAAACTCTGCCAGAGAGATAATAACACACTCCGGTGCTATTTTAAAATAACAAACTTTTGATTGAAGATATAAAACTAAGTATAATCACCATAGTCCTCTCACACATCCTATCTAGTCGTTGGGTGCAAGAGAATGACTGGGAGTGACGTAGAGGGGAGGAGCTATATGCAGCTCTGCTGGGTGAATCCTCTTGCACTTCCTGTTGGGGAGGAGTAATATCCCAGAAGTAATGATGACCCGTGGACTGATCACACTTAACAGAAGAAAGAGCAACTATCCTCAATAGGGATGGTAGTTCTCTTAGCCAAAATGGAAATCGCCCCTTTCACCTTTCGAACCGTCTGCCATGACTCCTTGATGGAGTTGGCTACCGTAAACATTTTCCTAAAGACAAGGGAGGGGGAAAATGGTATTCCTGGTCTCTCCCATTCCCTGGTAATAATCTCTGTGGCACGGTCTGGCACTGGAAACACCTCCCCAGGTGAGGGAACATCAAAGTATCTATTTAATAGATTTTTTTAGGGTTGACAATGATAGGCGTTTCGGAATTGTCCAAGGTAGCTAATACTTCCTTTAACAAAACACGGAGTTGCTGAAGCTTGAATCTGAAGGAAACCACTTCAGCATCAGAAGAGGGAATTACACTATCCAAATCTGATATTTCACCTTTAGAGACTACCGAAGTATCCTCCTCTTCTGACTTATGGGAAAGAGCAACCTGGTTAGCCTGAGTCGGATCAGATACCTTACTGTCTGATTCAAAAATCTTCCTCTTACGCCTCCCTTGCAGCATAGGGATGGCCGCTAGCGCCTCAGATACCGCTGAGGAAACCTGGACCACAATTTCAGCTTTTAAAAATACTCCATAGTGATAGATAGTGAGGAAGCGCAGGACACTGCGTGAGATGATGGCACAGTTTGGGATACTTGTGGAAAAAGCTGTGGCATAGCCTGAACAGCATCCACTTGAGAGAATGGTGGCTCAGGATCAAACAATCTGTCTTCGTACAATAAAGTTCTTTCAACACAAGAACTACAAAAATGCAAAGGTGGTTCCACATGGGCATTCAAACAAAGTTTGCATTCTTCAACAGATATAGGCTCTAAGTCCATTTTGCAACGAATGAGAATTTTTTTTTATATATTTTTTATTTCAAAAACGGTACTGTCTCTTTAAGACTCCTGTTAAAGAGAAAAACAGTGCCTGATAATTAAGAATAATGAAAAACAAACCCCTTAATTAAAAAGATAAAATTATTCTCTAGGCCTCCCAATAATTATCACAATACCTCTCAGGCATCCCTACACCACATCACTACGCTGTGGTGCCTACCTGACCACACTTAAGCTGCAGATTCCACTCCGGAACAAGCAGGGGCCAAACGAAGGAGAGGACACAGACGTAGTAAATCTCTGGAGAAAACGCGGCAAGTAAAAGCGCGCGCTGTGTCTGGGGAGAAGGAGCCCTCCCCCCCCTATGACGTCACAGCAGTGAATACGGGCCATTTTAAAGTTTTTAATGAAAAACGGAATAGAGCCTGGATTCCAACAGCAACTGTAACATAAGCAGAATACCCCTAAAACTGCGGGTTTCTGACTGAGCCACCAATAAAGTTTGAAATATAAGCCTTTACACCAACAAGTACTCTCTCTCTAGGACTCTAACGTCCTATATCACACAGTGTCCTGCCAGCCTGTCTAAATAATCCTAACCTCTGGAAAAACTGTTGTCCCAGTATGAGGTGCAGAAATAAAAAGTGCCAGGGTTCTCTGTATAAGAAATAAAATGGCACTTACGTGCACCCTTGCCTGTCCGACAGGGAGACAGCACCAGGAATGAGAGGAAGCCGCTCCTCACAGAGTCCTGTAAATAAAAAGATGAACAGAGTAAGCCTACTCTGGCATACTGTAAAAGGGTAGCAAAACTTGTCAGGAAAACGCAATGAGGCCTACCCCACAAGTTCCTAACTGCTTTAAAGCCACCACAGCCCTACTGAAGAGACTAACGTGGAATACAGCTAAACCCAGCTTGTCAGGGAAGGTCAGAGCAAACCTGCTCAGGCTTCCAAAATAATAAAATCTTGATAGAAGTATCTTGTACAGACACCTAAACTTCACCTCCTCCTTGCACCTAAGGCAAAGAGAATGACTAGGGGTTGTGGGAAGGGAAGTGATACTTAACAGCCTTGCTGTGGTGCTCTTTGCCTCCTCCTGCTGGCCAGGAGTGATATTCCCAACAGTAATTGATGATCTGTGAACTCACTGTGTCTTAAGAAAGAAAACTCAAATGCATTCAGATAAGAGACGGCCTTCAATGGCGTAAAAATTATAATATGAGTCTACCTAGGTTTAGCTTTCAAATAATAATACCAAGAGAACAAAGCAAATTTGATAATAAAAGTAAATTGGAAAGTTGTTTAAAATTACATGACCTTTCTGAATCATGAAAGTTTAATTTAGATTTTACTGTCTAAGTATGCCTCCCACTTCCCCTACCTGCCCAGTAATTCAAGCTGAGGAGAAGGAAAAGTGAAGATAAACACTAGGGGAATAGCGGTGCTGAAAGAAAGGGAAAAAAAACAACTGCTGCCCACAGCAAAACACAATGGGCGGGTCCCGTTGACTCTCAGTGCCAACAAAGAATTTTTTTTATCAGGTAAGCATAAATTTAGTTTTCTTTCTAATGGTAGTGAGAGTCCACAAATTCATTCATTACTTTTAGGAGATCAATACCTAAGCTAAAGAGGACACAAAATGAACAGGGAGGGACAAAACAAGGCAGGTAGACCTAAACTGAAGGCACCACCGCTTGAAGCACTTTCCTCTCAAAAAAACCCTACAGAGTCAAAAAGATCAAATTTATTAAAACTTAGAAAATGTATGTAAAGAAGATCAAGTGGCCGCCTTACATATCTGTTCCATTGAAGCTTCGTTCTTAAAGGCCCAAGAAGAAGATAATGCACAGGTAGAATGAGCCGTAATTCTTGAAGGAGGCTGTTATTCCGCCTCCATATATGCCATATGGACGATACTTCTCAGCCAAAAGGATAAGGTAGTCGCATAAACAAGGATGAGGATTGTCTAAAGAAATTGGTAGCATGAAGATAGAACTTTAATGCTCGCCCAACATCCAAATTATGTAACAAACATTCCTTTTTGAGACAAAGGATTAGGACAAAAGGAACTACGCGAAGACAACCTTAGGTAAAAACCCCAACATAGTACACAAAACTGCCTTATCCGCATGAAAAATAAGATAAGGAGGATCAGACTGTAATGCAGATAACTCAGAAACTATGCGAGCAGAGTAACTAGCCAACAGAAACAAAACGTTCCAGGACAAAAGTTTAATGTCAACAAAATGCATAGGCTCAAACGGAGCCTGTTGAAGAACACGAACAACAAGATTAAGGCTCCAAGGAGGAGCAATAGGTTAAAACACAGGCCGAATTCTAGCAAGGGCCTGCACAAAAGCCTGAACATCAGAAAGATCAGTCAGCCTCTTATGTAGTAAGACAGATAGAGCAGAGATCTGCCCATTAAGAGAACTGGCCAACAGACCTTTCTCTAAACCTTCCTGGAGAAACAAAAGAATCCGAGGAACCCTCGCCTTGTGTCAGGGAAACCTTGCTCCTCACACCAAGATAGATAAGTACACCACATCTTGTGGTAAATATGCCTAATAACCGGGACCCTGATGAAGAAGGTCCACTCGCTGAGGAGGAGCAGATGACATCTTCACGAGGTCTGTAAACCAAGTCCTGCATGGCCACGCTGGAGCAATAAGGATCCCTGATGCACGCTCTTGCTTGATGCGTGCGATAACTCTAAGAAGGAAAGCAATTGGAGGAAAAAGATAAACAAGACTGAAATTCCATGGAACCTCTAACGTGCCCACCAAGACTGCTTGAGGATCCCTCGATCTCGACCTGTGTCTGAGTAGTTTATCTCAGAGAAAACGTCCTGATGAAGAGACCACTCCCCGGGATGTCTGCTCAGGAAGTCCGCTTCCCAATTGTCCACCCCAGAATATGGATGGCCCAGATGTAGCAATTGTAAGACTCCGACCATTGAAGGATGCAAGACACCTCTTGCATAGCCGGGGAACTCCTTGGTTCCCTCTTGACTTGATGATTGATATAGGCTACAGATGTAATGTTGTCCGACTGGAATCTGATAAAGCGGACGGAACCAAGCTGAAGCCACACCATTAGAACATTGAAGATGGTCCTCAGTGTTGATGGGTAGGGTTGACTAGTTCGGCGACCAAGTCCCCTGAGACTTCAAGGAACCCCACTCCATTCCCCAACCTAGCAAACTGGCGTCCGTAGTTAAAATCTCCCAAGATGGACTCAAAAAGCACGTGCCTTGAGAGAGAAAATGAACAGTCCAAGAAGCCTTCCTCTGATAACAAATCTGCACCAATAGAGAGAAGCTCTCGTTGTCCAGGCCAGATTGATCAGTTGGGACAGATCGTGATTGCTGCTCCACTGTCAGAGAATACATAGTTGTAGTAGTCTCAGATGGAAGCGTGCAAAAGGAATAATGTCCATGGCTGCTCCCACAAGACCCATCACCTCCATACATTGAACCTCTGAGAGCCGACCAGTGGATTGGAGTGGCAGGAAGATAGAAGCTTGGCTCAGCATTGATCCGTCAAATAGATTTTTATGTAAATTGAATCTATAATCGTTCCTAGGCAGCACACTCTGGTATTGGGAACAAGCAAGCTCTTGCCCAGATTTTTCCATAGGACCAAAGAAGACACAAAAGTGAGTCTGTGTGAGAGCTTGCTAAATGAAAAGATGGAGCTTGAAAATATCATCTAGGTACGGTGCTGCAGCGATTCCTTGTGCTCTGGCTACCGCAAGAAGGGCCCCCAATACCTTCGTAAAAATCCTTGGGGCAGTAGCTAGAATGAAGGGAAGAGCTATGAACTGGTAATGATTTTCCATAAAAAGCTAATGAAAGGAACTGGAAATGATCCTTGTGGATCGGAACATGAAGGTATGCATCCTTCAGATCTCTAGTGGTCATGAATTGACCCTCTTGGACTAATGGAAGGATGGATCTGATAGTCTCCATGTTGAAGGAGGGCACCTTTAGAAATTTATTGAGGCACTTTAAATCTAGAATGGGATGAAACGTTCCCTCTTAGTTGGGAACTACAAAATGATTTGAATAAAAAAAAAATCTGACCTCGTTCTGAGGGAGGCACTGGGACAATCACTCCCAAGGAAGTTAGATCTTGCATGCACTTCAAAAAGGCTGTCTTCTTCTCTGGCTTTGACAAGAGCCTTGACAAAAGGAATCAGCCCCTTGGAGTGCGAGATCCAAAACCTGGGAGACCACGTCCAGGACCCAGGGATCTTGAACGCCCGAAGCCAAGCGTCCAGAAAAAAAAAAGCCTGCCCCCAACACTATCGATCCCAGATCCGGGGCCGCCCCTTCATGCAGATTTGTTGTCAGAGGAAGACTTCTTGGACTATTTGTTCTTGTTCCAGGATTGACTAGGTTTCCAGATACATATAGGTTGGTTCGACTTGGAGGATGCCGGAGATCTCTGTCCCTTATTTGTATGAAAAGGACAAAAATTTCCCTATTGGCGGCCCTTAGATCTGGATTTCTTGTCCTGGGGAAGGAATGCACCCTTCCCCCAGTCACCGTGGAAATGATGGAATCCAGACCTGGCCCAAAAAAAGTCTTTCCTTTAAATGTCAGGGAAAGGAGTCTCGATTTAGACACCATGTCAGCAGACCCTGACTTCAACCAGAGGGCTCTCTGAGATAGGACTGCAAAGGACTGAGACAAGAGGCGGCCTTCAACAGCTTAGAAATCAGTTTATGAGCCTACCTAGATTTACTTTTAACAAAGAATAGCAAAAGAACAAAGCAAATTTGATGATAAAAGCAAATTGGAAAGTCATTTAAAATTTCATGGCCTATCTGAATCATGAAAGTTTAAATTTTAACAACTTGACTGTCCCTTTAAAGTAAAAATCCAGTCCTGGCTATTTCATGACTCATCTATGTAGAGTGTAACTCCTTGCTAATTTAAATGGACAATAAACATTTGGGTTGTTAGTTAAAGCATATTTAATCAGAACAATTAACCTGGAAAATATAAAAATTGCACTTCAGTATTTAAAAAAATATCCCTCATGTAATTATGTTTTATAAATCTGACTTATTTGACATATTGTAACGTACTGCAATTAACATTTGAGAACAATTATGCTCCAATTAAATTGCAATAATTCATAAAGAAGGTTCAAGGTCCAATGGAGCTATTATATGGCTAGTCAAAATCTCTTCCACAGTCATGGAGTACAAAACCAGCTTTTTATTCCCCACATGTCCATCATTGCAATTAATGCAATTTATCACATATTTTGTATTTTTTCTGACTCAGGAATAGTAACACAGTAAGCAACTTTGTGGTCCTTATACTTCCTTCCAAACGTTTGTAGGAGTGGGTAGAATTCTAGCACTTCATGTTCCCGTACTTTTCTTTTTCATCCATTGATTCATGTACAAATGGCTCCAGGGCATGTTTGGCATCCTTCCAGTTGTGAAAATTACTTCTGTACCATTCAACTAACAAATGAAGAAAACAGAGAAGAATAAATGAGACACAACTAGGTAGAAAAATAATTGAGAAATAAATAAATAAATAAATAAATAATATACCTTTAGAGAAGGTATTCTGGTTAAAAGTTTTTATACTGACTCAAATTTTGCCAAAGCTTATACATATATATTAAGAAAATTTTGCTTACATAATAAATTCATTTCTTTCATTATAGTAAGAACCCATGAGGTAATCACATGTGAGATTACACTCCAAGCCACTAGGGAGAAGGCAAAAACACTCCTACATACCAGAGCTTTAATCCCTCTCACTCTCCATTAGTAATAAACATGGCCATGCAAAGGAAACTAGAAAAGAAGGAAAGACAAAGTGGGGTAAATGAAGTGCAAAACAAGTTCTGTCGCCAACTGTATAGAAAAGTGCAGAGTTCATGGACGCTCATCATCATGAAAGAAAGTAGGCATAAATCACATGTGGGATCTTTTACCCAAGAAATGAAGCCCACAAGACCACCAAGTTTAAGGGAAGACAATACAGTTAAGGTAGGTATGTTACTGATCAGGCAGATCTGAAGAGGGAAACATGTCGAAGTTGTAAAATTTAGTTAAAGTTTGTAAAGAAAAGCAAGTAGTGGCCATGCATATCTGGTCTATGAAAGATTCATGACTAAAGGCCAAAGAAACATCAACTACCCTAGTGAAATGAGCAGTCATACACTAAGGGGGAGTCTTGCCTGTGACCAGATTTGCCTTACAAATTAAGTGAAGTGGCTAAAGTAAAAGCAGTAGCTTGAACAAAATAAATGGTCAGAGAAGAGGAAAGTCTAAAATCTGTTGCGGCTTCAACAAAGAATTTGAATGCACTTACTACATTAAAGTTTTGAAGAAGATGCTCCTTAGCATTTTAGGAGCCAAGCATAAAGAAGGAACCTCAATATTTTTTATAAATAGTAACAGATACGACCTTGGGAAGAAAATAATAAATTGTTTGAATTACAGTCTCATCCTGATGAAAAATCAGGAAAAGGAGGATTGCAAGAGAAAGCTGAAAGCTCAGAAACTCAGAAAAGGTGAAGGTCTAAACCATGCATAGATTCAAATGAAGTGGATTGAATAACCCTCAAAACCAGATAAGGCCTGATTAAGGCCTGAACAATGGTCTGGATACCAAGAAAGTTGGGAATTTTCTTATGATAAGGGACAGATAAAGCAGAAATCTGACCCTTAATAGAAATGGCCCGATAATCTCTTCTCCAGAACGTCCTGAAAAAACTCAAGAACCCTCAGAATTCTAAAAAAATTGAGGTAACCCTTGCTGGCACACAAGAGGAAAAGGGTCTTTCACACCTTATGATTCAGAGTTTTAAGATCCTAATGAAAGAAAAGTCCTTGAGAAAGAAGATACTTTCTGAGAAGAAGATGCCAAGATGGGTAAGAGGAAATTTAAATTAAGATCTTCAAGTCCTGTGAGGCCATGCCAGTGAGAGCAATCAGAATAGTGAATCCTAGGTTGTTTGATCCTGGCTATCACCCTGGATAGCAACATAAACGGAGGAAATAGATAAATGAGATTGAATGGCCAGGGAAATATTAGTGTATATAATCAGATCTGCCTGAGGATCTCAAGACCTTGCACAATAGAAGGCAAGTTTGTGATTTAAGCAAGAAGCCACAAGGTCTCTCTAACAGACCAACATCTCACTATCTGGTTGAATACCTCCTGGTGCACCTCTCAACAGTTCACTTCCAGGATGTAATTAGCTGAACTCAGTCAGCGGTGATGTTCTGCCCATCTTATTATGCAAGACACTTCTTTATTTGCCAAGCTACTGCAAGTTCCTTCTCAGTGATTTATGTAAACCTATGCGGTAATATTGTCTGACTGGAATTGTAGGAATGATTCCTGCCAGAGATTGGGCCAAGTCTGAAAAGCCCTGAATATTGTGCAGAGTTCCAGGATGTTCATTGATAACCTTGCCTCCTGAGGTTCAAACTCCTTGTGCTTTTTGGGCCTCCAGACTGTTCCACAACCCTTTAGGTTGGCACATGTTATGATCATTGAACAAAACTGCCATATGAAGCCACTACTCCATTTGATTCAGTATAGGAGAGACCCAGAAACATCAGGCGCTGTTAAATGAGCTTTAAAGCCCAGCGGGAGTTAAAAACAAAGTGGCTGTAGGCACTATAGAAGTGCAGGGCTGACAAGGTCGCCATCTTAAGTTATGTGACGCAGCCTCTCCCGGAGCAGACACGGACCACAATCCTTATCATCATAAGACCGGGTCACAGAGGAGGTGCATGGAGTACTAACCATTGACCTGAGGGGATCGATCCTGCTAGCGGTAAGATGGCCATTGGCAGTATTTATATAAAAGGCCATATCAAATACCACTTGCAAGCATAGGCCACGCACCACCCACATCAGTAACGGCTACAGGCCGCATGGATGCAAATAATACACCACGCTAGCAGGAACCCCTAAAAGAAGGGACTAATACAGACAACTTATGGCACCAGACAAGCAGGAGTGACAAATACCTACAACTCAGCTACTTCTGAAAAGAAACTTATACGACTGCATGCCCTATAGAAATTAAACATCCAAAACTTCAAGTGACGATGTGAACTTGCAAACATTACTATTAAATATTTCCAAGAATCTTATGATATAGAGCTTCCAGCAGAGTACTACTCTATCTACTCAGACCTCAGAAAGCCCTAACTAATACCATAGCTCTGCATACTAGGAGGTTAGCTAGTGATTTAAACACAGAACAATACTCTCATATAGTTATGATCCCGGGTACCTTTTATATATAGTGATTTTAGAGCTTTGAAGATCTTTCCAACTGTCAAATTTAATAAACATGTCAGCTAGAAAGCAAACTAAACCAGCCACTGTGACTAAGACACCGGTATCTAGACTATTTTTCAAATCCTCCAAGGGAGAAAAGGCAGCAGAAACCCAATATCCTATAACAGAAGAAGGTGCAGATTCTGACTCAGACTCCCATATGGCCAATGAAGATTCAATACCTGCAACTAGAGCAGATCTCAAGTCTCTTGTATCTAAACAGGACACTAATGCAAATTTTGAGAAACTATGGGAAAAAATGTGATACTCTCCAAAATACTGTGACCAGAAGCCTAACTGATATCAAACAAGATATCCTTGAATTAGGAACTAGAGTGGCCTCCCTTAAGGAAACTGAAACTGCTACATCAGAAGAAATCATCATCCTGACCCAACAGGTCTCAAATCAACAGCAAACAATATCAGATATCCAGGACAAGATGGAGGATATTGAAAATAGGAGTTGCAGATCCAATCTGAGGCTTAAAGGAATCCCATAATCAGTTTCATCATCGGAATTACCTATTTATCTACACCAGCTATTTCAAGCTATCACTGGAGAGGTAGGAGACAACAAATTTCAGACGTAAAGAGCACATCGCTTGCTACGAGCAAAACTCAAAAATGATGCCCCACCTAGGGATGTCATCATTAAAATGTTCTGCTTTCCAGAGAAAGAAACAATTCTGTCAGCTGCAAGAAAAAAACTGTAATTCAAGTTCCAGGGGTTGATCATTCAACTCTATCAATCTCTGCCTACGAACACTCCAAAGAAGGAGTACCTTGTGTCCACTCACCTTACTTCTGAGAAAACATCAGATAAATTACAGATGGGGTTTTCTATTTGGGCTTCATATCCTACATTAAGGCAGAACCATCAGCCTCAAGGAAACCACAGAAATACCTGATGCATGCAACCGTCTCCAACTAGAAACTCCAGATATACCCCTTGAGTCAGCATCTACTGAGGTTCCCCAACCTAATTCGCAACCCAGCCAACCACAGAGACAGAAGTGGTCCAAAGTCACCAAGAAAACAGCTAAGACCTGATTGGTCTCACCTCACCTTATTGATGCTTCATTCTGAACCTGAGGACCCCACATCCATACAGGAGATATCTAACTGACAGACACCTAACATATGTTAGTAGTTTACATTAAAAATTTGTTCATATTAAGGACTTTTCCAAGAGACCGATCTACCCAAAAAAACAGTAAGAAGCTAAAGCTACTGTAAATTATGGAGTCTTAATGATTTGTTTTTTTTTATTGATATGTTTATCCAATTAAGGCTTATTATGCAAAGACAGATTTATTAGATACATGTAAGAAATTGCATAATATTTAAGTGTTCCACTATGTACACAATCAATATTTCATATCCACAACACGGTGTCGCACACTGCACACCCACAGTTTTTTTTTTCTTGTTTGTTAGGTAGCTGACATATCGCAATTACCTAGTTACTTATGCACTTATGATCACATTATTTACTTCAGTTTAATTGTTTAATTATGCTTGTATCCACTGTGCCATTCAGAGGGAGGTGGAAGATTTGCAAAACTGGGAGGAATGCTACATATTCTTCCATTATGGAGGACCCGGGGAACCGGGTAGGGAGATCGATGAGATAAGACCCACCAACTTATGTAAATAATGGCCCAACACATTAGACTTATCTCATATAACGTTAGAGGCCTCAATGCAGATGTGAAACGAAAGACAGCTCTCACCCAATATAACAGACTTAAGGCCAATATAATATTCCTGCAGGAAACACATTTTACCAATAGTTTAATACCAAAGTACTGGTCCAGACAATTTTCCCAACATTTCCATTCTACAACAGACAGCAAGAAGAGAGGGGGTCTCTATCCTTATACATCACTCACTTAATTTTGTTGTAGAAGAAGAGATCAAAGATACACAAGGGAGGTACTTGATCATTAGCGGTAGACTACAAGAGAAACAGATTACACTATGTAATGTATTAGCCCCAAATGAAAAACAGGACTCCTTTAGACAGATCTCTCAATTGCTTACTCAATGGTCGCAATCGAGAATACTCTTAGGGGGTGACTTTAATATAACTATGCACTCATTCATACCGGAGGCAGGGACTAAATTGACTCACAAACAGCAAAGACATAACTCCACAGTCAAGACAATTAAAGATGCCCTCTCAGCACATAATATTCTGGACTCCTGGGAATCTCTATATGGGCAAATAAAACATACTCTAAGCTAGACTATATTTTCCTAAGCCAAGTATTGATTCCTGACTTAATCTCTCTATCCATTCATACATGTGTGTGGTCGGACTACTCTATTGTTCAAATAGACATAAAAGGGATATACAATCAGTGTAGCACACACTCATGGACCTATGACCCTACTGTACTCAAAAACCCTAAATCACAAGACTCTATTCTTCAAGCTTTGATGGAATACTGACAAATTAATGTGGGTTCTACAAGCAACCCAATTTCTACTTGGGCGGCTCATAAACCCTATGTCAGAGGCTTACTCATCCAGGCAAAAACCACATACATTAAATTGCAACAATCTAAAAAGACACCTTACAAACAGAGATAGAAAGTTTAACTAAACAACATCAATGAACACTATCTCAAACTGTTTCTAAATTATTGCAATTAAAAAGACACAAAGTGTCGACTAATATGAATGACTCATCGATGAGAGCTTCCTAAAAAATAAAAGCCCAATATTTCATATACTCTAACAAGCCATATAAATACTTGGCCTATAAGTTACAAGAAAGGATACGCTCCTTCTCTATCCCTCTCTTACAGAAACCAGACAGATCACATACTTCACACCCCCAAGAGATCACAGATAGCTTTGCCCAATACTATCAGCTTCTCTATGATGGTAATAAGGCCAACCCAGCACCCCAAACAAAAATGATGCTATCACAACTCCTGGATAAAAGCCGATTAAAGAAAGTGAGGCATTAGATTAACTAAATTCCGAAGTGACAGCGGGTGAGATTCTAGAAGCTATTAAATACCTTAAGCCGGGCAAAACAGCGGGACCAGGCGGTTTTTCTGGGGAACACTATCAGATTTTTAAATCAGCATTAGTTCCCCACTTGTTGAAATTTTGCAACAACATTATGCAGGGACGAGAAATTCCCCCAGACATCTTACAGGCAAAAATAGTGGTGATCCCTAAGACTTCAAGATGTCTGTCTTCCCCAAGTTACTCTATTTATTGAGAGTCCTTCCAAAAAAAAATTCTATCCCAGACCTTAAAAAATTACAAGCAGACTTAATAAGCCTTCTCAGAGGAAATAAAGTGGCTAGAATAGCTTCCCAAATTTTGCAATAACACAAACAATTAGGAGGGGTGGGAGCACCGAACCTGATGGAATACTATCAGGCAGCTAGACTGGCTCAGGCCGCACTATTTAGTAAAAACTTTCATAATATAGTATGGACGAGAAATAGAAACGGAATTGGGAGGATATGATCAACCAGTTGATGTGCTGTGGGACCTTTCTCACCCAATAAATAGAAAGACACAGATGCCATCGACTACGTTAGACACACAACAAATATGGTCTTCTCTGACCAAAGCCTTACAACTACCACCACAAAATTTGATAGTTAGACCGATTAAAACCTTACTCCCATCTGAGCTACATAAACAAATAGGTAAATGGGAAAATAAAGGCCTGTACAGGACAGCAGATTTTCTGGTAAGTTGGCAGATCTTATCATTCAATCAGATTCAAGACAAACTCCTACCCAACAAATTACACTGGTTTCAGTACCTTCACATGGCCTCATCGATTCATAAGCATTACCCTCAAATAAGTACACAAAAGCTATTCACTTTAGAATATTTTTATCACACAAATATTAGAAACAAAAACATTATCTCCCAAATCTATGTAGCTATACAAAAAGCTAAATATGAAAACAATATTTGAGAAATAGGAGAAGGGTATGGATAGCGAATTCACAAAGAGGGGTTGGGATTTAATTATACAGAACTCGAGCAGGGGTTTGATTAGTGCAGATTTTAAAGAAAATATTAAAACTACTTTTCGTTGGTACTTAACCCCTATCAAAACTTGAAAAAGAATTTCTACCCCCAACATAACAGGCAATGCTATAGAGGTTGCTCCAAGGTGGGAACTTCTATTCATATGTGGTGGGGGTGCCCCAAAGTACAACAGATATGGTCTAAACTGTCGACCTTCCTTAGCTCAATATTATCCGAACATATCACTCTGACAATCTCCCAGGCCCTATTGAATGAGCATATCAAACCATATAATTCTGCTATAAATACATTTATCAGAAGCTTATGTACGGCCACTAGAATTTGTATCGCCAGATACTGGAAGACGGGAGTGTCTACATGGGCTGAAATTCTAGAGAAAATCAAGGCCACATATACTATGTCAGAACACGCATCATGGATCCAAGGTACAAACACTCAGTTCTTAAAAACAAAATTTATGCTTACCTGATAAATTTCTCTCTTTTCGGACATGGAGAGTCCACAACGTCATTCCAAATACTAGTGGGATATTCAACTCCTGGCCAGCAGGAGGCGGTAAAAAGCACCCAAGGAAAGCTGTTAAGTGTAACTACCTTACCCATAACCCCCAGTCATTCAGCCAAAGGAAATGGAAAAAGAAGAAACACAAGGGTGAAAAAGGTGCTTGAGGTTTACTAAAAAAAAACTGCTGAATTATAATTAAAAAGAGGGCTGGGTCGTGGACTCTCCATGTCCGGAAAGAAATTTATCAGGTAAGCATAAATTTTGTTTTCTTTCCTAACACATGAAGAGTCCACAACGTCATTCCAATTACTAGTAGGGACCAATACTCAAGCTAGAGGACACAGAATGAATAGGGATGGAGAAAAAAACGGCAGGGGGACTAAAACAGAAGGCACCACCACTTAAAGAACCTTTCTCCCAAAAGAAGCCTCAGCCGAGGCAAAAGTATCAAATTTGTAGAAAGTATGCAAAGAGGACCATGTTGCCGTTTTGCAAATCTGTTCCACAGAAGCTTCATTTTTGAAAGCCCAAGAAGAGACAGCCCTAATGGAATGAGCCGTAATTCTCTTAGGAGGCTGCTGTCCAGTAGTCTCATAAGAAAAACAAATTGCACTTCTTAACCAGAGGAAAAGAATAGTAGAACTGGCCTTCTGACCCTTATGTTTTCCAGAGAAAACAACAAACAGGGCAGAAGATTGCCGAAAATCTTTAGTAGCTTATAGTAGTAAAATTTTAGAGCACGCACAACATCAAAGTTATGCAGTAAACATTCCTTATGAGAGGAAGGATTAAGACAAAAAGAAGGAACAACAATTTCCTGATTAATGTTTCGATCCAACACTACCTTAGGGAGAAACCCCAATTTAGTACGAAGGACCACCTTATCTGCATGAAAAAAAAGGTACGGGGAATCACACGGCAGAGCTGAAAGCTCAGAAACTCTGCGAGCGGAAGAAATAGCAAGGAGAAACAAAACTTTCCAAGATAGCAATTTTATATCAACAACATGCATCGGCTCAAACGGAGCCTGCTGCAGAACTTTAAGAACTAGGTTAAGGCTCCAAGGGGGAGCAACAGGTTTAAACACAGCCCTGAGGAATTTGTTGAGGCACTTTAGATCTAGGATGGGATGAAAAGTTCCCTCCTTTTTGGGAACCACAAATAGATTTGAATAGAGTCCTAGACCTTGTTCCTCTAGAGGAACTGGAACAATAACTCCCAGGGAGGATAGGTCCTTTACGCAACTTAAGAAGGCCTCCCTCTTTACCTGGTTTGAGGATAGTCTTGACAGGAGAAATCTGCCCCTTGAAGGGCGAGACTTGAATCCTATCTTGTAACCCTGGGATACTATGTCCACAACCCATGGATCTGGAACATCGCGTATCCAAGTCTGTTGAAAATGAGAAAGCCTGCCCCCCACCTGATCTAAAATTGGATTGGGGGCAAACCCTTCATGCTGATTTAGAGTCAGTGGAAGGCTTTTTGTTTTGTTTTCCCTTATTACAGGGCTGTCTGGACTTCCAAGTGGACCTGGATTGGTCTGGTTTGGCAGAGGAGAACTTTTGTCCCTTAAAATTCCGAAAGGAACGAAAATTAAAAGACTAGCGACCCTTAGGTCTATTCTTCTTGTCCTGAGGTAGGAAAGATCCCTTCCCACCCGTAATCTCTGAAATGATCTCCGCCAGACCAGGTCCAAACAAAGTTTTGCCCATATAAGGCAAAGCCAAAAGTTTGGCCTTTGAAGAAACATCAGCTGACCAAGATTTTACCACAGAGCTCTGCAAGCTTAAACAGTGAAGCTACAAATCTCCCAGTCTACCTGCATGCTTGCATCACAGATAAAGGTATTGGCCAGTTTAAGAGCCTTGATCCTGTCTTGGATATCCTCTATTGTAGTCTCTTCTGAAATCAGATCAGACAGGGCATCGCACCAATAAGATGCTGCTTACTTGCAGCAGGTTGCCATTGTAAACCCTGATGGACATACATCTTTTTTAAATAAGACTCAAGCTTTTTATCCATAGGATCCTTGAAAGAACAACTATCCTCTTTAGGAATGGTAGTTCTCTTAGCTAGAGTAGAAATAGCACCTTCTACCTTAGGAACGGTGCGCCATGAGTCTCAAATAGATTCAGCAACTGGAAACATATTTTTAAAAACAGGGGAAGGGGAAAACGGAACCCCTGGCTTATCCTATTCCTGTGCTATAACTTCTGAAATTCTCCTAGAAACAGAAAAAACATCATCAGAAGAAGGAGAATCATAAACTCTATCCAGTTTAGAAGACGTCTTAGGGTTGGCAACAACCGAAGGTTCAGAATCGTCTAAAGTAGCTAGAACCGCCTTCAGAATTAACCGAAGATGTTCAAGCATAAATCTAAAATTAACTTCTTCAGATTGGGAAGATTTTACCGCCAAACAGTCAAAGTCTTAAATTTCACCTTCAGAAGTTACTGAAGTATTTTCCTCATCAGACTATTGAGAAAGGATGACCAGTGCAGAGTTAGAGAGGTCAGGAGCCTAGCGGTCAAATGTTTAGATTTTCTCTTACGCTTACCCGAAGAAGGGAAAACTGACAAAGCCGCTGCTACTGCAGAGGTAATCTGAGCGGTAAAATCCCCAGGTAAATAAACACCCCCAGGTGGTTGAGAGGACACAGAAGGCACAGAATGGGAAACAACTAAGGCTTGGGATGTTTGAGGAGAAAACAGGCATATCACACACTGCATTAACTTGAGAGACATTTGGCTCAGAAGGGAGTAATTTATCTTTAAACTTTAATGTTTTGGATAAACAAGAGGAACAAAATTGCATTGGCAAAACAATTTGAGCCTCTAAACATGAATTGATCTAACTCTGAATCCATTTTACAGATTAAAACATGGAAAAATAATAAATCTGACAAAAATTTATTAGACTATTTATAAATTTGAGAGCAAAAAAGAAACCTTCAAAACAACCCTTCAGATTGCCTGAAGCTCCTACCAGACAGGAATTGACACCTCTACTAGTCAGGAAACGAAATCTGTTTGCAAGGACCTTCTCCTCCTATTAAAAAAACTATCCGCTTAGCATCCAACTGAGCCCTGCAATGTGATGCACCTCAGCACAAAGAAAAAAACTCACGAAGCTCCGCTCTGATAAACCGGAAGTGCGAGCGTCACGTGAGCGGAGAGAATAACTAACTGTGCCACTTAAAAGGGCGCGAAAAAAAGAAACTGTTCACGGATAACCGTTAATAAAATAAGCCTCTTAACCGTTAAAGAAATAAACCTCTCAAACAAATTCTGTCCACTCTGTCAAAGACAAATGAATACACTAACAAAGTGCCCCGTTAACTGCGCCACTTATTCTCTAATAAAATGCTCCAATCCATCTACAGAGTCCCTTCAGCCAAATAATGCCTCCATTTAACATAAGATATCCTTAACAATAAAGATATTTATTTTCCAAGCAGTATCCCATAGCCAAAATCTGTCCTATGAATCCTTATAATAAAGGATGTATGGCCTAAATTGGATCCAAGAGAGGATTAACCTCTTAAGTGCTGCTGTCCTTCAATACCTAGACGGTAAAGGCACTTACCTGAGATCCAGTTGTAGGACAGATGCTGCTACTTAGGTGTGACAGGCACTGCGCTCCCTGTCATGGACCTATAGTAAAAGGAAGGAACAGAGTAACTAACTCTGGCTTACGGCAAAGGGGAAGCAAATTGTTAAATTAAAGCAAAGACTACCTCGCCACTTTTTAACTGCTTAAAAGCCACTACTACTCTTACTAAAGAGATTGACATGGACACAGCTAGACCCCAATACTTGCTTGCATGGAATAATACCCATAAAAGGATTAATATCTTCAGACACCAACTTCACACATCCTCCATTGACAGAGGCAAAGAGAATGACTAGGGGTCATGGGTAAGGTAGTTACACTTAACAGCTTTGCTGGGGTGCTCTTTGCCTCCTTCTGCTGGCCAGGAGTTGAATATCCCACTAGTAATTGGAATGATGTTGTGGACTCTCCATGGCTTAGGAAAGAAATTTGGTTCTATTGGATTATGAATAGTGCAGAAACCTAACGTACACGATGAAGGGCATGAGATATGGTCTAAAATTTAGGAGTATGATGAGGTGTGGGATTGCGGCATGTTTGGGTTTGCCTGTCTACCTCCCAGTGTTGCATGTTGCTAATTACTTAAGATATAATTATACACATCTCCCTTCCTTATCTATGCTACCAATCTGAAGTGAAGCAAGCATGTTTTTCTTTTTTTTTTGTTATGGTTTTTTATGTGTTGATTATTGGTTGTTTTTTATTGTCATTTTGATACTTGTTAAAGAGTGTGCAGATATTAACAATTTTTTTAGAGAAAACAACTTAAGACATCTAGTCTCTATAATTTTTATGATGGTAGTGAGTCGACAAGAGACATCACCAGAGACTCTATATATTGACTCACAAATCTCGGCTCTCCATCACGGGATAATATGGAAGGTTTTAATGATTTAACCACGATATCTAATAGTCCTTTATCCTATTAAACCTTTTCGGACAGTGTGTTCTTTACACTAGATAAGAGACTGTAAAATGATAGTTATTGTGTTCTTAATGTTGTTGTATACATCGAATTGTTGCTTAAAAAGATTGCAATACAAATACTTCAAACTAAAGATGAGCACATCTGTTGCAGTTTGATCCTCTATTGTTTTGTTGGTGAAAGGTGCATTGACACTGAGATAAAATATACACAACATGATGAGAGATACACAAGTTTGAGGAATTAAGGAACTATTTCGTAAGTTTAAATTAACCAACTGTAACTGAGAAGCAGTTAAAGAAAAGCTTGAGTGTTAGTCACAACCAATAATGCCTGCACCAGAAT
Source organism: Bombina bombina (assembly GCF_027579735.1). Classification (NCBI taxonomy): domain Eukaryota; kingdom Metazoa; phylum Chordata; class Amphibia; order Anura; family Bombinatoridae; genus Bombina; species Bombina bombina. The sequence goes on along the minus strand of NC_069501.1, from coordinate 866,909,136 downwards.
GTCATCCAGATAGGTAGCTACAGAGATTCCTTGATTTTGCACCATGGACAACAAGGCTCCTAAGACCTTGGTAAATACTCTGGGAGATGTGGCAAGACCAAATGGAAGTGACACAAACTGATACTGTCTGCATAGGAAGGAAAATCTCAGGAACATGACATGACCCTTGTGAATGGGGATATAAATAGACATCCTTTAATACAATGGAAGATATAAATTGACCCTCCTGCACTAAAGGAAGTACAGTGCAAACTTTCCACATTGAAATTGTGATCCAAGATAGGACAAAAATTACCTGCTTTCTTTAGTACTTTGAAGAGATTAGAGAGAAATCCCTGGTTTAGCTCTGAGGCTTGAACTGAAACAATTACTCCCATAGATTCCAGATCTTTGACACAAGCCAGAAAGTCCTTGACCTTTAGAGGATCTCGAGAAACTCCACCTGATAAATTATTTCCAACTCCAGAGGATCTTGAATATGCCTCTGCTAAGCCTCCAATCTGCCCATATTAGAAACTGGTCTAGAATGGGGGCCACACCATCATGTGAACTTGGAGGCGGAAGTGAACTTCTTGCTCTGCTTTTTGTTAGCCCAGGAAGAGTTGCGTTTCCAAGAAGTTTTGGGTGAAACCAATTGCTATGTTTACCCTTAGATATCTTATGGTAAGAACGCTCCCTTGCCTCAATGGCAAGAATTGCATCTACTCCTGGCCCAAACAGGATTTTACCCTAAAAGGAAAGGGATACATTTCTGCTTTTAGAGACTATGACTGCCCCCAAGATTTGAGTTGTAATGCTTGTCAAAACAGCCATAGCACATTAATGCATACATTCTCAACTGCTTAATCACATATAAAACGGTTTGCAGTTTTAAGCAATCCTGGATCTCTCCCAGCAGATATTGATGACAGATAAGAGCCATAGGCCCAGCAAGTCTGCCCGATATTTCCTAAAAGTATAAACTTATCTAGTTCGTAGGATACCCTTATGCTTGTCCCAGGCATTCTTAAAGTCACCCACAGTGTTTGTCTTTACTACCTCTTGTGGAAGTTTATTCCATGAATTAATCACCCTTTCTGTAAAGAAGTGCTTCCTCAAATTACTCCTGAATATATTACCCTTCAGCTTGTTCTAGAATTTTTCTTTTTATGATCTCCAAAAGGTTGTCACACCAGACTGCAGTAGCTGCAGCTACACTGACAGCAGGTTTAAACAGAAAATCTGTCAACTTAAAGCATTGTCTATGAAAGCCTTCAAACTTTCTGTCTATGGGATCCCTGAAAGAGGTACTACCCTCTTTCAGGGATCCCATAGACAGAAAAAGTTGTTCCCAAACGTTTTCTAGTCACTGTCCCTTTGGTTCCATAAACTTATCAGCACCCCCTAAGCTTATCCTTAAAAATATAAAAAAAATGGTTAAAATGTTAAATTAAAGGAACAATGTACTATAAAATAGTTTTTCCCTTCCAATGACTTGCTATACCTTCTGCAGAGTATAAAATATATGAGAAATTGCTTTTTTAGGTTAATGCTTGCATATGAAATAGCTGTTTATGTTCTTTGAAATCACAACCCATTAAAATGGGTTGAGTGTGTAGGGAAATCAGATCTCATTATTGTATACACACATGCTTATTTTTATTTTTAGTAATAGGATTGAAAAACCTGACAAGCGCAAACACCCGCAATAAACCGCTTATTTCTTGCACGTAACCGTTAGCTCTCCACTTGTAATCTGGCCCTTAGTAATTAATTCACTATTCAAAAATTTGTTAATGTGATGGTGATACCAGTTTCTTAGTGTCTGGTTTTGTCACTTAGGAGTCTGAAATCCCTAGAAAACTAGAAAACCATTGTCAGATGACTGTGCAGAGCTACTCAGACAGGCACAACAGGCTTTTTGCTATGTTACCTGCTACTACGCAATAATTCTGTGTAGTTTATGTTAACAAAACATTAACAAAGGTTCAGAAAAATGGATATAATCAGAGCACACAGAACTTGCTAAATTATGATGATACAGTATGTAGTTTGAATGGCTGAGATCGAGCCAAAGGATAATAAAACATAACTTTTAATATATAATAATAAAATAAATGTGGTGAAAAACATTCACACTCGCACAGTGCATTTTAAAATCAATTAAAATAGGTGAGTAGTAAATGCTAAATTGCCCAGGTATGAACCATGTAATGTGGGTTAAATCGGTAAGTCTGGCAGGGAAGCACCCAAAAATGCTCACAGATTGCACAGTGTATCTAATCTACAAAGAGGATTAACCTCACACAAAAATTATCTCTAGCTAGTGCAATACTGGAGCGGTGCAATAACCTGTCAGAGTTCCAAGGTTTAATAACCTAAAAGAGTATATTCAGTAACATATGTTCCCATTCATATTGCAATGCAAATGTATAGTGTGAGCCCACACAGGGCAAGTGGCTAATATAAGCGTTAAATTACTGAATAACACATATGTGTATATATCGTCCCATATTGAGGTAAACCCACATAAGGCAAAGTATGGAGCATTCACAAAGAGGCGCTCTTTGTGAATGCTCCATTTTTATGTGAGGTTAATCCTCTCTGTAGATTAGATACACTGTGCAATCCGTGAGCATTTTTGGGTGCTTCCCTGCCAGACTTACCGATTTAACCCACATTACATGGTTCATACCTGGGCAATTTAGCATTTACTACTCACCTATTTTAATTGATTTTAAAATGCACTGTGCGAGTGTGAATGTTTTTCAACACATTTATTTTATTATAATATATAAAAAGTTACGTTTTATTATCCATTGGCTCGATCTCAGCCATTCAAACTACATACTGTATCATCATAATTTAGCAAGTTCTGTGTGCTCTGATTATATCCATTTTTCTGAACCTTTGTTAATGTTTATCTAAGGATATTGAGCATCCCCCAGTATATTAATAGCTATAGGGATTGATTCTCTTTACACAGGATCTATATATATTTTTCCTGTGTTGACATACTATATAATTCTGTTGGGGACTTATTGTGATTCAGATTGTATTCTCTCCTCTTTAACTATACAATTATGTTAACAAAACAGTCTATTGTACAGCACCGGTAAAACAAAGAATGCAAGCATTCAGTAGAAGTGGCTGCAATCTGTTGCAGTCAAAGTATAAGTTGAAGATAAAATTAAAATATCATAAAAGGAGGGGCGGAGCCTATAGCTGTTGCGGGAGGTCATGTTTTAGAGGAGCTCCTGATCATCATTAGGTTTTAAAGAATTATTTTCTACATAACCGGATTCCTACAGCAAAGTTTTTAGCTACAATATCTTGGGAAGCCCTGGGAGATTTTGGAAACCTCTTTTGCAAAGCTGACCCTCCCTATGCTCTTCAGCTAAGCGGCGGGGGACGGACCACATGGCAGTGAGAACTGTGTCGTGCTTGTTTTCCTTCACTACTGGGGCTGCCCCACACTCCCCCCCCCCCCCAGAATGATCCTGGGTTATAAGCAGTGAATAGTGCTGCTCTACATTTTCTTTTCGTTTGGACAGAGAAAGATCGTAACACTTTACATAGCTTCAGCATTATATATGAACAGGGATCCTAACAGGGGCTTTCACTGTGCGGTTGTCCTGCAAATTACACTATCACTGCAGAAGGCTGAGTCTAACGTTTGGGCATAATGGCGGCCGCTGAAACATGGGAACAATCGGTACTGAACTCACTAATACAGCAACTTGACAAGTTATAAAGTGTACTCAGGTCAGTGTTTCGGCTAGCAACAGTATACCCTGCAAACACCATGGGATAGGCACAGAATGATCCCAGCTATCAGACCGCATATGTTATAAATTGGAAGTGCAGACAGAGACATATGATTGTACCTCTCTACAAATTCCAACTATGCCCTGGATGATTCTGAGAGGATATCAAAGTGGCTGATCAGATGGTCCTATCGCCTCTGGATAATTTCTGCTTTCAAGGGTCGGCACAGTTTCTTGGAGAATTTGCAGCATTGGACTCCTTAGCAATCAGAGCCGTGAGGCCCATACAGGACTTATTTCAAAACGGGCAAATGGGCTTAGCTGTTTACACCGCTTTTGATGGTCTCAAACTGAGGAGAAGATGGAACCTACAGAGGCTCATAGTTCATGACATTGAATCAGCCGCAGGCTGGCTGAAGAATAGGAAAGTTGTTCAATTCCAGTGGAATGTGAAGATTTACCTCATGTCTGGCTACAATCAATATAAGTTAGGTGTGGGTTAAATTACTGTCACTTCTCATGGTAAAGTTGGGATCCGGTATCTCATAATAATACAGATTGACTTATATACTCCCAATGCGTTATAAATGTTCAGTTATCGTTTAGATATGTTTATATACTCCTCAGATATTTTTAGAGGTTTTCTTTTTATATTGTATGCTGGCAACACTCCAAGTTAGTTCATAGGGAGACCGTCTCTACTTCTCTCCTGCTTAACTTATGATGTGAATGTTTTTACTACCTATTTTTTCCTTTCTCATAATGTAAATGCACAGTGAGGAAATGTGCTGAATGCTTAAGATTAACAGGCATACTATTTCAGCTGATATTTATAACAGGAGGACACATAGTGGCTATTGCTAGTCTTAAGTTCTGGTTATTTTCAACTTGTTAGTGGTCATGATAGTGGTAATAAGAATATGTGCTTGTTGGTATTAAGACTTTGTGTGTTCTGATATTACTTAGAGTTTATATATGTTTAACTCTCTAGCTACCATACTATAGCCTGACTTGTGCCATAAGTGATATGTGAAATTTACTAATCTCAACCACATATATGTATTGATATTCTGTTCAGAGGGTGTTTACTGATCCAAAAGTGACTTTATTTTGCTTAATAAGTTTTTTCTTCTTTTTTTTTTAATATCTAAGCTCCATCAGAGGATAAAAGGAAAATCTCAAGAGCATTTGAAAGTTTTTCCAGCAGCACATGTGAACTTTTCTAGTTTGGACTCCACAATAGACTTTTTTTGGTCTACCGTAGTGACCCACTTGATATGTGGGAACAGTCTCATTCTGATGATTATGTTTATGTTGCTGGATTGATGTACCCTCTGAACCTTTGTTAATAAAGCTTTTAAAAACTGAAAAAAAAAAAAATTATCATAAAAGGAAAAGCCTCAAAAGCTGAGAGTGGTAAAATGTGAAATACAAGGAAAGAAAGACATCTAGACTAAAATGCAACAAATTATGATCATTGAGCTTAAGGGGACTCACTAGCAATCTCTTCTACTCCTTACCTACAAGTGCTCACTATGATAATCACAGTGCCTCCTTCCATCTCTCATGCCTTTTAGTGCCCCCACAGTAATCCTACTGGACCCCCAGGGGGATGTACCGCTCACTTTGGGAATCACTGCTATAAAGGAACTGTAGACCACCACGCAAGTGTTAAAAATGCCCCATCTACCTTAAGAACAGTTTCTCATACCTCCAATTTTGCAGAAAAAAAAAAGAAACATAGCTTTAAACTTTTTCCATTCTGTAGAAACTAGATCAGAAATTGGCACAGGGAAAGTCGAAAGCTGTTTGGGGCCATTTTAAAGAATTTATCAATTCTTTTAACAGGTTGTTTGTCTGAAGGATCCTTAATTCCAAGGCAATTAAAACTTTCGTAGAGAAAAAAAGAGGTCGCCTCATAGTGTATTTTGTACCGAATAGGTATGTAAGCACATCGGTTCTATTAGGCTTACCAGATCTAGTTGCACCGTTCTGTGACCGGCCCTGACAGGCAGACTAGCACTTTGCAGCGGCTAGTACACTGTCCTGGAAATCTCCCAACTAGAGGTTCAATATGCTCCTGTTTTCACCGAATCCGTTTTATGCCTGATGAAATGACCCGTTTGGCGGTTGAGAAACGCGTTGCTGGAACAAATAAAGCCTTGTTTTTAACTATATATTTTGGAAGTTGTCTTGTATGCTGACTCGGAGCACCCCTGTTGTTTTTATCAACATCGGTACTGCCGGTGAAAACAGGAGCATATTGAACGTCTAGTTGGGAGATTTCCAGGACAGTGTACTAGCTGCTGCAAAGTGCTATTTCAGATTGCCTAAACACACCGGGCTCAAGCGGAGCTGACTCGGATCGACTTATAGACCATCACTTATAATCTTTTTTAAACAGTGTCTTCACACCCGGAGTTATTAACACTATCAGCGTATGAACATTGGATTTAAAATACACTCATCTGGTGCGCCCCCACAAGATACACTCACAGGTTTATCTTTCTTTTTTTTAATTAAAACTTTCCATAATAGCACATGAATATGCTTAAGAGAAGGGTACTGTGTTTCTTCAAATGCACCCCCTTTTTTGTAGGAAATTGAGAAGGCTTGCTCCTGAGGGATGTCCCTGATGAGCTAAAGGCCAGAGAAGGATCATCTTTTGGCTATTGTATGCATATGCGTTTGACTGCTGCATAACAGCTATCAACTCAGTAATAGCCATGTGGATATACTCCTTACATTTAGGAGAGTTGTTCAACAGAAACACATGGGGTATAGCCTCAAGAGACTGCAGACCCCTGAACACTCTGACTGAAGGGCAGTGCTGCAAAACCCAGTCTATGATTATACATAGACTCAGCATGGGGTGCATAGCTGAGCAGAGGGACACATTGGGATATCCTTACAAAGTAAACAAGGGTTAAACGATCAGTAGATCACCCCTCCAAAGGATTAGTTGATGGTCCAAGCTACATCAATTTACTCAATAAGAGTAGTAAGAATAAGGAGTACAGTAAGGATAAGTTGATTTTATATCTGAATTGATGGCAAACTCAAACAGTATAAGGGCAAACACAGCAGATGTTAAACCCTGAGGGAAACAATAAGGTCCGCAATAGTTAACAAGTGAGGTATACTGAAATATAAGGCTAACATTTAATTTACCACAGCAAGTAAAGGGTTAAATAATAAGTTCTGATATAAACAGAAGGTCTCAGCACCTCGACTGGCTCTTGAGAGCTTTCACTGACACTATTGAGATGGCTACTACAACTTAGAAGCAGGAAGGCACGCTATAAAGCACGCCAAAAAGTTAACCCTTAGTGCACCAGCACTATTGGTTGGAGCTAAAAAAAATAAAACCCAATGTCCAAAAACTTCAGAGAGTGCAAATGAGTAACAGAGGGCTGCATTAATAGGTGACACTGGAGAGTACTAAAACCCGCTTTTGCTAAATTTCAACAGACTGTACCCTAATTTGTTTTAAAAAAATTTTTAAGTGCTCGTTAAGGACCAAAACTGCTGTAGAAGTTGTATGCGTATATATGTCTCCAATCTATGTGAATCATGTGTACATGTTCTTGCTAGTAGCTGGTGGGCTATGAAGGTGCATTGTACTCACGTGTTAGAACCTTCTTCTACTATGCTTACCTCAACTAAAGATGAACTGCTTCCAGTAGACAACCCAATCTAAAGGAGTGCAAGCACAGTGCTAAGGATCTCACAAGGCACAGCCACTTTAGAACAGGGGATTGGAAGGTAAAATCTGCATTTTACCGGGGATCTGCAACATCAAACAAAGAGCAGCACATAGTAGAACAGGGGATATCTGTGATATCTCCTATTTTCTTTTCTGTCACTTGTAGGCACCCACAGGGTAAATTGGGTCTTAGATCAGTTATAGAGCCCCTATCAACAACGTGTAAATCAGCACCTCACTCTATCTTGAAGGAATAAATTTGACTGAGGGATTCTGGTAGAGTGGGAGGGATTAAAGCTCTAGTATGTAGGGGTGTTTTTGCCTCCTCCTAGTGACTGAAGTATAAAAGTACATATGATGACCTTATGGACTCTCACAATCTCACTATATAAAATAAATATAGTATTAATATTCTCACAAAATGAGAAAATGCAGGAAATTCTTGGATTTACATTCTTGCTAATGGAAAATCTCAATGTAAGTATGCAATTGCAGAGATCAATACTTTTGTTACAGTGTCAAGAGGACAAAACCATTTCATCCTCTGAAAATCTTTACTCTCAATGTACTTTACTGGTATTAATAATGAGGACAGATCAGAGATTTATCCTCATAGTACATTAACTGTGATTAAAATGTGTTAATACCATCACTTGCATTGGGAAAGTGTTTTTAATACTTAACATTTATATGTGTTTTATCAAATCATTCACATTCAAAATATGAAAATAAGATAATAGGCAATCCGAGAATTATTATTATTATTATTTTTAACTTAGGAAACAATAACACTGAAATTGATTTAATGCTATAAATATAAATATAATTAAAGCTAAATAAATAAGATGAAAAAAGATTAAATGAAGCTAGTACAACAATTATTTATTATGCACTTCTGTGACAAGTACAATGAAATGTCGTCAAAATGAACTTTGATCTAAAGCTCAAGATATTTACCACAGTCAGAAAACATACAAGAGTTGTTTTAATGAAACTAATGAAGATAACAAAACCGACCCTGCAATCAGAATCAAAGAAGCTTACTTGTTTTTTCTATGCCTTCTTTCCAATGAACTTTAGGTCTCCAACCTAAGTTGTGCATTTTTTCTGACTTCATTGGGTAACGTAGATCATTGGTAGGCCTACATATAAACATACAAGAAAGAAGAACATTAACAATGGAAGAAAGAAAAATATCTAATCTTTAATGTATCCATCTTCACACTATATAGCCACTATAGGTGAAAGTGCCAGTTTAAAATAATAATAAAAAAAACCCCATAATTTATACTTACCTGATAAATTTATTTCTCTTGTGATGTATCGAGTCCACGGATTCATCCTTACTTGTGGGATATTCTCCTCCCCTACAGGAAGTGGCAAAGAGAGCACCCACAGCAGAGCTGCCTATATAGCTCCCCCTTAGCTCCACCCCCCAGTCATTCGACCGAAGGCTAGGAAGAAAAAGGAGAAACTATAGGGTGCAGTGGTGACTGAAAGTTTTAAAATAAAAATATATATGCCTGTCTTAAAAAAACAGGGCGGGCCGTGGACTCGATACATCAGAAGAGAAATAAATTTATCAGGTAAGCATAAATTATGTTTTCTCTTGTAAGATGTATCAAGTCCACGGATTCATCCTTACTTGTGGGATACCAATACCAAAGCTTTAGGACACGGATGAAGGGAGGGACAAGACAGGGACCTTAAACGGAAGGCACCACTGCTTGTAGAACCTTTCTCCCAAAAATAGCCTCCGAAGAAGCAAAAGTATCGAATTTGTAAAATTTGGAAAAAGTATGAAGCGAAGACCAAGTCGCCGCCTTACAAATCTGTTCAACAGAAGCCTCATTTTTAAAAGCCCATGTGGAAGCCACAGCTCTAGTAGAATGAGCAGTAATCCTTTCAGGAGGCTGCTGTCCAGCAGTCTTATAGGCCAAACGGATGATGCTTTTCAGCCAAAAGGAAAGAGAGGTAGCCGTAGCCCTTTGACCTCTCTGTTTACCAGAATAAACAACAAACAAAGAAGATGTTTGACGGAAATCTTTAGTTGCTTGTAAGTAGAATTTTAAAGCACAAACCACATCAAGATTGTGTAACAGACGTACCTTCTTAGATGAAGGATTAGGACACAAAGAAGGAACCAAAATCTCTTGATTGATATTCTTATTAGAAACCCAGGTTTGGTACGTAAAACCACCTTATCTGCATGGAAAACAAGGTAAGGGGAATCACATTGTAAAGCAGATAGGTCAGAAACTCTTCGAGCCGAAGAGATAGCTACTAAAAACAAAACTTTCCAAGATAGAAGCTTAATATCTATGGAATGCATAGGTTCTAACGGAACCCCTTGAAGAACTTTAAGAACTAAGTTTAGGCTCCATGGCGGAGCAACAGGTTTAAATACAGGCTTGATTCTGACCAAAGCCTGACTAAATGCTTTAACGTCTGGGACATCTGCCAGACGTTTGTGAAGTAGAATAGACAAAGCAGATATTTGTCCTTTTAGGGAACTAGCAGATAATCCCTTCTCCAAACCTTCTTGGAGAAAAGACAATATTCTAGCAATTCTAATCTTACTCCACGAGTAACCTTTGGATTCACACCAATAAAGATATTTCCGCCAAATCTTATGATAAATCTTCCTGGTGACAGGCTTTCTAGCCTGAATCAGGGTATCAATGACCGATTCAGAGAAACCACGCTTTGATAAAATCATGCCTTCAATCTCCAAGCAGTCAGATGCAGAGAAATTAGATTTGGATGCGTGAACGGACCTTGGATTAGAAGGTCCACTAGGTCTGCATACCAAGTCCTGCGTGGCCACGCAGGTGCTATCAGAATTACCGAAGCTCTCTCCTGCTTGATTCTGGCAACCAGACGTGGGAGGAGAGGAAACGGTGGAAATACATAGGCCAGACTGAAGGACCAAGGCACTGCTAGAGCATCTATCAGTACTGCCTTGGGATCCCGGGACCTGGACCCGTAACGAGGAAGTTTGACATTCTGATGAGACGCCATCAGATACAATTCTGGTGTGCCCCATAGCTGAATCAGCTGGGCGAAAACCTCTGGATGGAGTTCCCACTCCCCCGGATGAAAAGTCTGACGACTTAGAAAATCCGCCTCCCAGTTCTCTACTCCTGGGATGTGGATTGCTGAGAGATGGCAAGAGTGATCCTCTGCCCACCGGATTATTTTGGTTACCTCCATCATCGCTAGAGAACTCCTTGTTCCTCTCTGATGATTGATATAAGCTACAGTCGTGATGTTGTCCGACTGAAACCTGATGAATTTGGCCACAGCAAGCTGAGGCCACGCCTGAAGTGCATTGAATATCGCTCTCAGTTCTACAATGTTTATCGGGAGGAGAGCTTCCTCCCGAGACCATAAGCCCTGTGCTTTCAGGGAGTTCCAGACTGCATCCCAGCCTAGCAGGCTGGCATCTGTCGTTACAATGAGCCACTCTGGCCTGCGGAAGCACATTCCCTGAGACAGGTGGTCCTGAGACAACCACCAGAGAAGAGAATCTCTGGTCTCCTGGTCCAGATGCAGTTGAGGAGATAAATCTGCATAATCCCCATTCCACTGTTTGTCACCACACTCGCTCTGCACTTCCTAGTTACTTAGAGTAGGCAAAGAGAATGACTGGGGGGTGGAGCTAAAAGGGGAGCTATATAGGCAGCTCTGTTGTGGGTGCTCTCTTTGCCACTTCCTGTAGGGGAGGAGAATATCCCACAAGTAAGGATGAATCCGTGGACTCGATGCCTCTTACAAGAGAAATCATATTTTTATAAAGGTTAAAAGTTATATGGTATATGACAAGATACTTACAGTAACTGGAAAGGGCTATAATATTTATATACACACAAACACATATATACACATGTATATACATATATACACTTTGGAGCCTTTTCCAGTCATATTTTAAAAGTTGCAAATTATTTTTTAATAAATTTTAATATTTAATAATGTGTTTTTACTGCAAATATTTAACATTCCGATGTTCTTCATTTGAAAATGTACTTTGTATTTTTAATTATATCTATCTATCCCTATATATTCATATAGATATATAGGCATGATATATAGCTTACAAAAAATAAATCTTATATATATATATATATATATATATAAAAATATATATATATATATATATGTATCTTTTTCGAAATATCTATTTAATATCTATTTAAACATTTCTATGTGAAGAACATTGGAATATTAAATATTCATAAATACCTTCAGGCTTAGCAATGTAGGTCTAATGCAGTGTCGGGATTATCGTGTGAGCGATAAGTGTTAGTTTTTTTTTTGTTCTGCGGGATCCATTGAAGTCTATAGGGAGAACAATTTAATGAGGTTGCGATATTCAAAGTTCTGATAACTTTACTGCTGCCATTGTGATTGAGTGGAAAACATTTTTTAGAGTGCCACTTGTATTCTGGCTCATAATGCTTTAAAATGAGTAAATGTGTATTTTAGGTCTACAAATACTATCACTATATTGATAAAGGGACATAAATTCAGATATCAAAACAAATATGTGAATATAAGATACACGAGAAATTAAAGAGTGCATTGATTTAACCTGACAATATTTCATTTTCCTGACCATCTGGTCACCACTTGGTTGTTGCAAGTTTAATAAACCTAAAATCATAGATTAATAAAGATAATACTATATATGTATATATACAAACAACACACAGAGAAAACCCAGCACTCACTTACAAGCTCTCAGCTAAGATTTAAAAGCAAAAATGGAAAGGTTAGTTGCCACATCTGGCCAAATGGGACAAGCCCAGGTACCTCGTCAAGGTTCTTTCCAATACCTGGGACCCTAAAACAGCCACACAATGCAAGCTTTTATTGCATTGTGTGGCTGTTTTAGGGTCCCAGGTATTGGAAAGGACCTTGACGAAGTACCTGGGCTTGCCCCATTTGGCCAGATTCGGTAACTAACTTTTCCAGTTTTGCTTTTAAATCTTAGCTGAGAGCTTGTAAGTGAGTGCTGGGTTTTCTCTGTGTGTTGTATTTATTTTGTAACCATTTCCCTATGGTTTTTGCACCCAAACCTGTCTGGGGTTAACTGCCTGTGACTCTGGGGACAGCACAGCTTCCTGTGAGTGCCAGTGGCACCCAGGGCTGAGCATGTTGCAGGGTCATGGGATGTGTACTCGGTCCGATGTGAGAGTGCAGTTCCCTTCCGTGTTTTATATATATACAAATATATCCCTCTATTAAAGCTATAAAGAATCATGAAATTGTAAAGCCAGAGTATTGATTGTGTAATTGTGACGTTACTTCTGGTATTTGTGCACTTCCCAAAACTACATACCAATGCTAATGGTGCTCAGCAGTGTTGAGAGAGCTACTTTGAGTATAAAGCTTTAAACTTCATTAGATTATACATTATTTCTGAAGAACCAGGAGCAGACTGAGAACAACCAGGGCCCCTGGGAAAAAAATTGTGAAGGGCCCCCTCACCCCCACCCTGCCTCTCATGCCCCTCTCTCTCGTCTGCCTGCCATGTCTCCACTAGGGCCCCTAACCCCAGAGACCCCAAACTTCAGATACCTCACAGCAACAGACCCTCCAGGGCTAGACCCCACACTACAGCACCCCCCCAGAGCAACAGACCTCCTATCCAGACATAGGGTACCCACTCCAGGGCCAAACACAGGGCCCCCAAACCAAGGACAGGGCCCACCCTTAACTGCTTAGTTACTGTCAGGAGGCTGTCAGTGCTTCGCTAGCTCCTGGTCATCTGCCACCTGCCCCAGCTTACAACTACTCGCGCAGCTGTCAGAGATGCAGCTTCTCTAGCTAATCTTTGAACTGGGCAGGAGGGCTGTCATCGTTGCTCTAGCTCAGTTAACCAGACTGTGAGCATAAGCAGTTCACCAGGAGCCCCCCCCAGGGGGGCCCCTTGGCAATGGAACGGGTTGTTATGCTTCATAGTGATTTGTAAATAGTCCTATTATTGTTTTCTTCTTTGAACTATTGTTTTTCTGGGATATTGAGAGTCCAATTTTAAGAGGAAATAGATTAAATATACTCACATGACTGATAGCTGCTAAACAAACTTATGAAACAGCAAATAAAAGGTTATTAAACAGCATTTTTAAGATAAAACATTACCCTTCTTTTTATTTCAACAAGCATGGGGAGCAGTCCTTTTATACATTGTATATTTGACACTGTTGTTCCTGCGCTGGGTTTGTTGGAAACAAATGAGCCTGTGAATAAGTCAGTTGGGAGGCTTGTGAGAAGTTTCCAGCACACTATACTTAGCATCTTTCAAAATGGTGCTTTATACTTGTGAGATCTTTTAATCTATTTCTTCTTAATATTGGAATCATTTTGGAAATGAATGAATGACTGGCATACTTCTCTTTGCTTTATTTCTGCGATTAAGAAGGAGCTGCCAGCACGATTTGGATTTCAGGATTATTATTACTGGATGGTCTGAGACCATAAGTGTATGGTTTTGTATGTATAATACATTGGTATGAACACTAACGCCTAGATTACGAGTATTGCGCTAGGGTTAAAAAGCAGCGTTGAGAGGTCCCAACGCTGCTTTTTAATGCCCGCTGGTATAACGAGTCTGGCAGGTACAGGTGTACCGCTCACTTTTTTTCCGCGACTCGAGCATACCGCAAATCCCCTTCCGTCAATTGCGTATCCTATCTTTTCAATGGGATTTTCCTAACGCCGGTATTACAAGTCTTGGAAAAAGTGAGCCGTAAACCCTCTTCTGTCAAGACTCCTACCGCATTTAAAAGTCAGTAGTTAAGAGTTTTATGGGCTAACGCCGTAACATAAAACTCTTAACTAAAGTGCTAAAAAGTACACTAACACCCATAAACTACCTATTAACCCTTAAACCGAGCCCCCCCCCTACATCGCAAACACTTAAGGGATACTAAACCCAATTTTTTTCTTTCATTATTCAGATAGAGAATGAGATTTTAAGCACCTTTCTAATTTACTCCTATTATCAATTTTTCTTTGTTCTCATGCTATCTTGATTTGAAAAAGCAGCACTGTAAGCTTTAGAGCCGGACCATTTTTTGTTCAGCACTTGGGTAGCACTTGCTGATTTGTGGCTAAATGTAGCAAACCAATCAGCAAGCTCTACCAAGGTGCTGAACTAAAAAATGGGCTGGCTCCTAACCTTTTATTACTGCTTTTTCAAATCAAGGTAACATGAGAACAAAGAAAAATTGATAATAGGAATAAATTAGAAAGTTGCTTAAAATTGCATGCTCTATCTGAATCATGAAAGAAAAAAATGTGGGGTTAGTATCCCTTTAAATAAATTTTTTAACCCCTAATCTGCCGACCGGACATCGCCGCCACTTCAATAAATATATTAACCCTTAAACCGCCGCACTCCCGGCTCGCAAACATTAGTTACATTTTATTAACCCCTAATCTGCCGTCCCTAACATTGCCAACACTACCTACATTTATTAACCCCTAATCTGCCGCCCCCAACAGCCAATAGAATGCAAGCTCAATCCTATTGGCTGATTGGATCAGCCAATAGGATTGAACTTCAATCCTATTGGCTGATTGGATCAGCCAATAGGATTTTTTCTACCTTAATTCCGATTGGCTGATAGAATTCTATCAGCCAATCGGAATAGAAGGGACGCCATCTTGGATGACTTCACTTAAAGGTACCGTTATTTAGTGTTAGTCATCGGAAAGAAGAGGATGCTCCGCGTCGGATGTCTTGAAGATGGACCCGCTCCGCTCCGGATGGATGAAGATGCCGTCTGGAGGACCTCTTCTTCCCGGATAGGATGAAGACTTCTGGCCGTCTGGAGGACCACTTCTGCCCGGTTGGGTGAAGACGTCTCAAGGTAGGGTGATCTTCAAGGGGTTAGTGTTAGGTTTTATTAAGGGGTATTGGGTGGGTTTTAGAGTAGGGTTGGGTGTGTGGGTGGTGGGTTTTAATGTTGGGGGGGGTATTGTCTTTTTTTTTTTTTTTACAGGTAAAAGAGCTGATTACTTTGGGGCAATGCGCCGCAAAAATCCCTTTTAAGGGCTATTTGTAATTTAGTATAGGGTAGGGATTTTTATTATTTTGGGGGGCTTTTTTATTTTATTAGGGGGATTAGATTAGGTGTAATTAGTTTAAACAAATTGTAATTATTTTATTTTTTTCTGTAATTTAGTGTTTTTTCCCCCCCGTAATTTAGATAATAGTATTTAATTGTAGTTACTTTAGTGAATTAATTTAATTATGGTGTAGTGTTAGGTGTAATTGTAACTTAGGTTAGGTTTTATTTTACAGGTAAGTTTGTCTTTATTTTAGCTAGGTAGCTATCAAATAGTTAATAACTATTTAATAACTATTCTACCTAGTTAAAATAAATACAAAGTTGCCTGTAAAATAAAAATAGACCCTAAGATATAGCTACAATGTAACTATTAGTTATATTGTAGCTAGCTTAGGGTTTATTTTATAGGTAAGTATTTAGTTTTATATAGGAATACTTTATTTAATTATAGTAATTTTATTTAGATTATTTTAAATTATATTTAAATTAGGGGGTGTTAGGGTTAGACTTAGGTTTAGGGGTTAATAACTTTATTATAGTGGCGGCGACGTTGGAGGCGGCAGATTAGGGGTTAATAAATGTAGTTAGGTTGCGGCGACGTTGGGGGCGGAAGATTAGGGGTTAATAAATATAATGTAGGTGGCGGCGATGTTGGGGGCAGCAGATTAGGGGTTCATTAGTATAATGTAGGTGGCGGAGGTGTCCGGAGCGGCAGATTAGGGATTATGTCGGGGGCGGCAGATTAGGGGTTAATAAGTGTAAGATTAGGGGTGTTTAGACTCTGGGTTCATGTTAGGGTGTTAGGTGTAGACATAAAAAGTATTTCCCCATAGGAATCAATGGGGCTGCGTTAGGAGCTGAACGCTGCTTTTTTGCAGGTGTTAGGTTTTTTTTCAGCCGAATCTGCCCCATTGATTCCTATGGGGAAATCGTGCACGAGCACGTTTAGCCAGCTCACCGCTACCGTAAGCAACGCTGGTATTGAGGTGAGATGTGGAGCTAAATTTTGCTCTATGCTCACTTTTCTTTGGCTAACGCCGGGTTTAAAAAAACCTGTAATACCAGCGTTGTTTGTAGGTGAGCGGTGAGCATAAACTGTGCGTTAGCACCGCAAGCCTTACCGACAAAAACTTGTAATCTAGCTGTAATTGTTTCCTTTTATGATCCTGTTTAAGATTATTAAGTAACAGTATTGGCACAACCTTTAGTGTTGCAACTGTTGTGTTTATTGTGAGAATCTGTTAAAATCTCATGGCAACTAACTACAGAGAAATTGTATGCCTTTAATAGATATTTCTTTCATATTTATCTGGACTGTATTAGTACTTTTGGATTACTAAATTATAGTAAATCCTAGCGTTTGTGAAACACTAGGATTTATCCAGTGCAGCAATTAAAGGGGACTTTCAGTCATGAAGTATAAAATACTTCATACTGAAAGTTCCTTTATTTGTCTGCAGCATTCGCCTTGCTAAGAACCTCAGAAGAACTGTATTTTTTCAGTGAGGTGACGTTTACATCTCTTAGCCAATAGCTGTGCGTCCCAGTTGGCATTATGCCGGATAGCTAACACACTATTGGCTAACATCACCTCAATGATAAAATAGCGTTCTACTGTGGACGTCCTGAAGCGCTCAGCGCGGTGAACGCTGCAGACAGAGGAGATTTCAGCATGAAGTATTTTATACTTATATTTTATACTTATATTTGTTGCATTGGTAAATCCTAGCGTTTCACAAACGCTAGAATTTAATATCACTTTAATACCATATATTGAAAAGTATAAGAGTACAGGCCACACAAGACTGTATTTATTTTGTTTAAGTTTTTCAGACTTATCAGAGTAAAACTTGGTCATTTTATAGGCAATCTCTGTGAGTGGAAATACTGAAAGTTTGAAATTAAAGGGACAGTCTAGTCCAAAATAAACTTTCATGATTCAGATAGAGAATGTAATTTTGAACAATTTTCCAATTTACTTTTATCACCAATTTTGTTTGGTTTTCTTGGTATTCTTAGTTGAAAGCAAAACCTAGGAGGTTCATATGCTAATTTTTAAGCCCTTGAAGTCCGCCTCTTCTCTCAGGGCATTTTGACAGTTTTTCACCACTAGAGGGTGTTAGTTCATGTATGTCATATAGATAACACTGTGCTCACACACGTGAAGTTCCAGTGAGCAAGTTTTGATTGGCTAAAATGGATGTCTGTCAAAAGAACTGAAAAAAGGGGGCAGTTTGCAGAGGCTTAGATACAGGATAATCACTGAGGTAAAAAGTGTATTTATATAACTGTGTTGGTTATGCAAAACTAGGGTATGGGTAATAAAGGGATTATCTATCTTTTTAAACTATAAAAATGCTGGTGTAGACTGTCCCTTTAAAGGAGTAAGTGTTGGAAAAACATAATTTATGTAAGAACTTACCTGATAAATTTCATTTATTTTATATTGGCAAGAGTCCATGAGCTAGTGACGTATGGGATATACAATCCTACCAGGAGGGGCAAAGTTTCCCAAACGTCAAAATGCCTATAAATACACCCCTCACCACACCCACAATTCAGTTTAACGAATAGCCAAGTAGTTAGGTGATAAAATGAGTAAAAAAGCATACAAAAAGAGGAACTGGAAATAAAATTGTGCTTTTTATAAAAAAATCATAACCACCATAAAAAAGGGTGGGCTTCATGGACTCTTGCCAAAATAAAAGAAAATAATTTATAAGGTAAGTTCTTACCATGAGCTAGTGACGTATGGGATAGAAATACTCAAGATGTGGGAGACCACAGAAGAGTCACTAGGAAGGGAGGGATAAAATAAAAACAGCTATTTCCGCTGAAAAAAACACAATTTATGCTTACCTGATAAATTTATTTCTCTTGTGGTGTATCCAGTCCACGGATCATCCATTACTTGTGGGATATTCTCCTTCCCAACAGGAAGTTGCAAGAGGACACCCACAGCAGAACTGCTATATAACTCCTCCCCTAACTGTCATATCCAGTCATTCGACCGAAACAAGCCGAGAAAGGAGAAACCATAGGGTGCAGTGGTGACTGTAGTTTAAATCTAAATTTTGACCTGCCTTAAACTGACAGGGCGGAACGTGGACTGGATACACCACAAGAGAAATAAATTTATCAGGTAAGCATAAATTGTGTTTTCTCTTGTAAGGTGTATCCAGTCCACGGATCATCCATTACTTGTGGGATACCAATACCAAAGCTAAAGTACACGGATGAAGGGAGGGACAAGGTAGGTACTTAAACGGAAGGTACCACTGCCTGTAGAACCTTTCTCCCAAAAATAGCCTCCGAAGAAGCAAAAGTATCAAATTTGTAGAATTTTGAAAACGTATGAAGCGAAGACCAAGTCGCCGCCTTGCAAATCTGTTCAACAGAAGCCTCATTTTTAAAGGCCCAAGTGGAAGCCACAGCTCTAGTAGAATGAGCTGTAATCCTTTCAGGGGGCTGCTGTCCAGCAGTCTCATAGGCTAAGCGTATTACGCTTCTTAGCCAAAAAGAAAGAGAGGTTGCCGAAGCCTTTTGACCTCTCCTCTGTCCAGAGTAAACAACAAACAAAGCAGATGTTTGCAGAAAATCTTTAGTAGCTTGTAAGTAAAACTTTAAAGCACGGACTACGTCCAGATTATGTAAAAGACGTTCCTTCTTTGAAGAAGGATTAGGGCACAATGATGGAACAACAATCTCTTGATTGATATTCTTAGTAGATACCACCTTAGGCAAAAACCCAGGTTTTGTATGCAGAACTACCTTATCTGCATGGAAGATCAGATAAGGAGAATCACATTGTAAAGCAGATAACTCGGAGACTCTACGAGCCGAGGAAATAGCCATCAAAAAAAGAACTTTCCAAAATAAAAGTTTAATATCTATGGAATGAAGAAGTTCAAACGGAACCCCTTGAAGAACTTTAAGAACCAAGTTTAAGCTCCATGGGGGAGCAACAGGTTTAAACACAGGCTTGATTCTAACCAAAGCCTGACAAAATGCCTGTACGTCTGGAACATCTGCCAGACGCTTGTGCAAAAGAATAGACAGGGCAGAAATCTGTCCCTTTAAAGAACTAGCTGATAATCCTTTTTCCAAACCCTCTTGGAGAAAAGACAATATCCTGGGAATCCTAACCTTACTCCATGAGTAATTCTTGGATTCACACCAATAAAGATATTTACGGGATCAGTGAAGATGATAAAGGAAAAATCCTATGGAGGTGCGCACAGCTGGTAACCGAGACCCGGCTCAAACTACAGTCTCAGGGAAAGCAAAGTTCCTGAAATAGCCAGCAACCAATATTAACGGCAGCACTCTTGGAGAGGAGTAGTTACAAATATCTGTAAAAGCAGAGAAAAGAGAGGCGCCTTATGGGACAGTATCGTAGTGCAGCGACAGAGACAGGAAACAGCACACACAACGAGTCAGGGTACTCACAAAGATGATGGCATAAACGTATGCCTCACTAGACAGGATGGAACCTTAGTCGCCCGCCAGACAGACCAATGGGAAGATGTATCCGGAACTCCAGGGTCCAATCCGCAGCTACAGGAGGTAGAGGCGTCAGAGGAACGAATCGTCCGTAATAGGACCAATTGCTATTAGCTCTTAGTGTGAGAGGCAGGTAACCGGACCAACCCAGAAGCAGTTTAACAAAGAGCGGGGATATCGTAAAAGCAAATTTATTTAAAAACACTGTTAAAACATAGAATATATATGGAATAGAAACAGCAACGCGTTTCTCAACCTTCCGGTCGTTTCATCAGGCTGATATTACATTTGATAACCCTGCTCTATTTAATATGGAAGTCGTCCAATCACAGACCGGTCTGTGTCCACACCCTTCATGGAGCCAATCATAAGTTACGATTGAGAACTGCAGTGACAATTGCACCTGTTCTATAATAGATGAAAAATGAGGAGTGTGGAAACATAAACGACTGTAATATACATTTACTCAAAATAAAAAACATATTAATCACATAAAATCAAAGTCCGCAATCACAAACAGTTTGTATATAATTCATATATTTTAGATTAAATGATGTGCCTAAATGGATGAATGTAACTGTGTCTGATAGTTGGTTCTAACATCATAGGTTAGTATGTGGAAATCCTAAGCAGTCCATAAATAAAAACCAAATATGTAAAAATATATAACTAGAACCTTGTGAACCGATCACAAGCAGAGCTGCGTCTGCACTTCTCATATTGACAATCAGAGGTCTAAAGTGACATGATGGTAAAAATCTACTAGGTAATATATAATAAAAGATATCAATGTGTAATAATAAGATGTGCAGAGACAGCACCGGCTATATGAGGCACACAATTCAGATATGTGCCCATAAGATGAATAGGTGCCTAATCAAAACCACTAGCGATGAATCATTAGCAATATACTATAGTGGTCTGAAAGATATAAATATAGCTAGTGACTATATACTTACAAAATAATTAATCTTCAGCCGTACAGCATAAATTAAATAAAGTTAGTAACAATAGACATTTTGGGAATATAAAAGGCTACAAATATTATAAGAGGACCATATATACTGACAGAGAGATGTCAATGTATATTTGAATGTAGATCATCTTATATTTGAGTCAGAGTATTGTAAATCAAAAACTGACAGAACATTCCATCACAATAGTTAGAATCGTAAAATTGATGTATAATGGCCAATTGATCAGAGACATAGAACGAACAAATCCAGAGGAACAAGGTACAGCAGGCTCAGGCAGAGGGACACCAGGATAAAACCTCTAAGAGAAGGCCGCCAGATCAACACATAAATTGAGACAGTCTGGATGCATGCTTTTCAGCAAGTGGATCCAATAGGTCTCCCTCTGTCTGAGCCTGAAAAATCGATTGTATATATGGGATTTGGGAACAAATTCAATGGGAACCACAGAATAGCAGTTAAGATCTCCCTTATGGACATCATTACAATGTCTTGAGACACTATGGAGTCTGAAGTTCTTCTTCATATTCCGATAGTGTTCAGACCATCTAGTACTAAGATGTCTACAGGTACGCCCTACTTATTGGGCCCCACAGACACAAGTAAGTAGATAGACTACATAAGTGGAAGCGCAAGAGGCATGACCAATTATAGTATAGGACTTATTGGTGACACTAGACCTGAAGGTTTTCCGCTGATCCCCAATAAAAATGCACATCTTGCAACGGGCTCGTCTACATTTAAATGACCCATGTCGCAAGTTACTACTATTGACACCAGAATATGACTGTCTATGTTTAACGATCTTGCTCTGAGCCAAAATTGTTTTGAGGGTTGGAGCCCTTCTATACACTATTCTGGGTTTATCATCCAAAGTTTTTTTCAAAATGGGATCTTTAAGCAGAATTTTCCAATGTCTAGTGACGATCTCTCTGATTAAATTGTGATTGTGGTTAAATTGAGTGATGAACAGAGGATCTCTATGAAAATTACTATTATTCATAGGTTCCAGTTGTGCATTAGAACTAGTGAAGTATTGGTCCCTATCATCATTTTTGGCTCTCAAAAAGCCATTTTCTATAATAGTATTAGGGTAATGTTTTTCCCTAAAACGTTCCTTAAGAATAAGACTCTGAGATTCATAGTCAGCCATAGAACTACAATTTCGGCGTACCCTTTTAAACTGGCCATAAGGGACGTTTAGTTTCCAAGGATGGTAATGGCAACTCTTAAAGTCAAGATAGCTGTTACAATCAACTGCTTTAAAGAAGGCAGTGCTAGTCACTTTACCCTCAGTGAAGCAGAGGTTTAGATCTAGATACACTATTGATTGTCTCTCTATAGAGCTCGTGAACACCAAACCTCTATTGTTAGAATTTAAATGTTCCACAAATGATTCAGCGGTAGATGGTTCACCCCTCCAAATAAAGATGAGGTCATCTATATATCTGCCATAGTATACCAGGTTCGCCCCATAGGCTGAGTCATAGATGTAGCGTTGTTCAAAGGAACCCATAAACAGGTTCGCATAACTAGGGGCAAACCTGGTACCCATGGCAGTGCCCTTTGTTTGAATGTAAAACTCATCCTGAAAAACAAAATAATTATGTCTCAGGATGAAAGCAATGAGATCTAAGAGAAATTCTCTTTGGGTCTGTGGTAGATAGAAATCTTGTTCTAAATATTCAGATACTGCCCGTAGGCCCAAGTCATGAGGGATGTTGGAATACAGGGCCTGAACATCGCAAGTTACCCAAATCATATCAGATGTAATACAGTATGATTCCAATTTTTTAAGGAGATCAGCTGAATCGCGAATATAAGATTCTAATCCTAAGACATACTTCTGCAAGAAGTGGTCCACATATGATGACACATTATCAGTCAAATTGCCAATCCCTGCTATTATTGGTCGTCCAGGTGGACACAGATGGTTCTTATGGACCTTTGGAAGGTGGTAATAAAAGGCCTGATTGGGTTCGGTAGGGACCAAGTAATCTTTCTCTTTCTTCAAGAGTATGCCTTTATCGAAAGCTGATGCTATAATTTCTTTCAGTATAGATTTAAACTCCATAGTCGGGTCTGAGCTCAATTTCTTATAATAAGCAGTGTCATGTAAGATTTTCCTGGCTACCGATAGATAATCGGCTAAATCCTGAAGGACCACTCCACCGCCCTTATCGGCCTGTCTTATTAACAAAGATTTATTGTTTTTTAGATTGTTCAATGCTCGTTTCTCATTGGGAAATAGATAATCCTTATTTGGGATCTTTTTTGGTATTCTCTCAAAGTCATCACTCACTAGTTGTCTAAAAATCTCGATGTGTGCATTATTACTGAGCTGTGGCATGAAACTAGACTTGTTTTTAAAGGGTGTATGTATAAAACCATCACATAAGTGGTCTATCAAGGCATCTGGATCATATGTGGGGATTACCTCATGTCTAAGTCTATCGTCCATAGAGTTTGTAAGAATCGGCCTCATCATATCATTTTTTAAGGTTTTTTCAGCAAAGTATTTTTGCATAGATAGCTTCTGCGTAAATTGGTTTAGATCGACAAAGAGAGAGAAAGTATTATGTTTATTAGTAGGGCAATATGAAAGGCCTTTACCCAGAACCCGTATCTCATCATTTGTCAAATTATGTGAGGACAGATTATAGATCCCTTTTTTCAAGGTCTGTAATCGTACCTCTTTGATGGCTGTACCTCTTCCTCTGCACCCTCGTTTCCGTGAGGTCTTTTGCCTTTTTGTGGGGCGGTGAGGGAAATCACAGGTTCTAGGTAGCTGGAAATAGTTTTTTGTTTCCACGCTGGTGGTCTGGGGCCTGATTCTAAAAAATGAGATGAATTATTGGAGGATGGTCCTGCCTGATTGATATTATCATAAATGGGGCCTGGGTTAGAATTCAAATGGCGAGTTGTTTCAACCCTATATTGGTCATTATTTGTGCTTGTTTGTGGTCTATTGTTGGGAAACCGGCGGCCATTCTCATTATTGGCCGTTGGTCTATCATGAGTATATTGACCATTAGAAGAGGATACTTCTCTATAAGACCCTGTATCATGACTCCTAGGGAAATGTCCTCTAGATTTATCAAAATTGTTAGAAGAATGGTATTCGACATTTTGGACATGATGATAATTTCTAGGACCATTTGACCTAAAGTTCCTAGAGTCATGATTTGGAGTATGGGGCCTAGAGTGATGGTAATCATAAAAATGACTTCTAGCACCTGAATAATCGTTATGATTTTGTCTATTGGATGGGTAAATCCGATTGGGAAATTCCCTTTTATCATGTTGGAAAAATGTCTAGGGGAGTCTTGATGATAGTTATTTCTTCTATCATTACCCTCATGATATCTAGGAGAATAGTGTCTAGAATCATTGTAGAAACTACCACCATTCTCCCCATAATGATAAGAATTTTGGGCAGGAGGCCTATAGTTATTTCTATTTTGATTAGGTGCAATGTTCTTGTTTTTATCTTTGCTTTTCGAATAATTGACTACTGTCCAGTCAGAGTTAGTATTAGTACAATCCCCTGTTAAAGGGGTTTTAGGGTAGTCTACACTTTGTTGAATGTCCGAATCAGGACCCATCTGTGGGTATGTTGAATCAGATTTTTTATCTTTATTTTTGTTGTAGGTGTATATTTGGCCCTTCTGATAATCATCATCATCTCTCAACAGTTTTCTATTTTTAATGGCCATTAGTTCTTTTTGGAAACATTCTGTTTTTTCCAAGACCATGGTATTCAATTCATCATACAATGCAGAATTTTTAAATTTCTCCAAACTATTTTGAATGGAATTTATTTCTTTGGATGCATGTTCAACCAAAGTTTTTCTATGAGATATGAGAATATTAATAAAAGTGGTAGAACAGACATGCATAGCTTCTTCCCATTTAGTATTGAGAGCCATATTGTCTTTAAATGAACAATTTTTATGTAGTCTAAGCCCACGTGGTATTTGTTTTTTATCTAAATATTTCTGCAACATCTCAGCGTCCAACCAATGCCTGCATTCGACATTGATTGAATCTTCTAGTTTAGCAAATAATGCTTGTATAGATAGATTCTCTATGCTATTTTCAACATTTGTTGTGGGACAAGTAGACTCTATGTGTGATACTAGCATAA
Organism: Bombina bombina; assembly: GCF_027579735.1. NCBI lineage: Eukaryota > Metazoa > Chordata > Amphibia > Anura > Bombinatoridae > Bombina > Bombina bombina. The sequence goes on along the minus strand of NC_069501.1, from coordinate 866,883,979 downwards.
GCCTTTTGTTTGTCCTTTCACTTACAGATAACATTATTGTAATATACAACAATATATATTAGTTTGAAAAAGGTATGGATCTGTTAAAAATATATATCAGCAGTATGTATCAATTGTATATATGTGTGAATCTTATTAAATGAGGTGATAAAAAGATAATGAACTCTAATAGTGAGGCCTATGTGTGAATCTTTTAAATGAGGTGATAAAAAGATTTGTTCGTTCTATGTCTCTGATCAATTGGCCATTATACATCAATTTTACGATTCTAACTATTGTGATGGAATGTTCTGTCAGTTTTTGATTTACAATACTCTGACTCAAATATAAGATGATCTACATTCAAATATACATTGACATCTCTCTGTCAGTATATATGGTCCTCTTATAATATTTGTAGCCTTTTATATTCCCAAAATGTCTATTGTTACTAACCTTATTTAATTTATGCTGTACGGCTGAAGATTAATTATTTTGTAAGTATATAGTCACTAGCTATATTTATATCTTTCAGACCACTATAGTATATTGCTAATGATTCATCGCTAGTGGTTTTAATTAGGCACCTATTCATCTTATGGGCACATATCTGAATTGTGTGCCTCATATAGCCGGTGCTGTCTCTGCACATCTTATTATTACACATTGATATCTTTTATTATATATTACCTAGTAGATTTTTACCCATTATGTCACTTTAGACCTCTGATTGTCAATATGAGAAGTGCAGACGCAGCTCTGCTTGTGATCGGTTCACAAGGTTCTAGTTATATATTTTTACATATTTGGTTTTTATTTATGGACTGCTTAGGATTTCCACATACTAACCTATGATGTTAGAACCAACTATCAGACACAGTTACATTCATCCATTTAGGCACATCATTTAATCTAAAATATATGAATTATATACAAACTGTTTGTGATTGCGGACTTTGATTTTATGTGATTAATATGTTTTTTATTTTGAGTAAATTTCAAATGTTTCATATGTTATATTTGATTGCCATGTATGTATATTACAGTCGTTTATGTTTCCACACTCCTCATTTTTCATCTATTATAGAACAGGTGCAATTGTCACTGCAGTTGTCAATCGTAACTTATGATTGGCTCCATGAAGGGTGTGGACACAGACCGGTCTGTGATTGGACGACTTCCATGTTAAATAGAGCGGGGTTATCAAATGTAATATCAGCCTGATGAAACGACCGGAAGGTCGAGAAACGCGTTGCTGTTTCTATTCCATATATATTCTATGTTTTAACAGTGTTTTTAAATAAATTTGCTTTTACGATATCCCCGCTCTTTGTTATACTGATTCTGAGTTGGTCCGGTTACCTGCCTCTCACACTAAGAGCTAATAGCAATTGGTTCTATTACAGACGATTCGTTCCTCTGACGCCTCTACCTCCTGTAGCTGCGGATTGGACCCTGGAGTTCCGGATACATCTTCCCATTGGTCTGTCTGGCGGGTGACTAAGGTTCCGTCCTGTCTAGTGAGGCATACGTTTATGCCATCATCTTTGTGAGTACCCTGACTCGTTGTGTGTGCTGTTTCCTGTCTCTGTCGCTGCACTACGATACTGTCCCATAAGGCGCCTCTCTTTTCTCTGCTTTTACAGATAAAGATATTTACGCCATATCTTATGGTAGATTTTCCTGGTGACAGGCTTTCTTGCCTGTATTAGGGTATCAATGACTGACTCGGAGAAGCCACGCTTTGATAAAATCAAGCGTTCAATCTCCATGCAGTCAGTCTCAGAGAAATTAGATTTGGATGATTGAAAGGACCTTGTAGTAGAAGGTTTTGTCTCAAAGGCAGAGTCCAAGGTGGAAAGGATGACATGTCCACTAGGTCTGCATACCGTGTCCTGCGTGGCCACGCAGGTACTATCAAGATCACCGATGCTCTCTCCTGTTTGATTTTGGCAATCAGTCGAGGGAGCAGAGGAAACGGTGGAAAAACATAAGCCAGGTTGAAAGACCAAGGCGCTGCCAGAGCATCTATCAGCGTCGCTTCTGGGTCCCTGGACCTGGATCCGTAACAAGGAAGCTTGGCGTTCTGGCGAGACGCCATGAGATCCAGTTCTGGTTTGCCCCAACGATGAATCAATTGAGCAAACACCTCCGGATGGAGTTCCCACTCCCCCGGATGAAAAGTCTGACGACTTAGAAATTCCGCCTCCCAGTTCTCTACACCTGGGATATGGATCGCTGAGAGGTGGCAAGAGTGTCTCTCTGCCCAGCGAATTATCTTGGAGACTTCTAACATCGCTAGGGAACTCCTTGTTCCCCCTTGATGGTTGATGTAAGCCACAGTCGTGATGTTGTCCGACTGAAATCTGATGAACATCAGGGTTGATAACTGAGGCCAAGCTTGAAGAGCATTGAATATCGCTCTCAATTCCAGAATATTTATTGGAAGGAGTTTCTCCTCCTGAGTCCACGATCCCTGAGCCTTCAGGGAGTTCCAGACTGCACCCCAACCTAGAAGGCTGGCATCCGTCGTTACAATTGTCCAATCTGGCCTGCGAAAGGTCATACCTTTGGACAGGTGGACCCGAGACAGCCACCAGAGAAGAGAATCTCTGGTCTCTTGATCCAGATTTAGTAGAGGCGACAAATCTGTGTAATCCGCATTCCACTGACTGCGCATGCATAGTTGCAGCGGTCTGAGATGTAGGCGCGCAAACGGAACTATGTCCATTGCCGCTACCATTAAGCCGATTACCTCCATGCACTGAGCCACCGAAGGGCGCGGAATAGAATGGAGAACACGGCAAGAATTTAGAAGTTTTGATAACCTGGACTCCGTCAGGTAAATTTTCATTTCTACAGAATCTATCAGAGTCCCTAGGAAGGAGACTCTTGTGAGGTGGGATAGAGAACTCTTTTCCTCGTTCACTTTCCACCCGTGCGATCTCAAAAATGCCAGAACTATGTCCGCATGGGACTTGGCAATTTGGAAATTTGACGCCTGTATCAGGATGTTGTCTAGATAAGGGGCCACTGCTATGACCCGCGGCGTTAGGACCGCCAGAAGCGCCCCCAGAACCTTCGTAAAAATTCTTGGGGCTGTAGCTAACCTGAAGGGAAGAGCCACAAACTGGTAATGCCTGTCCAGAAAGGCAAACCTAAGGAACCGATGATGATCTTTGTGTATCGGAATGTGAAGGTAAGCATCCTTTAGATCCACCGTAGTCATATATTGACCCTCCTGGATCATAGGTAGGATGGTCCGAATAGTTTCCATTTTGAATGATGGAACTCTGAGGAATTTGTTTAAGATCTTTAGATCCAAGATTGGTCTGAAGGCTCCCTCTTTTTTGGGAACCACAAACAGATTTGAGTAAAATCCCTGTCCCTGTTCCTCCTTTGGAACTGGATGGATCACACCCATAACTAGGAGGTCCTGCACACAGTGTAAGAATGCCTCTTTCTTTATCTGGTTGACAGATAATCGTGAAAGGTGAAATCTCCCTTGTGGAGGAGAAGCCTTGAAGTCCAGAAGATACCCCTGAGATATAATCTCCAACGCCCAGGGATCCTGAACATCTCTTGCCCACGCCTGGGCGAAGAGAGAAAGTCTGCCCCCTACTAGATCCGTTACCGGATAGGGGGTCAGTCCTTCATGCTGTCTTAGAGGCAGCAGCAGGCTTTTTGGCCTGCTTGCCTTTGTTCCAGGACTGGTTAGGTTTCCAGGCCGTCTTGGACTGAGCAAAAGTTCCCTCTTGTTTTGTAGCAGAGGAAGTTGATGCTGCACTTGTCTTGAAGTTTCGAAAGGCACGAAAATTAGACTGTTTGGCCCTTGATTTGGACCTGTCCTGAGGAAGGGCATGACCTTTACCTCCAGTAATGTCAGCAATAATTTCCTTCAAACCAGGCCCGAATAGGGTCTGCCCCTTGAAGGGAATGTTAAGTAGTTTAGACTTTGAAGTCACGTCAGCTGACCAAGATTTGAGCCATAGCGCCCTACGCGTCTGGATGGCAAATCCAGAATTCTTAGCCGTTAGTTTAGTCAAATGAACAATGGCATCAGAAACAAAAGAATTAGCTAGCTTAAGTGCTCTAAGCTTGTTAAGTATGTCCTCCAAAGGAGTCGTTGTCTGTAAAGCCTCTTCCAGAGACTCAAACCAGAACGCCGCAGCAGCAGTGACAGGAGCAATGCATGCAAGGGGCTGCAGGATAAAACCTTGTTGAATAAACATTTTCTTAAGGTAACCCTCTAATTTTTTATCCATAGGATCTGAAAAAGCACAACTGTCCTCGACGGGGATAGTAGTACGCTTTGCTAAAGTAGAAACTGCTCCCTCCACCTTAGGGACCGTTTGCCATAAGTCCCGTGTGGTGGCGTCTATGGGAAACATTTTCCTAAAAATAGGAGGGGGGGAAAACGGCACACCGGGTCTATCCCACTCTTTATTAATAATTTCTGTAAACCTTTTAGGTATTGGAAAAACCTCAGTACACACCGGCACTGCAAAGTATTTATTCAGTCTACACAATTTCTCTGGCACTGCAATTGTGTCACAGTCATTCAGAGCAGCTAAAACCTCCCTAAGCAAAACACGGAGGTTCTCAAGCTTAAATTTAAAAGTAGAAATATCAGAATCAGGTTTCCCTAAGTCAGAGATATCACCCACAGACTGAAGCTCTCCTTCCTCAGCTTCTGCATATTGTGAGGCAGTATCAGACATGGCTCTTAAAGCGTCTGTATGCTCTGGATTACGCCTAACACCAGAGCTATGACGCTTTCCTCTAAATTCAGGTAGTCTGGCTAATACCGCTGACAGTGTATTATCCATGACTGCCGCCATGTCTTGTAAAGTAATCGCTATGGGCGTCCTTGATGTACTTGGCGCCATTTGAGCGTGAGTCCCTTGAGCGGGAGTCAAAGGGTCTGACACATGGGGAGAGTTAGTCGGCATAACTTCCCCCTGGTCAGAATCCTCTGGTGATAAATTTTTTAAAGATAAAAGCTGATCTTTATTGTGTAAAGTGAAATCAATACATTTAGAACACATTCTCATATGGGGTTCCACCATGGCTTTTAAACATAATGATCAAGGAGTTTCCTCTATGTCAGACATGTTTATACAGACTAGCAATGAGACTAGGAAGCTTGGAAAACACTTTAAATCAAGTTAACAAGCAAATATAAAAAATGGTACTGTGCCTTTAAGAGAAACACATTTTGTATGTAATAGGTTAGCAGAGCATTGCACCCACTTGCAAATGGATGATTAACCCCTTAATGCAAAAAACGGATAAAAAAAACGAATTAAACGTTTTTTAAACAGTCACAACAAATGCCACAGCACAGCTGTGGCCCTACCTTTCTCAATAAACGACTTTTGAAGCCTTTAGAGCCCTTCAGAGATGTCCTATAGCATGCAGGGGACTGCTGAGGGAAGCTGAATGTCTCTGTCTGTAATTTTAACTGCGCAAAAAAGCGCTAAAATAGGCCCCTCCCACTCATACTACAACAGTGGAAAGCCTCAGGAAACTGTTTCTAGGCAAAAATCAAGCCAGCCATGTGGAAAAAACTAGGCCCCAATACGTTTTATCACCAAAGCATATATAAAAACGATTAAACATGCCAGCAAACGTTTTATATTGCACATTTATAAGAGTATATATCTCTAATAGTAAGCCTGATACTAGTCGCTATTAAATCACTGTATTTAGGCTTAACTTACATTAATCCGGTATCAGCAGCATTTTCTAGCAATTCCATCCCTAGAAAAACTTAAAACTGCACATACCTCATTGCAGGATAACCTGCACGCCATTCTCCCTCTGAAGTTACCTCACTCCTCAGTCATATGTGAGAACAGCAGTGGATCTTAGTTACTTCTGCTAAGATCATAGAAAACGCAGGCAGATTCTTCTTCTAAATGCTGCCTGAGATAAAATAGTACAACTCCGGTACCATTTAAAAATAATAAACTTTTGATTGAAGACAAAAACTAACTATATTTCACCACTTTCCTCTTACTACCTCCATCTTTGTTGAGAGTTGCAAGAGAATGGCTGGATATGGCAGTTAGGGGAGGAGCTATATAGCAGCTCTGCTGTGGGTGTCCTCTTGCAACTTCCTGTTGGGAAGGAGAATATCCCACAAGTAATGGATGATCCGTGGACTGGATACACCTTACAAGAGAAATTAAATCCATAAAAAAATAAGACTTTCTTAAAAAATTTCACATAAATTTCAAGAAAAAAACCCTAAATCATAAGCAGAAGAATCAAACTGAAACAGCTGCCTGAAGAACTTTTCTACCAAAGACTGCTTCAGAAGAAGCAAATATATCAAAATGGTAAAATTTAGTAAATGTGTGCAAAACTTTTTGCTTTGCAAATCTGATCATCTGAAGCTTCATTCTTAAAAGCCCAAGAAGTAGCGACTGATCTAGTAGAATGAGCTGTAATTCTCTGAGGGGGAGACCGTCCCACCTCTACATAAGCCTTGTGAATCAAAAGCTTTAACCAAGATGCCAAAGAAATGGCAGAGGCTTTCTGACCTTTCCTAGGAGAAAAATAGATAAGTTACTGACACTACGTAATGTACAGCTAAAGGCAGGACTAGGAACCCAAAGGTACAGGTGCTACCCCTCAAATATATATTATAGAATGTAAAGAGGAAGAAAAAGGGGCTAGTAGCACTCACCCTACCTATAATTATTCAATATAAAACTAAATTTATTGATAGTATTAAAAGTAAAAATCAGAGTAATCTCTTTACACCACACCAAACACCCTTCCCCCCATAAAAGTCTGTGTATCACTCCCCTGTTTCCTGGCCGATAACAGGAAGCGTCGGCTTCAGGTAACAGGAGTGATAAACACGGTGCATACAACAGGTTTAGTAAATAACAAACGCGTTTCTGACGTTAACCGGCCTTTCTTAATGTTAACCGTTTGAAAAATTAACAAGCCGAAGCTTTTTGGACTGTTGCCCTATAAACAGAATCAGCGTGGTAATCAACCAATGATAGTGAGACTTACGCCACACACCTCTCCATATACGTCATCTACAGGGAGTGCAGAATTATTAGGCAAATGAGTATTTTGACCACATCATCCTCTTTATGCATGTTGTCTTACTCCAAGCTGTATAGGCTCGAAAGCCTACTACCAATTAAGCATATTAGGTGATGTGCATCTCTGTAATGAGAAGGGGTGTGGTTTAATGACATCAACACCCTATATCAGGTGTGCATAATTATTAGGCAACTTCCTTTCCTTTGGTAAAATGGGTCAAAAGAAGGACTTGACAGGCTCAGAAAAGTCAAAAATAGTGAGATATCTTGCAGAGGGATGCAGCACTCTTAAAATTGCAAAGCTTCTGAAGCGTGATCATCGAACAATCAAGCGTTTCATTCAAAATAGTCAACAGGGTCGCAAGAAGCGTGTGAAAAAACCAAGGCGCAAAATAACTGCCCATGAACTGAGAAAAGTCAAGCGTGCAGCTGCCAAGATGCCACTTGCCACCAGTTTGGCCATATTTCAGAGCTGCAACATCACTGGAGTGCCCAAAAGCACAAGGTGTGCAATACTCAGAGACATGGCCAAGGTAAGAAAGGCTGAAATACGACCACCACTGAACAAGACACACAAGCTGAAACGTCAAGACTGGGCCAAGAAATATCTCAAGACTGATTTTTCTAAGGTTTTATGGACTGATGAAATGAGAGTGAGTCTTGATGGGCCAGATGGATGGGCCCGTGGCTGGATTGGTAAAGGGCAGAGAGCTCCAGTCCGACTCAGACGCCAGCAAGGTGGAGGTGGAGTACTGGTTTGGGCTGGTATCATCAAAGATGAGCTTGTGGGGTCTTTTCGGGTTGAGGATGGAGTCAAGCTCAACTCCCAGTCCTACTGCCAGTTTCTGGAAGACACCTTCTTCAAGCAGTGGTACAGGAAGAAGTCTGCATCCTTCAAGAAAAACATGCTTTTCCAATTGGTTAGACATACAAAGGGCGTGAATAATTACACATGTTTATATGCATCATATGTAAGACTATCAAGATCTCAATCTAGGCTGTTATTCATAGAGACTTATCAAGTATGGATTCAATTCATATGATAATAACATACTGATTGATATATATGGTGTATATTGATGTTATGGATTTAATAATGTAGATTCCAGCAAGCGATGTTAGGACCAGAAAAAATAACAAATAGACTAGAAGTCTTCCTGAAATCTTTAGTAGCTTTGAAATAATATTTCAAAGCTCTTACAACATCCAAATTATGCAGAGATCTTTCAAGAGTATTCTTGGGATTAGGACACAAGGAAGGAACAACAATTTCCCTACTAATGTTGTTAGAATTCACAACCTTAGGAAGAAATTTAAATGAAGTCTCCAAAACAGCCTTATCCTGATGGAAAATCAGAAAAGGAGACTCACAAGAGAGAGCAGACAATTCCGAAACTCTTCTAGCTGAAGAGATAGCCAAAAGGAACAACACTTTCCAAGAAAGTAGTTTAATATCCAAAGAATGCATAGGCTCAAAAGGAGGAACCTGCATAGCCTTAAAAATCAAATTAAGACTCCAAGGAGGAGAGATTAATTTAATAACTTGATACGAACTAAAGCCTGAACAAAACAGTGAATATCAGGAAGATTAGCAATTTTTCTGTGAAATAAAACAGAAAGAGCAGAGATTTGTCCCTTCAAAGTACTTGCAGACAAATCTTTATCCAAAAATCCTGAAGAAACTGTAAAATTCTAGGAATTCTAAAAGAATGCCAAGAGAATTTATGAGAAAAACACCATGAAATATAGGTTTTCCAAACCCGATAATAAATTTTTCTTGAAACAGACTTACAAGCCTGTAGCATAGTATTAATCACTGTGTCAGAGAAACCTCTATGACTAAGCACTAAGCGTTCAATTTCCATACCTTGAAATTTAGCGATTTGAGATCCTGATGGAAAAACGGCCCTTGAGACAGAAGGTCTGGCCTTAAAGGAAGTGGCCAAGGTTGGCAACTGGACATCCGGACAAGGCCCGCATACCAAAACCTGTGAGGTCAGGCTGGTGCTATCAGAAACACATGTAATTGTTCCAATATGATCTTGGAGATCACACTTGGAAGGAGAACTGGAGGCAGAAAAATGTAAGTAGGTTGGTAAAACCAAGGAACTGTTAACGCATCCACCATCTCCGTCTGAGGATCCCTGGACCTGGAAAGGTACATGGGAAGCTTCTTGTTTAGATGGGAAGCCATCAGATCTATTTTGGGGAGACCCCACATCTGTACAATCTGACAAAATACATCTGGATGGAAAGACCACTCCCCTGGATGTAAAGACTGATGACTGAGATAATCCGCTTCCCAATTGTCTACACCTGGAATATGTATTGCAGAAATTAGACAGGAGTTGGATTCCGCCCAAGAAAGTATCCGAGATACTTCTTTCATCGCTAAAAGGACTGCGAGTCCCCCTCGATGATTAACATATGCACATTTGTGATATTGTTTGTCTGAAAACAAATGAATAATTGTCTCTTTAATAGTGGCCAAGCCAGAAGAGCCCTGAAAATAGCACGGAGTTCTAAAATATTGATTGGAAACCTCGCCTCTTGAGGATTCCACACTCCTTGTGCTGTCAGAGACCCCCAGACAGCTCCCCAACCTGTGAGACTTGCATCTGTTGAAATCACAGTCCAGGCAGGACGAACAAAAGAGGCCCCTTGAATAATCCGATGATGGACTAACCACCAGAACAGAGAGAGTTGAATGTTGGGATTTAAGTATATCAACTGTGATATCCGAGTATAATTCCTGCACCATTGATTCAGCATGCAAAGCTGCAGAGGTCTCATATGAAAAAGAGCAAAGGGGATCGCGTCCGATGCTGCAGTCATGAGACCTAAAACTTTCATGCACATAGCCACTGAAGGGAATGATCGAGACTGAAGGTTTCGACAGGCAGAAACCAATTTCATGTGTCTCTTGTCTGTTAAAGACAAAGTCATGGACACTGAATCTATCTGGAAACCTAAAAAGGTGACCCTTGTCTGAGGAATCAAGGAACTCTTTGTTAAATTGATCCTCCAACCATGTCTTTGCAGAAGCAACACAAGTTATCGTCCAAATAAGGAAACACCACAATACCCTGCTCTCTGATTACAGATAGAAGGGCACGAGAACCTTCAAAAAGATTCTTGGAGCTGTTGCTAGGCCAAATGGAAGAGCAACAAACTGGTAATGCTTGTCTAGAAAAGAGAATCTCAGAAACCGATAGTGGTCTGGATGAATCGGAATATGAAGATACGCATCCTGTAAGTCTATTGAGGACATGTAATGACCTTGCTGAACAAAAGGCAGAATAATCCTTATAGTCACCATCTTGAAAGTTGGGACTCTTACAAAATTATTCAAAAACTTCAGATCCAGAACTGGTCTGAAAGAATTTTCCTTCTTTGGGACAATGAATACATTTGAATAAAAACCTAGACCTTGTTCCAGAATTGGAACTGGTACAATCACTCCTGAAATCTCTAGATCTGAAACACATTTCAGAAAAGCCTGAGCTTTCACAGGATTTGTTGGAACGTGAGAGAGAAAAAATATCTTCTCACAGGAGGTCTTATTCTGAAACTGGCTTTGGTTTCTTGTAAGGCTTGGATTTATTCCAACTCGAGGAAGGCTTCCAATTTGAGCCAGAGTCCTTAGGGGAAGGAGTGGTTTTCTGTTCTCTATTCTGTCGAAAGGAATGAAACCGATTAGAAGCTCTAGATTTGCCTTTAGACTTTTTATCTTGAGTCAAAAAAACTCCCTTCCCCCTGTGATAGATAGTGGAAATAATTGATTCCAACTGAGAACCAAACAAATGATTACCCTGCAAAGAAAGAGATAGTAACCTAGATTTTTATACCATGTCAGCATTCCATGATTTGAGACATAAAGCTCTTCTAGCTAAAATAGCTAAAGACATAGATTTAACATTTATTAGCTATCCAACCAAAAAGTTGATGCAGCCGCAATATCAGCCATAGAAATGGCAGGTCTGAGCATATAGCCAGAATGCAAATAATCTTTCCTTAGATAAGATTCAATTTTCCTATCTAAAGGATCCTTAAAAAAGGATTGGAATAGTAGTACGTTTAGCAAGAGTAGAAATAGCCCCATCAACCTTAGGGACTTTTTCTCAAAACTCTAATCAAGCCACTGGCAAAGGATACAACTCTTTAAACCTTGAAGACGGAACAAAATAAGTACCAGGCTTAGACCATTCCTTAGCAATCACATCAGAAATGGCATCAGGAACAGGAAAAACATCAGGAGTAGTCACAGGAGGTTTATAGACATAATTTAAATGTTTACTGGATTTATTATCAAGAGCACCAGACTCCTCAATATCCAAAGTTATTAACACTTCTTTTAACAAAGAACGAATATACTCAATCTTAAAAAGATAAGATGATTTATCAGTGTCAATGTCTAAAGTAGGATCCTCTAAACCAGAGAGATCCTCATCAGAGGAGGATATATCAGTATGTTGTTGGTCATTACAAATTTCATCAGTATTATGAGACCTTTTACGTTTATTTGAAGGCAGTATAGCAGCAGTAGCCTTCTGTATCGCATCAGCAATATAATTCTTCATATCAACAGGGATATCATGTACTTTAGATGTTGAAGGAACAACAGATATTGTACTAGCACTAATAGAAACCTTCTCTGCATTCAAAAGCTTATAATGACAACTGTTACATACTACAGCTGGAGATATAATCTCCACTAGTTTACAACAGATATACTTAGCTTTGGTAGAACTGTGTTCAGGCAGCATGGTTCCTACAGCAGTTTCTGAGACAAGATCAGATTGAGACATCTTGTAAAATGTAAAAAAAGAAAAAGAACATTAACCCCTTAATGACCACAGCACTTTTCCATTTTCTGTCCGTTTGGGACCAAGGCTATTTTTAAATTTTTGAGGTGTTTGTGTTTAGCTGTAATTTTCCTCTTACTCATTTACTGTACCCACACATATTATATACCGTTTTTCTCGCCATTAAATGGACTTTCTAAAGATACCATTATTTTCATCATATCTTATAATTTACTATAATTATTTTTATAAAATATGGGGAAAAATGAAAAAAAAAACCACACTTTTTCTAACTTTGACCCCCAAAATCTGTTACATATCTACAACCACCAAAAAAAACACCCATGCTAAATAGTTTCTAAATTTTGTCCTGAGTTTAGAAATACCCAATGTTTACATGTTCTTTGCTTTTTTTGTAAGTTATAGGGCCATAAATACAAGTAGCACTTTGCTATTTCCAAACCATTTTTTTTCAAAATTAGCGCTAGTTACATTAGAATACTGATATCTTTCAGGAATCTCTGAATATCCATTGACATTTATATATATTTTTTTTTTAGTAGACAACCCAAAGTATTGATCTAGGCCCATTTTGGTATATTTCATGCCATCATTTCACCGCCAAATGCGATCAAATACAAAAAATCGTTCACTTTTTCACAAATTTTTTCACAAACTTTTGGTTTCTAACTTAAATTATTTACAAACAGCTTGTGCAATTATGGCATAAATGGTTGTAAATTCTTCTCTGGGATCCCATTTGTTCAGAAATAGCAGACATATATGATTTTGGTGTTGCTTTTTGTTAATTAGAAGGCCGCTAAATGCCGCTGCGCACCACACGTGTATTATGCCCAGCAGTGCAGGGGTTAATTAAGGAGCTTGTAGGAAGCTTGTAGGGTTTTTTTGTAAACTTTTTCACAAACTTTAGGTTTCTCACTGAAATTATTTACAAACAGCTTGTGCAATTATGGCACAAATAGTTGAAAATGCTTCTCTGGGATCCCCTTTGTTCATAAATAGCAGACATATATGACTTTGGTGTTGCTTTTTGGTAATTAGAAGGCCGCTAAATGCCACTGCGCACTACACGTGTATTATGCCCAGCAGTGAAGGGGTTAATTAGGGAGCATGTAGGGAGCTTTTTGTGGTAGTTTTAGCTTTAGTGAAGTGTAGTAGACAACCCCAAGTATTGATCTAGGCCAATTTTGGTATATTTCATGCCACCATTTGACCGCCAAATGCGATCAAATTAAAAAAAAAAGTTACATTTTTCTCAATTTTAGGTTTCTCACTGAAATCATTTACAAACAGCTTGTGCAATTATGGCACAAATAGTTGTAAATGCTTCTCTGGGATCCCCTTTGTTCATAAATAGCAGACATAGATGACTTTGGCTTTGCTTTTTGGTAATTAGAAGGCCGCTAAATGCCGCTGCGCACCACACGTGTATTATGCCCAGCAGTGCAGGGGTTAATTAGGGAGCTTGTAGGAAGCTTGTAGGGGTTTTTTGTAAACTTTTTCACAAACTTTAGGTTTCTCACTGAAATTATTTACAAACAGCTTGTGCAATTATGGCACAAATAGTTGTAAATGCTTCTCTGGGATCCCCTTTGTTCATAAATAGCAGACATATATGACTTTGGCTTTGCTTTTTGGTAATTAGAAGGCCGCTAAATGCCGCTGCGCACCACACGTGTATTATGCCCAGCAGTGCAGGGGTTAATTAGGGAGCTTGTAGGAAGCTTGTAGGGTTAATTTTAGCTTTAGTTGCGTGTAGTAGACAACCCAAAGTATTGATCTAGGCCCATTTTGGTATATTTCTTGCCACCATTTCCCCGCCAAATGCGATCAAATAAAAAAAAACGTTCCCTTTTTCAAAAACTTTTTCACAAACTTTAGGTTTCTCACTGAAATTATTTACAAACAGCTTGTGCAATTATGGTACAAATGGTTATAAATGCTTCTCTGGGATCCCCTTTGTTCAGAAATAGAAGACATATATGGCTTTGGCATTGCTTTTTGGTAATTAGAAGGCCGCTAAATGCCGCTGCGCATCACACGTGTATTATGGCTAGCAGTGAAGGGGTTAATTATGTAGCTTGTAGGGAGCTTGCAGGGTAAATTTTAGCTTTAGTGTAGAGCTCAGCCTCCCACCTGAAACATCAGACCCCCTTATCCCTCCAAAACAGCTCTCTTCTCTCCCCCACCCCACAATTGTCCCCGCCATCTTAAGTACTGGCAGAAACTCTGCCAGTACTAAAAAAAAAGGTATTTGGCCTTTTTTGTTATTTTTTTATATAGCATATTTACATATGCTGATGTGAAGGATCCCCCCTTAGCCCCCAACCTCACTGATCCCCCACCAAACAGCTCTCTAACCCTTCCCCTCTGCCTTAATGGGCGCCATCTTGGGTACTGGCAGCTGTCTGCCAGTACCTTTTTTTTTTAAAAAAAATGTCCTTTTCTGTAGTGTAGCTTCCCCCCCCCCAAGACCAACCCCCCTCCCCTTCCAGATCCCTTAGATGCAATTTTATTACTTAAAATTTTTTATTTTTTAACTTTTAACTTCATTTTTTTCTGTAGTGTGGCGGTTCCCACCCGCTCCCGCCCTGTGCACGCGCCCACCCGCCGCCCCCCGTGCGCGCCCCCGTAGGTCCCGCCCACGATCCCGCCCCCTCCACTCCACACAGAGCATCGATGACCGCCCACCCGCCTCCTACGTAAGCTCCCACCTACCAACGATACCGGCCATCGATGTCCGGTGCAGAGAGAACCACAGAGTGGCTCTCTCTGCATCGGATGGCCAAGGGGGGTTATTGCAGGATGCCTCCATATCGAGGCATCACTGCAATAACCGGAAAGCAGCTGGAAGCGAGCAGGATCGCTTCCAGCTGCTTTCCAGACCAAGGACGTACGCCATACGTCCTCGGTCATTAATTGTATTTTTTTTGAGGACGTATGGCGTACATCCTTGGTCGTTAAGGGGTTAAATAGAAATATCTTATTTCCACATATAGCAGTTTTAGGAATGGGAAAAAATGCAAGTGCTAAATTTGGCAAAAAAAGCAAATAGCATAGCCCTCTGAGCATAAAGAAGGCAAGGAGCATATAGGAAGTGAGGTAAAATAAAACTAATTTTTTTGGCGCCAAGTATGACGCACAACCCAAAAGGAAGTTGAGAAAATTTTTGGCACCAACAAACATCCGGAAATGATGCAACTTGCATCATAACACAATTTCGCGACAAACAACCTAGCGTCTACTAAGACACAGGAAATGACGAACTTGCGACATGACCGACGCACATTCGCAATAAATGACGCAATAAATAACAGAATTTTGAGATCAAGCGAGCCTAATTTGCCCACAAGTTTTCCAAGAAAAAACAAGTCAAATTGATAAAAGAATATACCCCAGGTAAGACAAACTTCCTAAACATGATTCCCATAATGAAACTGCTGGACTGCAAAGGGAAATGCACATAGACCTGACTCATGGCAAATATAAGTAAAATACATATATCTAAAACTTTACATTAATACATAAAGCGCCAAACCATAGCTGAGAGTGTCTTAAAATAATGATACATACTTACCGAATGACACCCATCCACATATAGCAGATAGCCAAACCAGTACTGAAAGCTATCAACAGAGGTAATGGTATATAAGAGTATATTGTCGATCTGAAAAGGGAGGTAGGAGATGAATCCCTACGACCGATAACAGAGAACCCTTGAAAAGATTTCCTGCGAGGAAAACCATAAAATCAAACAGTCGATACTCTCTTCACATCTCTCTGACAAACACTATACTCTGAGAGGAATTGGGCTTCAGAATGCTTAGAAGCGCTTATCATAGAAGAAATCATAAAAATCAAGCACAAACTTACTTCACCACCTCCATAGGAGGCAAAGTTTGTAAAACTGAATTGTGGGTGTGGCGAGGGGTGTATTTATAGGCATTTTGAGGTTTGTGAAACTTTGCCCCTCCTGGTAGGATTGTATATCCCATACGTCACTAGCTCATGGACTCTTGCCAATTACATGAAAGAAAAGGTACTTTTCCCTAGTTCTGAAAAATATGCACAAATATGCTGCACCAATTATTATGAAAAACATAATTTATGTAAGAACTTACCTGATAAATTCATTTCTTTCATATTGGCAAGAGTCCATGAGCTAGTGACATATGGGATATACAATCCTACCAGTAGGGGCAAAGTTTCCCGCACCTCAAAATTCCTATAAATACACCCCTCACCACACCCACAATTCAGTTTAACAAATAGCCAAGCAGTTGGGTGATAAAGAAAGGAGTAGAAAGCATCAACAAAGGAAATTTGGAAATAATTGTGCTTTATAAAAAAAATCATAACCACCATAAAAAGGGGTGGGCCTCATGGACTCTTGCCAATATGAAAGAAATGAATTTATCAGGTAAGTTCTTACATAAATTATGTTTTCTTTCATGTAATTGGCAAGAGTCCATGAGCTAGTGACATATGGGATATCAATACCCCACTCAAGAGTCACTAGAGAGGGAGGGAAAAAAATAAAAAAGAGCCATATTCTGCTGAAAAAATTAGTCCACAACCCAAAAAAATAAGTTTATTTTCATTTTTGAAAGAAAAAAACTTAAAACAAAAGCAGAGGAATCAAACTGAAACAGCTGCCTGAAGAACCTTTCTACCAAAAACTGCTTCCGAAGAAGCAAATACATAAAAACAGTAGAATTTAGTAAATGTATGCAAAGAGGACCAAGTCGCTGCTTTGCAAATCTGATCAACTGAAGCTTCATTCTTAAAAGCCCAAGAAGTGGAGACTGATCTAGTAGAATGAGCTGTAATTCTCTGAGGCGGGGCTTGACCCGACTCCAAATAAGCTTGATGAATCAAAAGCTTTAACCAAGAGGCCAAGGAAATAGCAGAGGCCTTCTGACCTTTCCTAGGACCAGAAAATAAAACAAATAGACTAGAAGTCTTCCTGAAATCTTTAGTAGCTTCAACATAATATTTCAAAGCTCTTACCACATCCAAAAAATGTAAGGATCTTTCCAAAGGATTCTTAGGATTAGGACACAAGGAAGGGACAACAATTTCTCTACTAATGTTGTTAGAATTCACAACCTTAGGTAAAAATTCAAATGAAGTCCTCAAAACCGCCTTATCCTGATGAAAAATCAGAAAAGGAGATTCACAAGAAAGAGCAGATAGCTCAGAGAAACTCTTCTAGCAGAATAGATAGCCAAAAGGAACAACACTTTCCAAGAAAGTAGTTTAATGTCCAAAGAATGCATAGGCTCAAATGGAGGAGCCTGAAAAACTTCAGAACCAAATTAAGACTCCAAGGAGGAGAAATTGATTTAATGACAGGCTTAATACGAACTAAAGCCTGTACAAAACAGTGTATATGAGGAAGTATAGCAATCTTTCTGTGAAATAAAACAGAAAGAGCGGACATTTGTCCTTTCAAGGTACTTGCAGACAAACCTTTATCCAAACCATCCTGAAGAAACTGTAAAATTCTAGGAATTCTAAAAGAATGCCAAGAAAATTTATGAGAAGAACACCATGAAATGTAAGTCTTCCAAACTCTATAATAAATCTTTCTAGAGACAGATTTACGAGCTTGTAACATAGTATTAATCACTGAGTCAGAGAAACCTTTATGACTTAGTACTAAGCGTTCAATTTCCACACCTTCAAGTTTAAATATTTGAGATCCTGATGGAAAAACGGACCTTGAGATAGTAGGTCTGGCCGTAACGGAAGTGGGCAAGGCGGGCAACTGGACATCCGAACCAGATCCGCATACCAAAACCTGTGTCGACATGCTGGCGCCACCAGCAACACAAAAGATTGTTCCATAATGATTTTGGAAATCACTCTTGGAAGGAGAACTAGAGGCGGGAAAATGTAAGCAGGATGATAACACCAAGGAAGTGTCAGCGCATCCACTGCTTCCGCCTGAACATCCCTGGACCTGGACAGGTATCTGGGAAGTTTCTTGATTAAATGAGAGGCCATGAGATCTATCTCTGGAAGAACCCACATCTGAACAATCTGAGAAAAAACATCTGGATGCATAGACCACTCTGGCGTCTGAGATAATCCGCCTCCCAATTGTCTACACCTGGGATATGCACCGCAGAGATTAGACAGGAGCTGGATTCCGCCAAAGCAAGTACCCGAGATACTTCTTTCATAGATTGGGGACTGTGAGTCCCACCCTGATGATTGACATATGCCACTGTTGTGATATTGTCTGTCTGAAAACAAATGAACGGTTCTCTCTTTAACAGAGGCCAAAACTGAAGAGCTCTGCAAATTGCACGGAGTTCTAAAATATTTATTGGTAATCTCGCCTCTTGAGATTTACAAACCCTTGTGCTGTCAGAGATCCCCAAACAGCTCCCCAACCTGAAAGACTTGCATCTGTCGTGATCACAGTCCAGGTTGGCCGAACAAAAGAAGCCCCTTGAACTAAACGATGGTGATCTATCCACCATGTCAGAGAGTGTTGTACATTGGGATTTAAGGATATTAATTGTGATATCTTTGTATAATCCCTGCACCATTGATTCAGCATACAAAGCTGAAGAGGTCTCATGTGAAAATGAGCAAAGGGGATCGCGTCCGATGCTGCAGTCATGAGACCTAAAACTTCCATACACATAGCCACTGAAGGGAATGACTGAGACTGAAGGTGCCGGCAGGCTGCAACCAATTTTAAACGTCTCTTGTCTGTTAGAGACAGAATCATGGACACTGAATCTATCTGGAAGCCTAAAAAGGTGACCCTTGTCTGAGGAATCAAGAAACTTTTTGGTAAATTGATCCTCCAACCATGTTTCTGAAGAAACAACACTAGTTGATTTGTGTGAGATTCTGCAGAATCTGAGCTAGTACCAAGATATCGTCCAAATAAGGAAAAACCGCAATACCCTGTTCTCGGATTACAGAGAGTAGGGCACCCAGAGCCTTTGAAAAGATTCTTGGAGCTGTTGCTAGGCCAAATGTAAGAGCAACAAATTGGTAATGCTTATCTAGAAAATAGAATCTCAGAAACTGATAATGTTCTGGATGAATCGGAATATGAAGGTATGCATCCTGCAAGTCTATTGTAGACATATAATGTCCTCGCTGAACAAAAGGCAGAATAGTCCTTATAGTCCCCATCTTGAAAGTTGGTACTCTTACATAACGATCCAAAATTTTAAGATCTAGAACTGGTCTGAATAAATTTTCCTTCTTTGGGACAATGAATAGATTTGAATAAAACCCCAAACCTTGTTCCAGAAGAGGAACTGGCATGATTACCCCTGAAGACTCCAGGTCTGAAACAGACTTCAGGAAAGCCTGAGCTTTTACTGGATTTACTGGGATACGTGAGAGAAAAAATCTTCTCACAGGAGGTCTTACTCTGAATCCTATTCAATACCCTTGAGAGACAATGCTGTGAATCCATTGATTTTGGACAGATTTTATCCAAATATCCTTGAAAAACCTTAATCTGCCCCCTACCAGCTGAGCTGGAATGAGGACCGCACCTTCATGCGGACTTAGGGGCTGACTTTGGTTTCCTAAAAGGCTTGGATTTATTCCAATTTGAGGAAGGCTTCCAATTGGAAGCAGATTCCTTGGGGGGAGGATTGAGTTTTTGTTCCTTATTCTGACGAAAGGAACGAAAACGGTTAGAAGCCTTAGATTTACCCTTAGGTTTTTTATTCTGAGGCAGAAAAACTCCCTTTCCCCCAGTAACAGTTGAAATAATAGAATCCAACTGAGAACCAAATAAATTATTACCTTGGAAAGAAAGAGATAGTAATCTAGATTTAGATGTCATATCAGCATTCCAGGATTTAAGCCACAAAGCTCTTCTAGCTAAAATAGCTAAAGACATGGATCTAACATCAATTTTGATAATATCAAAAATAGCATCACAAATAAAACGATTAGCATATTGCAGTAAGCGAATAATGCTAGATAAGTCAGAATCCAATTCCTGTTGCGCTAAATTCTCCAACCAGAAAGTTGATGCAGCCGCAACATCAGCCAAAGAAATTGCAGGTCTGAGAAGATGACCTGAATATAAATAGGTCTTCCTTAGATAAGATTCAAGCTTCCTATCTAAAGGATCCTTAAAGGAAGTACTATCTTCAATAGGAATAGTGGTATGTTTAGCAAGAGTAGAAATAGCCCCATCAACTTTGGGGATCTTTTCCCAAAACTCTATAGATTTTGCTGGTAAAGGATACAATTTTTTAAACTTTGAAGAAGGAATAAAAGAAGTACCTGGTTTATTCAATTCCTTAGAAATCATATCAGAAATAGCCTCAGGAATAGGAAAAATCTCTGGAGAAACCACAGGAGGTTTAAAAACAGCATTTAAACGTTTATTAGACTGAACGTCAATAGGACTGGTTACCTCAATATCCAAAGTAATTAACACTTCTTTTAATAAAGAACGCATAGACTCAATTTTAAATAAATAAGTAGATTTGTCAGTGTCAATGTCTGAGGAAGGATCTTCTGAATCAGATAGATCCTCATCAGAAAAGGATAAAATTATTATGTTGTTGGTCATTTGAAATTTCATCAACTAAATGAGAAGTTTTAAAAGACCTTTTACGTTTATTTGAAGGTGGAAATGCAGACAAGCCTTCAGAATAGAATCAGAAACAAATTCTTTAAAATTTACAGGTATATCATGCACATTAGAAGTTGAAGGAACTGCAACTGTACTATGACTAATGGATACACTATCTGCATGTAAAAGTTTATCATGACAACTATTACAAATGACATTCAGCGAGATAATTTCTAGAATTTTACAACAAATGCACTTAGAACCGATGTCAGGCAGCAATCTTCCAGTAGAAACTTCTGAGGCAGGATCAGGTTGAGACATCTTGTAAAATGTAAGATAAAAAACAACATATAAAGCAAAATTATCTATTTCCTTATATGACAGTTTCAGGAATGGGAAAAAATTCAAATAGCATAGCCCTCTGATAGAAAAAAGCAAGAGGCAAACATCAATGGGGTATAGAAATAATGAAAAAGTTTGGCGCCAAGAATGACGCACAACGTAACTAAACTTTTTTGGCGCCAAAAAAATAACCGGAAATGACACACTCGCGTCACTAATGACGCAACAGTGTGAAAGGTCTCGGCGTCAAGTATGGCGCCGGAAGTGACGAACTTGCGTCATAGACGTACTTTTTCGCGCCAAGAGTGACGCAATAAAGTTTAGCATTTGACGCACCCGCGGGCCTAATATCGCCCGGAATTAGTAAGAAGTAGTCAATTGAAAAAAAGACTAAACACCAGGTAAGAAATAAATTTCTTTTTAAAAAAATGTTTATATTCCCCAAATATGACACTGACAGTCTGCAGAAGGAAATACATGAACCTGACTCATGGCAAATATAAGTACAATACATATATTTAGAACTTTATATAAATTCATAAAGTGCCAAACCATAGCTGAGGTGTCTTAAGTAATAAAAAACATACTTACCAAGAGACACCCATCCACATATAGCAGATAGCCAAACCAGTACTAAAACAGTTATTAGTAGAGGTAATGGTAAATTGAGAGTATATCGTCAATCTGAAAAGGGAGGTAGGAGATTAATCTCTACGACCGATAACAGAGAACCTATGAAAAAGACCCTTGTTAGGGAAATCATCGTATTCAATAAGTGATACTCCCTTCACGTCCCTCTCACATTCACTGTACTCTGAGAGGAATCTGGCTTCAACAATGCTGAGAAGCGCATATCAACGTAGAAATCTTAGCACAAACTTACTTCACCACCTCCATAGGAGGCAAAGTTTGTAAAACTGAATTGTGGGTGTGGTGAGGGGTGTATTTATAGGCATTTTGGTAGGATTGTATATCCCATATGTCACTAGCTCATGGACTCTTGCCAATTACATGAAAAAAATAGGCATTTAGATAGATTTTATGGTCTTGTAAAATCTTTGGTGAAAAAACAAAAACAAGCAGTAGTTGTTGAGATAAATGTATAAAAATATAAAGTTAGGATATACTCATTAGCAGCATTTGACAGAGAATTGTCGGTATAGAGCTTTAAGCTGTAAGACAGTGAGCACCTGCACATGTGTCCTGTTACTTGCAAGTATCTGCATCTGTGTGTGAGTGTTGATAGATAGATAGATAGATAGATAGATGGCTGTTTAGCTGTGTCATATTGTTCTCATTACTACCTTGGATGTAGACTAAACCAACATAAAAAAATAATAATTAAAAAATAATTTTATTTTTGTTTTCTACTTAAAAAACATAATTTATGCTTACCTGATAAATTTATTTCTCTTGTAGTGTATCCAGTCCACGGATCATCCATTACTTGTGGGATATTCTCCTTCCTAACAGGAAGTTGCAAGAGGATCACCCACAGCAGAGCTGCTATATAGCTCCTCCCCTCACTGCCATATCCAGTCATTCGACCGAAACAAGCCGAGAAAGGAGAAACCATAGGGTGCAGTGGTGACTGTAGTTTAATTAAAATTTAGACCTGCCTTAAAAGGACAGGGCGGGCCGTGGACTGGATACACTACAAGAGAAATAAATTTATCAGGTAAGCATAAATTATGTTTTCTCTTGTTAAGTGTATCCAGTCCACGGATCATCCATTACTTGTGGGATACCAATACCAAAGCTAAAGTACACGGATGATGGGATGGACAAGGCAGGAACTTAAACGGAAGGAACCACTGCCTGTAGAACCTTTCTCCCAAAAACAGCCTCCGAAGAAGCAAAAGTA
Organism: Bombina bombina; assembly: GCF_027579735.1. Classification (NCBI taxonomy): domain Eukaryota; kingdom Metazoa; phylum Chordata; class Amphibia; order Anura; family Bombinatoridae; genus Bombina; species Bombina bombina. Next base: position 866,861,329 of record NC_069501.1, on the reverse strand, counting down.
TCAAATTTGGAAAATTTGGAAAAGGTATGAAGCGAAGACCAAGTCGCAGCCTTGCAAATCTGTTCAACAGAAGCCTCATTTTTAAAGGCCCAGGTGGAAGCCACAGCTCTAGTGGAATGAGCTGTAATCCTTTCAGGGGGCTGCTGTCCAGCAGTCTCATAGGCTAAACGGATTATACTCCGAAGCCAAAAAGAAAGAGAGGTTGCCGAGGCCTTTTGACCTCTCCTCTGTCCAGAGTAAACAACAAACAGGTTAGATGTTTGACGAAAATCTTTAGTAGCTTGTAAGTAAAACTTCAAGGAACGGACTACGTCTAGATTATGCAAAAGACGTTCCTTCTTTGAAGAAGGATTAGGACATAATAATGGAACAACAATCTCTTGATTGATATTCTTGTTAGAAACCACCTTGGGTAAAAACCCAGGTTTTGTACGCAGAACTACTTTATCTGAATGAAAGATCAGATAAGGAGAATCACAATGTAAGGCAGATAACTCAGAGACTCTACGAGCCGAGGAAATAGCCATCAGAAAAAGAACTTTCCATGATAGAAGTTTAATATCAATAGAATGAAGGGGTTCAAACGGAACCCCTTGAAGAACTTTAAGAACCAAGTTTAAGCTCCATGGAGGAGCAACAGGTTTAAACACAGGCTTAATTCTAACTAAAGCCTAACAAAATGCCTGAACGTCTGGAACTTCTGCCAGACGCTTGTGTAAAAGAATAAACAGAGCAGAAATCTGTCCCTTTAAAGAACTAGCTGATAATCCTTTGTCCAGACCCTCTTGGAGGAAGGGCAATATCCTAGGAATCCTAACCCTACTCCATGAGTAATTCTTGGATTCACACCAATGAAGATATTTACGCCATATCTTGTGGTAGATTTTCCTGGTAACAGGCTTTTGTGCCTGTATTAAGGTATCAATGACTGACTCGGAGAAGCCACGCTTTGATAGAATCAAGCGTTCAATCTCCATGCAGTCAGTCTCAGAGAAATTAGATTCGGATGATTGAAAGGACCTTGTATGAGAAGGTCTTGTCTCAGAGGCAGAGTCCATGGTGGAAAGGATGACATGGCCACTAGGTCTGCATACCAGGTCCTGCGTGGCCACGCAGGCGCTATCAGAATCACCGATGCCCTCTCCTGTCTGATTTTGGCAATCAGTCGAGGGAGCAGAGGAAACGGTGGAAACACATAAGCCAGGTTGAAGAACCAAGGAGCTGCTAGAGCATCTATCAGCGTCGCTTCTGAGTCACTGGACCTGGATCCGTAACAAGGAAGCTTGGCGTTCTGGCGAGACGCCATGAGATCCAGTTCTGGTTTGCCCCAACGATGAATCAATTGAGCAAACACCTCCGGATGGAGTTCCCACTCCCCCGGATGAAAAGTCTGACGACTTAGAAAATCCGCCTCCCAGTTCTCTACACCTGGGATATGGATTGCTGATAGGTGGCAAGAGTGAGACTCTGCCCAGCGAATTATCTTGGACACTTCTAACATCGCTAGGGAACTCCTGGTTCCCCCTTGATGGTTGATGTAAGCCACAGTCGTGATGTTGTCCGACTGAAAAAGCCTGTATCAGGATGTCGTCTAGATAAGGAGCTACCGCTATGCCTCGCGGTCTTAGAACCGCCAGAAGAGAGCCCAGAACCTTTGTAAAAATTCTTGGGGCTGTAGCCAACCCGAAGGGAAGAGCTACAAATTGGTAATGCCTGTCTAGAAAGGCAAATCTCAGGAACCGATGATGATTCTTGTGAATCGGAATGTGAAGGAAGGCATCCTTTAAGTCCACTGTGGTCATGTACTGACCCTCTTGGATCATGGGTAAGATGGTCCGAATAGTTTCCATCTTGAATGATGGAACTCTGAGTAATTTGTTTAAGATCTTTAGATCCAAAATTGGTCTGAAGGTTCCCTCTTTTTTGGGAACCACAAACAGATTTGAATAAAAACCCTGTCCTTGTTCCGTCCGCGGAACTGGATGGATCACTCCCATTACTAGGAGGTCTTGCACGCAGCATAGGAATGCCTCTTTCTTTATCTGGTTTGCAGATAATCTTGAAAGGTGAAATCTCCCCTTTGGAGGAGAAGCTTTGAAGTCCAGATATCCCTGAGATATGATCTCCAACGCCCAGGGATCCTGAACATCTCTTGCCCACGCCTGGGCGAAGAGAGAAAGTCTGCCCCCTACTAGATCCGTTGCCGGATAGGGGGCCGTTCCTTCATGCTGTCTTGGGGGCAGCAGCAGGCTTTCTGGCCTGCTTGCCCTTGTTCCAGGACTGGTTAGATTTCCAGGCCTGCTTGGATTGAGCAAAAGTTCCCTCTTGTTTTGAAGCAGAGGAAGTTGATGCTGAACCTGCCTTGAAAATTTGAAAGGCACGAAAATTAGACTGTTTGGCCCTTGATTTGGCCCTGTCCTGAGGAAGGGTATGACCCTTACCTCCAGTAATGTCAGCAATAATTTCTTTCAAACCAGGCCCGAATAAGGTCTGCCCCTTGAAAGGAATGTTGAGTAATTTAGACTTTGAACTCACGTCAGCTGACCAGGATTTAAGCCATAGCGCCCTACGCGCCTGGATAGCGAATCCGGAATTCTTAGCCATTAGTTTAGTCAAATGAACAATGGCATCAGAAACAAATGAGTTAGCTAGCTTAAGTGTTCTAAGCTTGTCAATGATTTCAGTCAATGGAGCTGTATGGATGGCCTCTTCCAGGGCCTCAAACCAGAATGCCGCCGCAGCAGTGACAGGCGCAATGCATGCAAGGGGCTGTAAAATAAAACCTTGTTGAATAAACATTTTCTTAAGGTAACCCTCTAATTTTTTATCCATTGGATCTGAAAAGGCACAACTGTCCTCAACCGGGATAGTGGTACGCTTTGCTAAAATAGAAACTGCTCCCTCCACCTTAGGGACCGTCTGCCATAAGTCCCGTGTAGTGGCGTCTATGGGAAACATTTTTCTAAATATAGGAGGGGGGGAAAACGGCACACTGGGTCTATCCCACTCCTTACTAATAATTTCTGTAAACCTTTTAGGTATTGGAAAAACCATCAGTACACACCGGCACTGCATAGTATTTATCCAGTCTACACAATTTCTCTGGCACTGCAATTGTGTCACAGTCATTCAGAGCAGCTAACACCTCCCCAAGCAATACTTGGAGGTTCTCAAGCTTAAATTTAAAATTAGAAATCTCTGAATCAGGTTTCCCCGAGTCAGAGATGTCACCTACAGACTGAAGCTCTCCGTCCTCAGGTTCTGCATATTGTGACGCAGTATCAGACATGGCTCTTACAGCATCTACGCGCTCTGTATCTCGTCTAACCCCAGAGCTATCGCGCTTGCCTCTTAATTCAGGCAATCTGGCTAATACCGCTGACAGGGTATTATCCATGATCGCAGCCATGTCCTGCAAAGTAATCGCTATGGGCGTCCCTGATGTACTTGGTGCCATAGTAGCGTGCATCCCTTGAGCGGGAGGCAAAGGGTCCGACACGTGGGGAGAGTTAGTCGGCATAACTTCCCCCTCGACAGAACCCTCTGGTGACAATTCTTTTATAGATAAAGACTGATCTTTACTGTTTAAGGTGAAATCAATACATTTAGTACACATTCTCCTATGGGGCTCCACCATGGCTTTTAAACATAATGAACAAGTAGTTTCCTCTGTGTCAGACATGTTTGTACAGACTAGCAATGAGACTAGCAAGCTTGGAAAACACTTTGCATCAAGTTAAACAAGCAATATAAAAAACGTTACTGTGCCTTTAAGAAAAACAAATTTTGTCAAAATTTGAAATAGCAGTGAAAAAAGGCAGTTACACTAATGACATTTTTACAGTGTATGTAACAAGTTAGCAGAGCATTGCACCCACTTGCAAATGGATGATTAACACCTTAATACCAAAAACGGAATAATAAATGAAAAAAACGTTTTTAAAAACTAGTCACAACAACTGCCACAGGTCTACTGTGGTTGTTACCCTCCTCAAACACGACTTTTGAAGCTTTTTGAGCCCTTCAGAGATGTCCTGTATCATGCAGAGGGAAGCTGAGTGTCTCTGTCTGTAATTTTAGCAGTGCAGAAAAATGCTAAAATAGGCCCCTCCCACTCATATTACAACAGTGGAAAGCCTCAGGAAACTGTTTCTAGGCAAAAATCAAGCCAGCCATGTGGAAAAAAACTAGGCCCCAATAAGTTTATCACCAAGCATATATAAAAACGATTAAACATGCCAGCAAACGTTTTATATTGCACTTTTATAAGAGTATGTATCTCTGGTAATAAGCCTGATACCAGTCGCTATTAAATCACTGTATTTAGGCTTAACTTACATTAATCCGGTATCAGCAGCATTTTTCTAGCAAATTCCATCCCTAGAAATATGTTAACTGCACATACCTTATTGCAGGATAACCTGCACGCCATTCCCCCTCTGAAGTTACCTCACTCCTCAGAATATGTGAGAACGGCAGTGGATCTTAGTTACTTCTGCTAAGATCATAGAAACCGCAGGCAGATTCTTCTTCTAATGCTGCCTGAGATAAAATAGTACACTCCGGTACCATTTAAAAACAACAAACTTTTGATTGAAGTTAAAAAAACAGAATTTATGTTTACCTGATAAATTTCTTTCTCCAACGGTGTGTCCGGTCCACGGCGTCATCCTTACTTGTGGGATATTCTCTTCCCCAACAGGAAATGGCAAAGAGCCCAGCAAAGCTGGTCACATGATCCCTCCTAGGCTCCGCCTACCCCAGTCATTCGACCGACGTTAAGGAGGAATAATAGCATAGGAGAAACCATATGGTACCGTGGTGACTGTAGTTAAAGAAAATAAATTATCAGACCTGATTAAAAAACCAGGGCGGGCCGTGGACCGGACACACCGTTGGAGAAAGAAATTTATCAGGTAAACATAAATTCTGTTTTCTCCAACATAGGTGTGTCCGGTCCACGGCGTCATCCTTACTTGTGGGAACCAATACCAAAGCTTTAGGACACGGATGAAGGGAGGGAGCAAATCAGGTCACCTAAATGGAAGGCACCACGGCTTGCAAAACCTTTCTCCCAAAAATAGCCTCAGAAGAAGCAAAAGTATCAAACTTGTAAAATTTGGTAAAAGTGTGCAGTGAAGACCAAGTCGCTGCCCTACATATCTGATCAACAGAAGCCTCGTTCTTGAAGGCCCATGTGGAAGCCACAGCCCTAGTGGAATGAGCCGTGATTCTTTCGGGAGGCTGCCGTCCGGCAGTCTCGTAAGCCAATCTGATGATGCTTTTAATCCAAAAAGAGAGAGAGGTAGAAGTTGCTTTTTGACCTCTCCTTTTACCTGAATAAACAACAAACAGGGAAGATGTTTGTCTAAAATCCTTTGTAGCATCTAAATAGAATTTTAGAGCGCGAACAACATCCAAATTGTGCAACAAGCGTTCCTTCTTTGAAACTGGTTTCGGACACAGAGAAGGTACGATAATCTCCTGGTTAATGTTTTTGTTAGAAACAACTTTTGGAAGAAAACCAGGTTTAGTACGTAAAACCACCTTATCTGCATGGAACACCAGATAAGGAGGAGAACACTGCAGAGCAGATAATTCTGAAACTCTTCTAGCAGAAGAAATTGCAACTAAAAACAAAACTTTCCAAGATAATAACTTAATATCAACGGAATGTAAGGGTTCAAACGGAACCCCCTGAAGAACTGAAAGAACTAGATTGAGACTCCAAGGAGGAGTCAAAGGTTTGTAAACAGGCTTGATTCTAACCAGAGCCTGAACAAAGGCTTGAACATCTGGCACAGCTGCCAGTTTTTTGTGAAGTAACACCGACAAGGCAGAAATCTGTCCCTTCAGGGAACTTGCCGATAATCCTTTTTCCAATCCTTCTTGAAGGAAGGATAGAATCCTAGGAATCTTAACCTTGTCCCAAGGGAATCCTTTAGATTCACACCAACAGATATATTTTTTCCAAATTTTGTGGTAAATCTTTCTAGTTACAGGCTTTCTGGCCTGAACAAGAGTATCGATAACAGAATCTGAGAAACCTCGCTTCGATAAAATCAAGCGTTCAATCTCCAAGCAGTCAGCTGGAGTGAAACCAGATTCGGATGTTCGAACGGACCCTGAACAAGAAGGTCTCGTCTCAAAGGTAGCTTCCAAGGTGGAGCCGATGACATATTCACCAGATCTGCATACCAAGTCCTGCGTGGCCACGCAGGAGCTATCAAGATCACCGACGCCCTCTCCTGATTGATCCTGGCTACCAGCCTGGGGATGAGAGGAAACGGCGGGAACACATAAGCTAGTTTGAAGGTCCAAGGTGCTACTAGTGCATCCACTAGAGCCGCCTTGGGATCCCTGGATCTGGACCCGTAGCAAGGAACTTTGAAGTTCTGACGAGAGGCCATCAGATCCATGTCTGGAATGCCCCAAAGTTGAGTGACTTGGGCAAAGATTTCCGGATGGAGTTCCCACTCCCCCGGATGCAATGTCTGACGACTCAGAAAATCCGCTTCCCAATTTTCCACTCCCGGGATGTGGATAGCAGACAGGTGGCAGGAGTGAGACTCCGCCCATAGAATAATCTTGGTCACTTCTTCCATCGCTAGGGAACTCCTTGTTCCCCCCTGATGGTTGATGTACGCAACAGTCGTCATGTTGTCTGATTGAAACCGTATGAACTTGGTCCCCGCTAGCTGAGGCCAAGCCTTGAGAGCCTTGAATATCGCTCTCAGTTCCAGAATATTTATCGGTAGAAGAGATTCTTCCCGAGACCAAAGACCCTGAGCTTTCAGGGATCCCCAGACCGCGCCCCAGCCCATCAGACTGGCGTCGGTCGTGACAATGACCCACTCTGGTCTGTGGAATGTCATCCCTCGTGACAGGTTGTCCAGGGACAGCCACCAACGGAGTGAGTCTCTGGTCCTCTGATTTACTTGTATCTTTGGAGACAAGTCTGTATAGTCCCCATTCCACTGACTGAGCATGCACAGTTGTAATGGTCTTAGATGAATGCGCGCAAAAGGAACTATGTCCATTGTCGCTACCATCAACCCGATCACTTCCATGCACTGAGCTACGGAAGGAAGAGGAACGGAATGAAGTATTCGACAAGAGTCCAGAAGCTTTGTCTTTCTGGCCTCTGTTAGAAAAATCCTCATTTCTGAGGAGTCTATAATTGTTCCCAAGAAGGGAACCCTTGTTGACGGGGATAGAGAACTCTTTTCCACGTTCACTTTCCAGCCGTGCGATCTGAGAAAGGCCAGGACGATGTCCGTGTGAGCCTTTGCTCGAGGGAGGGACGACGCTTGAATCAGAATGTCGTCCAGGTAAGGTACAACTGCAATGCCCCTTGGTCTTAGCACAGCTAGAAAGGACCCTAGTACCTTTGTGAAAATCCTTGGAGCAGTGGCTAATCCGAAAGGAAGCGCCACGAACTGGTAATGTCTTAAAGCCTTGAAAATATTGCACACCAATTTTGGAAGCTTTAACCCTTAAAATAACGGAACCGGAGCCGTTTTAAGCTTTAACCCCTTTACAGTCCCTGGTATCTGCTTTGCTGAGACCCAACCAAACCCAAGGGGAATACGATACCAAATGATGCCTTCAGAAGTCTTTTATCAGTATCAGAGCTCCTCTCACATGCGACTGCATGCCATGCCTCTCAAAAACAAGTGCGCAACACCGGCGCGAAAATGAGACTCTGCCTATGCTTTGGGAAAGCCCCTAAAGAATAAGGTGTCTAAAACAGTGCCTGCCGATATAATTATATCAAAATACCCAGAATAAATGATTCCTCAAGGCTAAATAAGTGTTAATATCAATCGATTTAGCCCAAAAAATGTCTACAGTCTAAATAAGCCCTTGTGAAGCCCTTATTTACAATCGTAATAAACATGGCTTACCGGATCCCATAGGGAAAATGACAGCTTCCAGCATTACATCGTCTTGTTAGAATGTGTCATACCTCAAGCAGCAAAGGACTGCAAACTGTTCCCCCAACTGAAGTTAATGCTCTCAACAGTCCTGTGTGGAACAGCCATGGATTTTAGTTACGGTTGCTAAAATCATTTTCCTCATACAAACAGAATTCTTCATCTCTTTTCTGTTTCTGAGTAAATAGTACGTACCAGCACTATTTGAAAATAACAAACTCTTGATTGAATAATGAAAAACTACAGTTAAACACTAAAAAACTCTAAGCCATCTCCGTGGAGATGTTGCCTGTACAACGGCAAAGAGAATGACAGGGGTAGGCGGAGCCTAGGAGGGATCATGTGACCAGCTTTGCTGGGCTCTTTGCCATTTCCTGTTGGGGAAGAGAATATCCCACAAGTAAGGATGACGCCGTGGACCGGACACACCTATGTTGGAGAAACTAACTATAATACACCACTCTCCTCTTACTACCTCCATCTTTGTTGAGAGTTGCAAGAGAATGACTGGATATGGCAGTGAGGGGATGAGCTATATAGCAGCTCGGCTGTGGGTGATCCTCTTGCAACTTCCTGTTGGGAAGGAGAATATCCCACAAGTAATGGATGATCCGTGGACTGGATACACTTAACAAGAGAAAAGAGGCAGCAAAGCCCATTTTTTCATGATTTGGATAGAACAACCCATTTTAAACAACTTTCCAATTTATTTATTTTATCAAATTTGCTTTATTAACTTGTTATCCTTTGCTGAAGGAACAGCATTGCACTACTAGTAGCTAAATGAATATATCTAGTTAGCCCATCACAAGAGACAAATATGTGCGGGCACTAATAAGCAGCTAGCTCCCACTAGTTTAGTCTATGTGCGTATTTCTCGTACTTTTTAACAAGGGATACCAACAGAACAAAGCACATTTGAAAATAGAAGTGAATTTAAAAGTGTCGTCTTAAAATGATATGCTCTATCTTAAACATGCAAGTTTAATTTTGACTTTCCTATCCCTTTAATATTCACTTAATTTCCGCATAATAATTTTGATGAAGACATACACATTTTTTTCAATAAATGTATCTTGCCCCATTCAACCATACAGTTAAGAAATCAAGAGAAAAAGGGCTTGAGGTGTGTGTAGGATCCAATTAATATAAGTGCAGTATACTCACTCCATAAGTAGTGGGAGTTCAGCTGCGATGTAATGTGTCTCCAGAGTGATGTAGTTCCCCAGAATAGTTTCAGAAATTCTCAAGAACCTGTTAATAAGTCTGCAAGCAAATGAAGACTCAAAATGACCAAAGGTGTCCAGTAAATCAAGAAAAAAACAAAATAGTAACTTACTCCATAAATAGGAGAATCCAGCTTGTCTCAGCAAAGAAGAATATCAACAGTCTTCCAACTTTGATAAAAAGATATTTATTTAAGCTCAACGCGTTTCAACTTTTATCAAGTCTTTCTCAAGAGCAATATAAAATCAATAAAAGCAAGTAGCTGTGTATGATTGCTGTGTTCACAAGCCGGTTTATATACAGAGGTGATGCTATCCAATTTCCTGTGTAAGACAGGAAGTTGGATTTACAATATACAATGTAAAAAACAAAACAAAATAAAGAATATGGATTGGTGGCAGACTAATTATATACTTAAATTGTTATTAAAATTTCAAATGCCGATATTTTTGATAAATTTGTAGTTAAAATACATAGTCTGGCATCAATCCGATTTTTAACCAATCAGAAACGGTATCTATAAATTGACCAATTGGGAATGACTAGAGATTCAGTCCTCAAACAGGTAGTCAATGGTGCATGTGTTCCTTTTCAGGTCCGGTTGGAGTCATGTGAGTTAAACTGCCAATCCGTGCAAAGTTGTGTGCTAAATGAAGGCGGCCAATCTGTATGGAGTTTGCAAAACTTTTCAGTCTGCAAGGGAATTGTTGATAGGTCCATATTTGAGAGGGGAGGATCTTTTGACTTTTGCTTATTGTGTCCTTTATATCGGAGTTAAATGCATTTAAATTGTCTAGAAAAAAGCGGAAAAGATATGAACAGTATTTGTTCTTTCTCATGCATATAAAATATAGGGATGATTTTCATCATATGTTATCATACATAACTTTGATCTACATTACGTTAGATTTATTACATTCGTAAAGGAACAGCATTTATAGAAAAACAACATATCTCTATATGACATTGTGATGTATATATTCCAACTGCAGTAACAGCAAAGATCATTCGCTTCAAAAAATGATTAAAATCCCTATAGTTTGAATAAAAATTATTATTATTTTTTTTATTTTTATTATATATTTTGTTCTGAAGAACTTTGTTTCTAATATTTTACCTAAAGATAATAAAAAAGTAAAAAGTGCACTTTTATTGAATAAAAACTTTAAACATTGTGTGTGTAATATTTTACCTAAAGATAATAAAAAAGTAAAAAGTGCACTTTTATTGAATAAAAACTTTAAACATTGTGTGTGTAATTACTATTGTGAACATATAACATATTCACAATAGTAATTACACACACAATGTTTAAAGTTTTTATTCAATAAAAGTGCACTTTTTACTTTTTTATTATCTTTAGGTAAAATATTAGAAACAAAGTTCTTCAGAACAAAATATATAATAAAAATAAAAAAAAAACAGAATTTATGTTTACCTGATAAATTACTTTCTCCAACGGTGTGTCCGGTCCACGGCGTCATCCTTACTTGTGGGATATTCTCTTCCCCAACAGGAAATGGCAAAGAGCCCAGCAAAGCTGGTCACATGATCCCTCCTAGGCTCCGCCTACCCCAGTCATTCGACCGACGTTAAGGAGGAATATTTGCATAGGAGAAACCATATGGTACCGTGGTGACTGTAGTTAAAGAAAATAAATTATCAGACCTGATTAAAAAAACCAGGGCGGGCCGTGGACCGGACACACCGTTGGAGAAAGTAATTTATCAGGTAAACATAAATTCTGTTTTCTCCAACATAGGTGTGTCCGGTCCACGGCGTCATCCTTACTTGTGGGAACCAATACCAAAGCTTTAGGACACGGATGAAGGGAGGGAGCAAATCAGGTCACCTAAATGGAAGGCACCACGGCTTGCAAAACCTTTCTCCCAAAAATAGCCTCAGAAGAAGCAAAAGTATCAAACTTGTAAAATTTGGTAAAAGTGTGCAGTGAAGACCAAGTCGCTGCCCTACATATCTGATCAACAAAAGCCTCGTTCTTGAAGGCCCATGTGGAAGCCACAGCCCTAGTGGAATGAGCTGTGATTCTTTCGGGAGGCTGCCGTCCGGCAGTCTCGTAAGCCAATCTGATGATGCTTTTAATCCAAAAAGAGAGAGAGGTAGAAGTTGCTTTTTGACCTCTCCTTTTACCAGAATAAACAACAAACAAGGAAGATGTTTGTCTAAAATCCTTTGTAGCATCTAAATAGAATTTTAGAGCGCGAACAACATCCAAATTGTGCAACAAACGTTCCTTCTTTGAAACTGGTTTCGGACACAGAGAAGGTACGATAATCTCCTGGTTAATGTTTTTGTTAGAAATAACTTTTGGAAGAAAACCAGGTTTAGTACGTAAAACCACCTTATCTGCATGGAACACCAGATAAGGAGGAGAACACTGCAGAGCAGATAATTCTGAAACTCTTCTAGCAGAAGAAATTGCAACTAAAAACAAAACTTTCCAAGATAATAACTTAATATCAACGGAATGCAAGGGTTCAAACGGAACCCCCTGAAGAACTGAAAGAACTAAATTGAGACTCCAAGGAGGAGTCAAAGGTTTGTAAACAGGCTTAATTCTAACCAGAGCCTGAACAAAGGCTTGAACATCTGGCACAGCAGCCAGTTTTTTGTGAAGTAACACCGACAAGGCAGAAATCTGTCCCTTCAGGGAACTTGCAGATAATCCTTTTTCCAATCCTTCTTGAAGGAAGGATAGAATCCTAGGAATCTTAACCTTGTCCCAAGAGAATCCTTTAGATTCACACCAACAGATATATTTTTTCCAAATTTTGTGGTAAATCTTTCTAGTTACAGGCTTTCTGGCCTGAACAAGAGTATCAATAACAGAATCTGAGAACCCTCGCTTCGATAAAATCAAGCGTTCAATCTCCAAGCAGTCAGCTGGAGTGAAACCAGATTCGGATGTTCGAACGGACCCTGAACAAGAAGGTCTCGTCTCAAAGGTAGCTTCCAAGGTGGAGCCGATGACATATTCACCAGATCTGCATACCAAGTCCTGCGTGGCCACGCAGGAGCTATCAAGATCACCGACGCCCTCTCCTGATTGATCCTGGCTACCAGCCTGGGGATGAGAGGAAACGGCGGGAACACATAAGCTAGCTTGAAGGTCCAAGGTGCTACTAGTGCATCCACTAGAGCCGCCTTGGGATCCCTGGATCTGGACCCGTAGCAAGGAACTTTGAAGTTCTGACGAGAGGCCATCAGATCCATGTCTGGAATGCCCCACAGCTGAGTGACTTGGGCAAAGATTTCCGGATGGAGTTCCCACTCCCCCGGATGCAATGTCTGACGACTCAGAAAATCCGCTTCCCAATTTTCCACTCCTGGGATGTGGATAGCAGACAGGTGGCAGGAGTGAGACTCCGCCCATAGAATGATTTTGGTCACTTCTTCCATCGCTAGGGAACTCCTTGTTCCCCCCTGATGGTTGATGTACGCAACAGTTGTCATGTTGTCTGATTGAAACCGTATGAACTTGGCCCTCGCTAGCTGAGGCCAAGCCTTGAGAGCATTGAATATCGCTCTCCGTTCCAGAATATTTATCGGTAGAAGAGATTCTTCCCGAGACCAAAGACCCTGAGCTTTCAGGGATCGCCAGACCGCGCCCCAGCCCATCAGACTGGCGTCGGTCGTGACAATGACCCACTCTGGTCTGCGGAATGTCATCCCTTGTGACAGGTTGTCCAGGGACAGCCACCAACGGAGTGAGTCCCTGGTCCTCTGATTTACTTGTATCTTCGGAGACAAGTCTGTATAGTCCCCATTCCACTGACTGAGCATGCACAGTTGTAATGGTCTTAGATGAATGCGCGCAAAAGGAACTATGTCCATTGCCGCTACCATCAACCCGATCACTTCCATGCACTGAGCTATGGAAGGAAGAGGAACGGAATGAAGTATCCGACAAGAGTCTAGAAGCTTTGTTTTTCTGGCCTCTGTCAGAAAAATCCTCATTTCTAAGGAGTCTATTATTGTTCCCAAGAAGGGAACCCTTGTTGACGGGGATAGAGAACTCTTTTCCACGTTCACTTTCCACCCGTGAGATCTGAGAAAGGCCAGGACAATGTCCGTGTGAGCCTTTGCTTGAGGAAGGGACGACGCTTGAATCAGAATGTCGTCCAAGTAAGGTACTACAGCAATGCCCCTTGGTCTTAGCACAGCTAGAAGGGACCCTAGTACCTTTGTGAAAATCCTTGGAGCAGTGGCTAATCCGAAAGGAAGCGCCACGAATTGGTAATGTTTGTCCAGGAATGCGAACCTTAGGAACCGATGATGTTCCTTGTGGATAGGAATATGTAGATACGCATCCTTGAAATCCACCGTGGTCATGAATTGACCTTCCTGGATGGAAGGAAGAATAGTTCGAATGGTTTCCATCTTGAACGATGGAACCTTGAGAAACTTGTTTAAGATCTTGAGATCTAAGATTGGTCTGAACGTTCCCTCTTTTTTGGGAACTATGAACAGATTGGAGTAGAACCCCATCCCTTGTTCTCTTAATGGAACAGGATGAATCACTCCCATTTTTAACAGGTCTTCTACTCAATGTAAGAATGCCTGTCTTTTTATGTGGTCTGAAGACAACTGAGACCTGTGGAACCTCCCCCTTGGGGGAAGTCCCTTGAATTCCAGAAGATAACCTTGGTAGACTATTTCTAGCGCCCAAGGATCCAGAACATCTCTTGCCCAAGCCTGAGCGAAGAGAGAGAGTCTGCCCCCCACCAGATCCGGTCCCGGATCGGGGGCCAACATTTCATGCTGTCTTGGTAGCAGTGGCAGGTTTCTTGGCCTGCTTTCCCTTGTTCCAGCCTTGCATTGGTCTCCAAGCTGGCTTGGCTTGAGAAGTATTACCCTCTTGCTTAGAGGACGTAGCACCTTGGGCTGGTCCGTTTCTACGAAAGGGACGAAAATTAGGTTTATTTTTTGCCTTGAAAGGCCGATCCTGAGGAAGGGCGTGGCCCTTACCCCCAGTGATATCAGAGATAATCTCTTTCAAGTCAGGGCCAAACAGCGTTTTCCCCTTGAAAGGAAGGTTAAGTAGCTTGTTCTTGGAAGACGCATCAGCCGACCAAGATTTCAACCAAAGCGCTCTGCGCGCCACAATAGCAAACCCAGAATTCTTAGCCGCTAACCTAGCCAATTGCAAAGTGGCGTCTAGGGTGAAAGAATTAGCCAATTTGAGAGCATTGATTCTGTCCATAATCTCCTCCAAAGGAGGAGAATCACTATCGACCGCTCTTATCAGATCATCGAACCAGAAACATGCGGCTGTAGCGACAGGGACAATGCATGAAATTGGTTGTAGAAGGTAACCTTGCTGAACAAACATCTTTTTAAGCAAACCTTCTAATATTTTATCCATAGGATCTTTGAAAGCACAACTATCCTCTATGGGTATAGTGGTGCGTTTGTTTAAAGTGGAAACCGCTCCCTCGACCTTGGGGACTGTCTGCCATAAGTCCTTTCTGGGGTCGACCATAGGAAACAATTTTTTAAATATGGGGGGAGGGACGAAAGGAATACCGGGCCTTTCCCATTCTTTATTAACAATGTCCGCCACCCGCTTGGGTATAGGAAAAGCTTCTGGGAGCCCCGGCACCTCTAGGAACTTGTCCATTTTACAAAGTTTCTCTGGGATGACCAACTTGTCACAATCATCCAGAGTGGATAATACCTCCTTAAGCAGAATGCGGAGATGTTCCAACTTAAATTTAAATGCAATCACATCAGGTTCAGCCTGTTGAGAAATGTTCCCTGAATCAGTAATTTCTCCCTCAGACAAAACCTCCCTGGCCCCATCATACTGGGTTAGGGGCCCTTCAGAAATATTATTATCAGCGTCGTCATGCTCTTCAGTATCTAAAACAGAGCAGCCGCGCTTACGCTGATAAGTGTTCATTTTGGCTAAAATGTTTTTGACAGAATTATCCATTACAGCCGTTAATTGTTGCATAGTAAGGAGTATTGGCGCGCTAGATGTACTAGGGGCCTCCTGAGTGGGCAAGACTCGTGTAGACGAAGGAGGGAATGATGCAGTACCATGCTTACTCCCCTCACTTGAGGAATCATCTTGGGCATCATTATCATTATCACATAAATCACATTTATTTAAATGAATAGGAATTCTGGCTTCCCCACATTCAGAACACAGTCTATCTGGTAGTTCAGACATGTTAAACAGGCATAAACTTGATAACAAAGTACAAAAAACGTTTTGAAATAAAACCGTTACTGTCACTTTAAATTTTAAACTGAACACACTTTATTACTGCAATTGCGAAAAAACATGAAGGAATTGTTCAAAATTCACCAAATTTTCACCACAGTGTCTTAAAGCCTTAAAAGTATTGCACACCAAATTTGGAAGCTTTAACCCTTAAAATAACGGAACCGGAGCCGTTTTGAACTTTAACCCCTTTACAGTCCCTGGTATCTGCTTTGCTGAGACCCAACCAAGCCCAAAGGGGAATACGATACCAAATGACGCCTTCAGAAAGTCTTTTCTAAGTATCAGAGCTCCTCTCACATGCGACTGCATGCCATGCCTCTCAAAAACAAGTGCGCCACACCGGCGCGAAAATGAGGCTCTGCTTATGCTTTGGGAAAGCCCCTAAAGAATAAGGTGTCTAAAACAGTGCCTGCCGATATTATTATATCAAAATACCCAGATAAAATGATTCCTCAAGGCTAAATATGTGTTAATAATGAATCGATTTAGCCCAGAAAAAGTCTACAGTTTTAATAAGCCCTTGTGAAGCCCTTATTTACGATCGTAATAAACATGGCTTACCGGATCCCATAGGGAAATTGACAGCTTCCAGCATTACATCGTCTTGTTAGAATGTGTCATACCTCAAGCAGCAAGAAACTGCACACTGTTCCCCCAACTGAAGTTAATTGCTCTCAACAGTCCTGTGTGGAACAGCCATGGATTTTAGTGACGGTTGCTAAAATCATTTTCCTCATACAAACAGAAATCTTCATCTCTTTTCTGTTTCTGAGTAAATAGTACATACCAGCACTATTTCAAAATAACAAACTCTTGATTGAATAATAAAAACTACAGTTAAACACTAAAAAACTCTAAGCCATCTCCGTGGAGATGTTGCCTGTACAACGGCAAAGAGAATGACTGGGGTAGGCGGAGCCTAGGAGGGATCATGTGACCAGCTTTGCTGGGCTCTTTGCCATTTCCTGTTGGGGAAGAGAATATCCCACAAGTAAGGATGACGCCGTGGACCGGACACACCTATGTTGGAGAAATAATAATAATTTTTATTCAAACTATAGGGATTTTAATCATTTTTTGAAGCGAATGATCTTTGCTGTTACTGCAGTTGGAATATATACATCACAATGTCATATAGAGATATGTTGTTTTTTTATAAATGCTGTTCCTTTACGAATGTAATAAATCTAACATAATGTAGATCAAAGTTATGTATGATAACATTTGATGAAAATCATCCCTATATTTTATATGCATGAGAAAGAACAAATACTGTTCATATCTTTTCCGCTTTTTTCTAGACAATTTAAATGCATTTAACTCCGATATAAAGGACACAATAAGCAAAAGTCAAAAGATCCTCCCCTCTCAAATATGGACCTATCAACAATTCCCTTGCAGACTGAAAAGTTTTGCAAACTCCATACAGATTGGCCGCCTTCATTTAGCACACAACTTTGCACGGATTGGCAGTTTAACTCACATGACTCCAACCGGACCTGAAAAGGAACACATGCACCATTGACTACCTGTTTGAGGACTGAATCTCTAGTCATTCCCAATTGGTCAATTTATAGATACCGTTTCTGATTGGTTAAAAATCGGATTGATGCCAGACTATGTATTTTAACTACAAATTTATCAAAAATATCGGCATTTGAAATTTTAATAACAATTTAAGTATATAATTAGTCTGCCACCAATCCATATTCTTTATTTTGTTTTGTTTTTTACATTGTATATTGTAAATCCAACTTCCTGTCTTACACAGGAAATTGGATAGCATCACCTCTGTATATAAACCGGCTTGTGAACACAGCAATCATACACAGCTACTTGCTTTTATTGATTTTATATTGCTCTTGAGAAAGACTTGATAAAAGTTGAAACGCGTTGAGCTTAAATAAATATCTTTTTATCAAAGCTGGAAGACTGTTGATATTCTTCTTTGCTGAGACAAGCTGGATTCTCCTATTTATGGAGTAAGTTACTATTTTGTTTTTTTCTTGATTTACTGGACACCTTTGGTCATTTTGAGTCTTCATTTGCTTGCAGACTTATTAACAGGTTCTTGAGAATTTCTGAAACTATTCTGGGGAACTACATCACTCTGGAGACACATTACATCGCAGCTGAACTCCCACTACTTATGGAGTGAGTATACTGCACTTATATTAATTGGATCCTACACACACCTCAAGCCCTTTTTCTCTTCACCATATAGAGAAACATCACTGTACAGACCAGCGCCATCTATTTGCCATTTTTCCACTTGTATAAAACAGTCACAGAGGAGAGACTGTAAGAAGGCTGCGGTCTTATCTAAAAGGAGAGTATTAGTTCTTGTTGTTACATTTAAGTGTTATTTTCCATCTAGCACTGTATATTGTATCTTTATGTAGTTAAGAAAACAAACCAGAAAGTTTCACTTCACCTTTCATTGCATATCCTAATCAGCACTGTGACAGTGACACACATGTTGGGATCACTGCAAGCAATAATAAAGCACAAGCTAAATAATAAAGCAAAATGTGTTACCTGTCTTTTACATAATCCATCCAACTATCAGTTTCAGATTCTGACTCAGTATTTTTGATCTGGAAATACAGGAGAAGAATACATATATTACGGCATCATATTGTTTATAGAGCTGCAAGGTTTTCTGTTGAGTAAAACTAAAATAAGACATAGGGGCCAAATTATCATTGTCTGGCAGACATGATACGCTGTAGTGTATCATGTCCGCCAGACATCGCTGAATGCCGACAGCATACGCTGTTGGCATTTCATTTTACACAAGCAGTTCTAGTGAACTGCTTGTGCAATGCAGCCGCTAGCAGGGGGTGTCAATCAGCCCGATCAAATGAGAGCGGGTGGATTGATGTCTGCAGCCTCAGAGGCGGTGGACCAGTTAAGGAGCAGCGGTCTTAAGACCGCTTAAGGTCTTAAGCTGAAGGATTGAGCAGAAATATGGGCCATTTGACCCTTGATAAATCGGCTCCATAGAGTCAAACATTGGTTAGATAAGCTATTGATTTAGTGTTGTTTTTTTTTTTTTTTTTTTAAAAGATAGAATTTCATGCTTTCAAAGACTGTCCAATCTCACATGGCTTCCATGATATTTCCTTGAGAATTTACTGGACCTACTTCCCAAGAACAGGATATGTGAAAGTCATACATTTCAATCTATTCCTATTGTAAAATTGATCTTTCAACATATCTTAAAAGGACATAAAACCCAAATGTTCATGATTCAGATAGAGTATATAATTTTATACAACTTTCCAATTTAATTCTATTATCAAAATTGCTTTGTTTTCTTGTTATCCTTTGAAGAAAAGCAGGAAGGTAAGTTCAGTAGTGTGCACGTGCCTGCAGTACTATATGGCAGCAGTTTTGCAACAATGTTATACATTAGCAAGTGCACTAGATGGCAGCACTATTTCCTGTCAGGTAGTGGTCTATACATGTGCACACTACCTGTCTGAATATCTCTTCAACAAAGAATAACAAGAACAAAGAAAATTTGATAATGAGAAGTACATTGGAAAAAAATTTAAACTGTGTTCTCTATCTGAATCATGAAAAAATATTTGGGTTTCATGTCCCTTTAAGGGATCTAGCACTCAATTTAATGCCATTTTAACATGGTTAAAATTAAAAGATATTTATTAGTACAATTTCAGCTTTGATGAAACACCCAAACAAGTGTAATTCTGTAAATGTTATTAATCAATAGGGGTAACTTTTTGAAAGGTTTAGTTTTTGGCTTCTAGCTAAATTTACTCATATGAGGCAAATTCCTATGAAATAAAGATAATTCTGAGAGGAACTTTTGTGTAGTTCTTTCAATATTGAAGAAAAAACAGAATTTATGCTTACCTGATAAATTGCTTTCTCTTGCGGTGTATCCAGTCCACGGATTCATCCTTTACTTGTGGGATATTCTCCTCCATGGCGGAGCCACAGGTTTATAGACAGGCTTGATTTTGACTAAAGCCTGAGCAAACGCTTGAACGTCTGGTACCTCTGCCAGACGCTTGTGTAAAAGGATAGACAGAGCAGATATCTGTCCCTTTAAGGAACTAGCTGACAATCCTTTCTCCAATCCTTCTTGGAGAAAAGACAATATCCTGGGAATCCTAATCTTACTCCATGAGTAACCCTTGGATTCACACCAACCCAGATATTTCCGCCATATCTTATGGTAGATTTTCCTGGTGACAGGATTTCTAGCCTGAATCAGAGTATCTATAACTGACTCAGAGAAACCACGCTTTGATAGAATTAAGCGTTCAATCTCCAAGCAGTCAGACGTAGAGGAACTAGATTTGGATGCTTGAACGGACCCTGTATTAGAAGATCCTGCCTCATTGGCAGTGTCCATGGTGGGACAGATGACATTTCCACTAGGTCTGCATACCAAGGCCTGCGTGGCCACGCAGGCGCTATCAGAATCACCGAAGCCTTCTCCTGCTTGATTCTGGCGACCAGACGAGGGAGAAGGGGAAACGGTGGAAAAACATAAGTCAGATTGAAGGACCAAGGCGCTGCTAGAGCATCTATCAATACCGCCTTGGGGTCCCGGGACCTGTAGAGAGGAAGTTTGGTGTTCTGACGGGACACCATCAGATCCAACTCTGGAGTGCCCCATAGCTGAGTCAGCTGGGCAAACACCTCCGGGTGGAGTTCCCACTCCCCCGGGTGAAAAGTCTGACGACTTAGGAAATCCGCCTCCCAGTTGTCTACTCCTGAGCTGGCAGGAGTGATCCTCCACCCACCTTTTTATTTTGGTTACTTCCGTCATTGCTAGGGAACGCTTTGTTCCCCTCTGATGATTGACGTAAGCTACAGTCGTGATGTTGTCCAACTGAAATCTGATGAATTTGGCCGCAGCTAGTTGAGGCCATGCCTGAAGAGCGTTGAATATCGCCCTCAGTTCCAGAATGTTTATCAGGAGAAGCTTTTGTTCCCGAGACCATAAGCCCTGAGCTTTCAGGGAGTCCCAGACCGCACCCCAGCCTAACAGACTGGCGTTGGTCGTTACAATGATCCACTCTGGTCTGCGGAAACATATTCCCTGAGACAGGTGATCCTGAGACAACCACCAGAGAAGAGAATCTCTGGTCTCCTAGTCCAACTGAATTTGAGGAGACAAATCTGCATAATCCCCATTCCACTGTTTGAGCATGCATAGTTGCAGTGGTCTGAGGTGTATCCGAGCAAAAGGGACTATGTCCATTGCCGCTACCATTAATCCGATTGTCTCCATGCACTGAGCCACAGATGGCCGGGGAATGGAATGAAGACCTCGGCAAGTAGTTAAGAGTTTTAATTTTCTGACCTCCGTCAGAAATATTTTCATTTCTACCGAGTCTATTAGAGTCCCTAGGAAGGGAACCCTTGTGAGAGGGGAAAGAGAACTCTTTTTGATGTTCACCTTCCACCCGTGAGACCTCAGAAAGGCCAATACAATCTCTGTGTGAGACTTGGCTCTTTGGAAAGACGGCGCCTGAATTAAGATGTCGTCTAGGTAAGGCGCCACTGCTATGCCCCGCGGTCTTAGAACCGCCAGGAGGGACCCTAGCACCTTTGTGAAAATTCTGGGAGCAGTGGCTAAGCCAAAAGGAAGAGACACAAACTGGTAATGCTTGTCCAGAAAGGCGAACCTGAGAAACTGGTGATGATCTTTGTGGATAGGAATGTGTAGGTATGCATCCTTTAGATCCACGGTAGTCATATATTGACCTTCCTGGATCATTGGTAAGATTGTCCGAATGGTCTCCATTTTGAATGATGGGAATCTGAGGAATCTGTTTAGAATTTTTAGATCCAGGATGGGTCTGAAAGTTCCCTCTTTTTTGGGAACCACAAACAGGTTTGAGTAAAAACCCAGCCCTTGTTCCACGATTGGAACTGGGTGGATCACTCCCATTGTATGTAGATCTTCTACACAGCGTAAAAACGCCTCTTTCTTTGTCTGATCTGTAGACAGACGAGAAATGTGGAACGAACCCTTGAATTCTAGAAGATATCCCTGGGATACAATATCTAACGCCCAAGGATCGTGTACATCTCTTGCCCAGGCCTGAGCGAAGAGAGAGAGTCTGCCCCCTACTAGATCCGGTCCCGGATCGGGGGCTACCCCTTCATGCTGTCTTGGTGGCAGCTGCAGGCTTTTTGGCCTGTTTACCCTTATTCCAGCCCTGGTAAGGTTTCCAGGTTGCCTTGGGCTGTGAAGCGTTACCCTCTTGCTTTGCAGCCGGAGAGGATGAAGCGGGGCCGTTCCTGAAATTACGAAAGGAAC
This sequence comes from Bombina bombina, assembly GCF_027579735.1. Taxonomy (NCBI): domain Eukaryota; kingdom Metazoa; phylum Chordata; class Amphibia; order Anura; family Bombinatoridae; genus Bombina; species Bombina bombina. The sequence goes on along the minus strand of NC_069501.1, from coordinate 866,839,605 downwards.
GAAAATTAGCTTTGTTCTTTGTCTTAAAGGACTTGTCCTGAGGGAGAGCATGGCCTTTTCCCCCGGTGATTTCTGAAATAATCTCTTTCAATTCAGGCCCGAAGAGAGTCTTTCCTTTGAAAGGGATGTTCAAAAGCTTGTATTTAGACGACACATCGGCCGACCAGGACTTTAGCCAAAATGGCGAAACCTGAATTTTTTGCCGCTAACTTAGCTATTTGGAAAGCGGCGTCAGTGATAAAAGAATTAGCTAGCTTAAGAGCCTTAATTCTATCCATAATTTCCTCATATGAGGTCTGAAGCGAGTCTTCCAGCACCTCAAACCAGAAAGCGGCTGCAGTAGTTACAGGAATAATGCAGGCAATAGGCTGGAGAAGAAAACCTTGTTGAACAAAAATTTTCTTAAGTAAACCCTCTAACTTCTTATCCATAGGGTCTTTAAAAGCACAACTGTCTTCAATTGGTATGGTTGTGCGTTTAGCAAGTGAAGAAACAGCCCCCTCCATCTTAGGGACCGTCTGCCAAGAGTCCCGCACAGGGTCAGATATGGGGAACATTTTCTTAAAAACAGGAGGGGGAACAAAGGGAACACCTGGTCTATCCCACTCCCTAGTAACGATATCCGCAATCCTCTTAGGGACCGGAAATGCATCCGTGTAAACAGGGACCTCTAGGTACTTACTCTCTCTGTGCAAAGAAAATCACAAAGACAAGGGCGCCTCCTCGTGTGATACAGTGTGGACAAATGTAAAAAAAGGTGAATACAGATTTTATACTCACAAGTAAAGCAGCACTCTGTTGTGCTTATAGAGGCAGACTGGGAGTTCACAGTCTCCCAGTTCACTGACCAAGGCAGTGCAACAAATCACTCCAGGGTAGATTTCAATCAAGCTCAGGCTCTCAGCGAAGATTCCTCTGAGGAAACAGACAGAGATCTGAGAAACTAGTTGCTTGTTTATCCATTGTTACGGTCACATTTGTGACATTTTATATTGTATTTTACTGCACCATTAAACTATGGTATTTTAACTCTTCGCTGAGAGCCTGAGCTTGATTGAAATCTACCCTGGAGTGATTTGTTGCACTGCCTTGGTCAGTGAACTGGGACACTGTGAACTCCCAGTCTGCCTCTATAAGCACAATGGAGTGCTGCTTTACTTGTGAGTATAAAATCTGTTTTCACCTTTTTTTACATTTGTCCAAACTGTATCACACGAGGAGGCGCCCTTGTCTTTGTGATTTTCTTTGCACAGAGAGAGTATTTACCCAGACTGGTTTTGTGACAAGGAACTGACTTCTGGATCTAACCGAGAATCTTATATATGTGCTACCCAGGAGGACTAATAAACCTCTGAAGTGCCCTCCTAATCTTGGGACTGTCTGAGCATCAATATCATATACAGATAAGAACTTATTAGAGACTTAATACTATTTATTTATTATATATTGTTTTAAGCTGCATTTTCTGTTTATATTGATCTCATCACATCAAATTTGATGAGAGTCCATGTCTCATTTTTTCTGTAATTGTCATTATTATTTTGTCTTTATACATTATTATCTGATCATTTTATATTATTTTTATAGTGTTTATTGTTTTTACTATACTTCAGTATTATCCTACAGATTGTTGTAATAAATCTATATTTATATTAGGCCTTGGTTGGCCTTTTTTAAAAAAATAATATTTTTAAAAATTATATATTTCTTCTAGCGCCCCCTAGAGTTACGCTTGCATAGTGTAACAGGTATTTCTACCTCTAGGTACTTGTCCATTTTACACAATTTCTCTGGGATCACCAAAGGGTCGCAGTCATCCAGAGTAGCTAATACCTCCCTAAGCAAAACGCGGAGGTGTTCTAGTTTAAATTTAAAAGCCAATGTATCTGAATCTGTCTGAGGAGGAACCCTTCCTGAATCAGAGACTTCTCCCTCAGACATCAAATCCCTTGCTCCCACTTCAGAGCGTTGTGAGGGTATATCGGATACGGCTACCAAAGCGTCAGAATGCTCATAATCTGTTCTTAAAACGGAGCTATCACGCTTTGCAGGTAACACGGGCAGTTTAGATAAGAAGGCTGTAAGAGAATTATCCATGACTGCCGCTAAGTCTTGTAATGTAAAAGGGTTAGACGCACTAGAGGTACTAGGCGTCGCTTGCGCGGGCGTAACTGGTTGTGACACTTGGGGAGAGGCAGACGGGCTACCCTCGTTACCTTCAGTCTGAGAATCATCTTGGGCCACATTCTTAAGTGCAACAATATGATCTTTAAAGTGTATAGACATATCAGTACAAGTGGGACACATTCTGAGAGGGGGTTCCACCATGGCTTCTAAACACATTGAACAAGGATTTTCCTTAGTGTCAGACATGTTTAACAGACTAGTAGTATACACAAGCAGTCTTGGAAATCACTTTAATCAAATAAAAAACAATTTGAAAAAACGTTACTGTGCCTTTAAGAGATAAAAAGAGCACACAATTTTACAAAACAGTGAAAAATGCAGCAATCCTTTTGTAATTTTCACAGTATGTACCTAAAGCCTTAATAAGATTAACAAGTTGCAAAACAATTAACCCCTTAATGCCCAAACCGGAGCAGCCTAAAGCCAACACCCGGTTAAAATTACTACAGCACCTTGCCACCTTGCTGTGGCCCTACCTGCCCTTAGGGATCAGATTTGGGGGAATATAGCTTCTTTAAGGCCCTCAAACAGCAGCAGGACCCTCCATGTGAAGCAGCATGAAAATCTCTGCAATTCTAACTGCGCATCTGAGGCGTGACATTAGGCTCCTCCCACTCTATTCCGGAGCTGTGAGGCCTAAGAAATCACTCCTAAGTGAATAAAAAATAGCCATGTGGGTAATAACCCCAGAAAGAACCCAAAAGGGCTTTCTAAGTGTCTTGCAAACGATATTTTCCTTAGCTAACCAATCGATTGCCCTGAATAAGTGTCAACCAGCATAATTAGCCCTATTATGTAAGCATTCAATTCCTTACTAAGTCTGTGAACATAGCTTACCCTCCCCTCATGGGGATATTGTCAGTCTCTTCTAGCATTATCTCAGTCTTGTCTAGAAATAAATGACTGAACATACCTTATTGCAGTTCACCCTGCAAACTGTGCCCCCCAACTGAAGTTTTCTGGTACTCCTCAGTCCTGTGTGGGAACAGCAGTGGATTTTAGTTACAACATGCTAAAATCATTTTCCTCTCAGCAGAAATCTTCATCACTTTTCTGCTAGAGAGTAAATAGTACAAACCGGTACCATTTAAAATAACAAACTTTTGATTGAAGATAATAAAAACTACAATTCTAACACCACATTCACTTTACCCTCCCGAGAGAGACCCTAGTACTTAGAGCCGGCAAAGAGAATGACTGGGGGGGTGGAGCTAGAGGGGGAGCTATATGGACAGCTCTGCTGTGTGCTCTCTTTGCCACTTCCTGTAGGGAAGGAGAATATCCCACAAGTAAAGGATGAATCCGTGGACTGGATACACCTTGCAAGAGAAACATAATTTATGCTTACCTGATAAATGTATTTATTTCTTGACACGGTGAGTCCACAGATCATCATAATTACTATTGGGAATATCACTCCTGACCAGCAGGAGGAGGCAAAGAGCACCACAGCAAAGCTGTTAAATACCACTGCCCTTCCCTTCGACCAAGTGTCATTTCACTTCGACCAAAGGGAAATGAGAAAGGAAGTAATATAAGGTGCAGAGGTGCCTGAGGTTCATGTAAAAATAAACTGTCTGAAATTACAGGGGGGCCGTTGACTCACCGTGTCAAGAAATAAATAAATTTATCATCAGGTAAGCATAAATTATGTTTTCTTTCTAATGACACTGAGTCCACGGATCGTCATAATTACTATTGGGAATCAATACCCAAGCTAGAGGACACAGAAGATAAGGGAGGGATAAGACAGTTAACCTAAACAGAAGGCACCACTGCTTGAAGAACCTTTCTCCCAAAAACAGCCTCTGCTGAAGCAAAAGTATCAAATTTGTAAAATTTAGAAAAGTGTGTAAAGATGGCCAAGTGGCATCCTTGCAAATCTGATCTACAGAAGCACCATTTTTGAAAGCCCAAGTAGCAGAAACAACCCTTGCGTAATGAGCCGTGATTTTCTCAGGAGGCTGCTGACCAGGAGTCTAATAAGCCAAGCGAACATCACTCCTCAACCAACAAGAAAGAGAAGTAGTCGAAGCTTTCTGACCTTTACATTTTCCAGAAAAAACAACAAACAAAGAAGAAGACTGGCAAAAATCCTTAGTCGCCTGCAAATATTTCAATGCGCGAACCACATCCAGATTGTGCAACAAACGTTCCTGAGAAGAAGGATTAGGACACAAAGAAGGAACACAATTTCCTGATTAATATTCTTATCAGAAACAACCTTGGGAAGAAAACATAATGCAGTACGAAGTACTACCTTGTCAGAATGAAAAATAAGAAAAGGAGACTCACAATGCAATGCAGAAAGCTCCGAAACTCTTCGAGCCGAAGAGATAGCAACCAAAAACAAAACCTTCCAGGTTAACAATTTAATGTCTAAAGAATGCATAGGCTCAAACGGAGAATGTTGAAGAACTCTCAAAATTAAATAAAGACTCCAAGGAGGAGTCAAAAACCTAACCATAGGCCGGATCCTAACCAAAGCCTGACAAAAAGACTGAACGTCTGGTACATCCACCAGACATTTATGTAACAAAATAGATAAAGCAAAAATTTGACCCTTCTGGGTGCTAACAGATAAACCCTTCTCCAGACCCTCCTGGAGAAAATCTAAAATCCTAGGAATCCTGACGCTACTCCAAGAGTAGCCCTTAGATTCACAGCAATACAGATATTTACGCCATATCTTGTAATAAATCTTTCTAGTCACAGGCTTACACGCCTGAATCATAGTCTCAAAAACCACGCTTAGATAGAATCAAGCGTTCAATCTCCAAGCAGTCAGCTTCAGAGAAATGAGATTTGGATGAAGGAAGGGACCCTGAAGTAGAAGGTCCTTCCTCAACGGAAGACTCCAAGGTGGAAAGGATGACATCTCCACCAGATCTGCATACCAGATCCTGTGAGGCCACGCCGGTGCAATGAGAATTACCAACGCCCTCTCCTGTCGGATCCGAGCAATAACTTGAGTAAGAAGGGCAAACTGTCAGGGTTTTTTCCCTGCTTTGTTTGCCATTTGCTGCTGGCAGCCATTTTACTCACCTCTCTTGCTGACTCTGGTGCATAGTGTGTGATGCTGCTCATTTCCTGCATGCCCTTAAATGGCCAGACTAGTGTACATCATCCATGTGAGACAGGTTGCAGTCTCAGAATTGTGATGTCATCACTTATTATTTAAAGGGCCTCTGTTCCGTATGCTTTGCACTTGCATTGTCTCAGACCTGTTTGTGAGAGTTCCTGTGTATTTCCTGACTGTCTGACGTTCCTCCTGGTTCCGGATCCCTGGCTTGTTCCTGATTCTGCTGTTCTCCTTGTTCCTGATTCCGGCTCGTCTGACTACTCGCTTTGGCTCCTGACTTGGCTCGTCTGACTAATTGCTTTGGCTCCTGACTCAGCTCGTCTGACTACCAGCTCTGGTTTTGACTCCTGGCATGTTATTTGGACTTGTGGACTTTTTTATTATTTTTTGCTATTAATAAAGGTGTGATTATTTTTGCACTTCTAGTCTCAGTCTGATTCCTGGCACCCTGACACAAATGGAGGAAACACGTATGCCAGACTGAGCTTCCAAGGAACTGCTAGAGCATCTATTAGCACCGCCTGAGGATCCTTTGACCTTGAACCGTACGTCGGAAGCTTGGCATTGTGATGAGATGCCATAAGATCCAACTCCGGTTGACCCCACCTGAGAATCAAACTGGAAAACACCTCTGGATGAAGCTCCCACTCCCCCGGATGAAACGACTGTCTGCTCAGAAAATCCGCTTCCCAATTGTCCACCCCTGGAATGTGGATCAGAGACAGACAACAATTGTGAGCCTCTGCCCACTGAATAATCCTGGCTACCTCCTTCATCACCAAGGAACTCCGAGTTCCTCCCTGATGATTGATGTAAGCCACAGACGTTATATTGTCCGACTGGAATCTGATACACTGGGTTGAAGCCAACTGAGGCCAGGCCAGAAGAGCATTGAAAAGTGCTCTCAACTCTAAGACATTTATAGGAAGAACCAATTCCTCCCGAGTCCACAGAACCTGAGCCTTTAACGAACCCCAGACAGCTTCCCAACCTAGCAGACTGGCATCCGTGGTCACAATCACCCAGGAAGGCCTGCGAAAATAGGTTCTCTGGGAGAGAAGATCCTGAGACAACCACCATGGAAGAGAATCTCTTACAGCCTGATCTAGAACAATCTTTGGAGACAGATCTGTATAATCTCCGTTTCACTGTCTCAGCATGCATAACTGCAGAGGTCTGAGATGAAACCGAGCAAACGAAATGATGTCCATGACTGAGACCATTAGACCGAAAACCTCTTTACACTGGGCCACCGACGGCCGAGGGGATGACTGAAGAGCCAAACATGAATTGAATATTTTTGACTTCCTTGCTTCTGTCAAAAAGATCTTCATTTCCAGAAAATCTATAATGGTACCCAAAAATACCACTCTTGTAGCCGGAATCAAGGAACTTTTTCCTAAATTCACCTTCCAACCGCGGGAGTGCAGAAAAGACAACAGTAACTCCGTGTGGGAGTTTGCTAGTTGAAAATAAGGAGCCTGAACTAGAATGTCGTCCAGATAAGGAGCTACCGCAACCCCCTGCAATCTGAGAACTGCCAGCAACGCACCCAGAACCTTTGAAAACACCCTGGGGGCTGTTGCAATATCAAAAGGAAGAGCCACAAACTGAAAATGCTTGTCTAGGAAAGCAAATCTCAAAAACTTGTGATGATCCTTGTCAATGGGGATATGCACATATGCATCCTTTAGATCTACTGTAGTCATGAATTGACCCTCTTGAACTAGAGGAAGAATTGACTGAATAGTTTCCATCTTGAAAGGTGAAACTCTGAGAAACCTGTTTACACACTTGAGATCCAAGATGGGTCTGAAAGTTCCCTCCTTTTTGGGAACGATAAACAGATTGGAATAAAAACCTAGTCCCCGCTCCTGATCTGGAACAGGAACGATCACGCCCATGTCAGAAAGATCCTGAACACAACCTAAGAATGCCTTTCTTTTTATCTGTTCGACAGATGAAATCTGCCCCTGGGAGGAAAATCTTTGAACTCCAGCCTGTAGCCCTGGGACACAATATCTAACACCCAGGGATCTTGAACATCCCGAACCCAGGCTTGAGCGAACAGGGAAAGTCTGCCCCCCCACAAGATCTGCCCCCGGATTGGGGGCAGACCCTTCATGCTGATTTTGAGTCAGCGACAGGCTTCTTAAATTGCTTCCCCTTGCTCCAGGACTGATTATGTCTCCAAGAAGGCTTGGACTGATCCTGCTTGGAGGAGGAAGAGGAAGACTTACCAGAAAAGTTGCAAAAGGAATAAAAATTATTTTGACGACCTTTCTGCTTATTTCTCTTATCCTGAGGAAGAGAATGTCCCTTCCCACCAGTAATATCAGAAATAATTTCAGTCAAACCAGGCCCAAACAAAGTCTTACTTTTGAAAGGAATCGATAAAAGCTTAGACTTGGATGATACATCCGCAGACCAGGACTTTAACCATAAAGCCCTGTGAGCCAGAACAGCAAAGCCAGAAATCTTTGCACCCAACTTGACAACCTGCAAAGAAGCATCCGCAATAAAAGAATTGGCCAATTTTAAAAACGTAATTCAATCCTGAATCTCCTCCAGATTAGTCTCTTGATTAATAGAATCAGACAACGCTTCAAACCAATATGCAGCTGCACTGGTAAGAGTAGCAATACATGCAACAGGCTGCCATTGGAGGCCCAGATGAACATAAATCCTCTTAAGCAAAGCCTCCAACTTCTTATCCATAGGATCCTTAAAAGAACAACTATCCTCAATAGGAATAGTGGTCCTCTTAGCCAAAGTGGAAATAGCTCCCTCTACTTTAGGAACAGTCTGCCAAGATTCCTTAATAGAATCCGCAATAGGAAACATCTTCCTAAAAATAGGAGGAGAAAAAGGAATTCCAGGCTACTCCCATTTTTTCCAGAGAAATAATCTCCAAAACCCAATCCGGAACAGGAAAAATGTCCACCACGGAGGGAACATCAAAAAACTTATTAAGCTTACTAGACTTCTTGGGAGTAACTATGACTGTTGAATCAGAGTCATCCTAGGTAGCTAAAACCTCCCTAAGTAACAAACGGAGGTGCTCCAGCTTAAACCTGAAAAAAAAAAAACCACTTCAGAATCAGCAGAAGGAATTATACTATCAGAGTCTGAAATTTCCCCTTCAGATGCTAATGAAGTATCTTCTTCCTCAGACTTAGGTGAAGGAACAATAGACATAACTCCCACAGAGTCAGAACCTTTAACCCCTTAAGGACCAGCGACGTACCCTGTATGTCGCTGGCCTTTTTTTGGGACTTGATTGTTTTATAGCGTGGTCTTGCCACCAGCGTTGAGACTGCACTATTCCACAAAGCCTGCTGGAGGGAGTGCATTAATAGCGTGTTCTTGCTAGACTTGTGCTATTATGTCCTGAAAAAACCCTTAACGACCCGTGACATACAGGGTACATTGTGGTCATTAAGGGGTTAAACTTCCTTTTGCGCTTCCCCTGCAAAGCAGGAAAAGCAAACAAAGCATCCGATACAGCAGTGGATATGTGAAAGACCAGTCTGAGACGAAACGCAGGGCACTGCATGAGAGGAGGATTGAGATTAGGATGATTGAGGAGAAAGCTGCGGAATAGCTTGAACAGGAGACTCCTGAAGAACATTCTCCTTAGAAAATTAAGGCTCTGAATTAAAAAGCCTATCCTTATACTGTAAAGTTCTCTCTATACATGAGGAACAGAAAGGAATAGGCGGCTCCACATTAGCATCAAGACACAAAGTGCAAGTAATATCCTGCAAGTCCCCTTGCTTCATCTTAACACCAGCAAGAAAAAATAAATCAGAAAATTCAAAATTTTAAAAAAACTGCAGCAGCCTCTTTTTTTTTTTTTTTTTTTAAAAAAAACCTGTATTGTCCCTTTAAAAAACAAACTTTAACCGAAAAACACAAAAATTGAACAATAAATTATACAATTGACCGCCTGCAGCACCTATGCACCTCAACAAGCCTTGCTGAGGTGCTTACCTGACCTCCCTCTGACCGGAGTAAATAGTAATGTAGCAGAGACGATCTGGACTCTCCCACTGATACCACCCGCTCTCCTGAACCTACACCAGAGCTAAGAGAAAACACTTCCTCCTCAAACCACGAGCAAAACTCGTACCAAAGAAGCCCCGCCCATCGTGGGCGTATGCAAAACACCACAAAGTCACAAGTAAACTGTAAGCAGATTAAAGCTGGCCATAATACCAGAAAGGAGCCAAACAGAGCCATAAAAACAAAATTTATGCTTACCTGATAAATTCATTTCTCCTGTAGTGTGGTCAGTCCACGGGTCATCATTACTTCTGGGATATTATCTCCTCCCCTACAGGAAGTGCAAGAGGATTCACCCAGCAGAGCTGCTATATAGCTCCTCCCCTCTACGTCACCTCCAGTCATTCGACCAAAGGACCAACGAGAAAGGAGAAGCCCAAGGGTATAGTGGTGACTGGAGTATAATCCAAAATTTTTTTTAGCCTGCCATAAAAAACAGGGCGGGCCGTGGACTGACCACACTACAGGAGAAATGAATTTATCAGGTAAGCATAAATTTTGTTTTCTCCTGTTAAGTGTGGTCAGTCCACGGGTCATCATTACTTCTGGGATACCAATACCAAAGCAAAAGTACACGGATGACGGGAGGGACAAGGCAGGCTCTTTATACGGAGGGAACCACTGCCTGAAGAACCTTTCTCCCAAAAACAGCCTCCGAAGAAGCAAAAGTGTCAAATTTGTAAAATTTGGAAAAAGTATGAAGAGAAGACCAAGTTGCAGCCTTGCAAATCTGCTCAACAGAAGCCTCATTCTTAAAGGCCCAAGTGGAAGCCACAGCTCTAGTAGAATGAGCTGTAATTCTTTCAGGAGGCTGCTGTCCAGCAGTCTCATAGGCTAATCGTATTATGCTACGAAGCCAAAAAGAGAGAGAGGTAGCCGAAGCTTTTTGACCTCTCCTCTGGCCAGAATAAACGACAAACAGGGAAGACGTTTGACAAAAATCCTTAGTTGCCTGTAGATAAAATTTCAGGGCACGGACTACATCTAGATTGTGTAGCAGACGTTCCTTCTTCGAGGAAGGATTAGGACACAAAGATGGAACAACAATCTCCTGATTGATATTCCTGTTAGTGACCACCTTAGGTAGGAACCCAGGTTTAGTACGCAGAACTACCTTGTCTGAATGAAAAATCAGATAAGGAGAATCACAATGTAAGGCAGATAACTCAGAGACTCTTCGAGCCGAGGAAATAGCCATTAAAAACAGAACTTTCCAAGATAACAACTTGATATCAATGGAATGAAGGGGTTCAAACGGAACACCCTGTAAAACATTAAGAACTAAGTTCAAACTCCATGGCGGAGCAACAGTTTTAAACACAGGCTTGATCCTAGCTAAAGCCTGACAAAAAGCTTGAACATCCGGAACTTCTGACAGACGTTTGTGTAAAAGAATGGACAGAGCTGAAATCTGTCCCTTTAAGGAACTAGCGGATAAACCCTTTTCTAAACCTTCTTGTAGAAAAGACAATATCCTTGGAATCCTAACCTTACTCCATGAGTAACTCTTGGATTCGCACCAATATAAGTATTTACGCCATATTTTATGGTAAATCGTTCTGGTAACAGGCTTCCTAGCCTGTATTAAGGTATCAATAACTGGCTCAGAAAGCCCACGTTTTGATAAAATCAAGCGTTCAATCTCCAAGCAGTCAGCTTCAGAGAAGTTAGATTTTGATGTTTGAATGGACCCTGGATCAGAAGGTCCTGTTTCAGAGGTAGAGACCAAGGCGGACAGGATGACATGTCCACTAGATCTGCATACCAAGTCCTGAGTGGCCATGCAGGTGCTATTAGAATCACTGATGCTCTCTCCTGTTTGATTCTGGCAATCAATCGAGGAAGCATCGGGAAGGGTGGAAACACATAAGCCATCTTGAAGGTCCAAGGTGCTGTCAGAGCATCTATCAGAACCGCTCCCGGATCCCTGGATCTGGACCCGTAGCGAGGAAGCTTGGCGTTCTGACGAGACGCCATGAGATCTATCTCTGGTTTGCCCCAACGTCGAAGTATTTGGGCAAAGACCTCCGGATGAAGTTCCCACTCCCCCGGATGAAAAGTCTGACGACTTAAGAAATCTGCTTCCCAGTTCTCCACTCCCGGGATGTGGATTGCAGACAGGTGGCAAGAGTGAGACTCTGCCCAGCGAATTATCTTTGATACTTCCATCATTGCTAGGGAGCTTCTTGTCCCTCCCTGATGGTTGATGTAAGCTACAGTCGTGATGTTGTCCGACTGAAACCTGATGAACCCCCGAGTTGTTAACTGGGGCCAAGCCAGAAGGGCATTGAGAACTGCTCTCAATTCCAGAATGTTTATTGGAAGGAGACTCTCCTCCTGATTCCATAGTCCCTGAGCCTTCAGAGAATTCCAGACAGCGCCCCAACCTAGTAGGCTGGCGTCTGTTGTTACAATTGTCCAGTTTGGCCTGCTGAATGGCATCCCCCTGGACAGATGTGGCCGATAAAGCCACCATAGAAGAGAATTTCTGGTCTCTTGATTCAGATTCAGAGTGGGGGACAAATCTGAGTAATCCCCATTCCACTGACTTAGCATGCACAATTGCAGCGGTCTGAGATGTAGGCGTGCAAAGGGGACTATGTCCATTGCCGCTACCATTAATCCGATCACCTCCATGCATTGAGCTACTGACGGGTGTTGAATGGAATGAAGGACATGCATTTTGAAGCTTTGTTAACCTGTCTTCTGTCAGGTAAATCTTCATTTCTACAGAATCTATCAGAGTCCCCAAGAAGGGAACTCTTGTGAGTGGAAAGAGAGAACTCTCCTTTTCGTTCACCTTCCATCCATGCAACCTTAGAAATGCCAGTACTAACTCTGTATGAGACTTGGCAGTTTGAAAGCTTGAAGCTTGTATCAGAATGTCGTCTAGGTACGGAGCTACCGAAATTCCTCGCGGTCTTAGTACCGCCAGAAGAGTACCCAGAACCTTTGTGAAGATTCTTGGAGCCGTAGCCAATCCGAATGGAAGAGCTACAAACTGGTAATGCCTGTCTAGAAAGGCAAACCTTAGATACCGGTAATGATTTCTGTGAATCGGTATGTGAAGGTAAGCATCCTTTAAATCCACTGTGGTCATGTACTGACCCTCTTGGATCATGGGCAAAATTGTTCGAATAGTTTCCATCTTGAACGATGGAACTCTTAGGAATTTGTTTAGGATCTTTAAATCCAAGATTGGCCTGAAAGTTCCCTCTTTCTTGGGAACCACAAACAGAACCACAAACAGATTTGAGTAAAACCCTTGTCCTTGTTCCGACCGCGGAACTGGATGGATCACTCCCATTAATAAAAGATCTTGTACGCAGTGTAGAAACGCTTCCTTCTTTGTTTGGTTTGTTGACAACCTTGACAGATGAAATCTCCCTCTTGGGGGAGAGGATTTGAAGTCCAGAAGGTATCCCTGAGATATGATCTCTAACGCCCAGGGATCCTGAACATCTCTTGCCCAAGCCTGGGCGAAGAGAGAAAGTCTGCCCCCCACTAGATCCGTTCCCGGATCGGGGGCCCTCGATTCATGCTGTCTTAGGGGCAGCAGCAGGTTTCCTGGCCTGCTTGCCCTTGTTCCAGAACTGGTTAGGTTTCCAGCCTTGTCTGTAGCGAGCAACAGCTCCTTCCTGTTTTGGTGCAGAGGAAGTTGATGCTGCTCCTGCTTTGAAATTACGAAAGGAACGAAAATTAGACTGTCTAGCCTTAGCTTTGGCTTTGTCCTGAGGCAGGGCATGGCCTTTACCTCCTGTAATGTCAGCGATAATCTCTTTCAACCCGGGCCCGAATAAGGTCTGCCCTTTGAAAGGTATATTAAGCAATTTAGATTTAGAAGTAACATCAGCTGACCAGGATTTTAGCCACAGTGCTCTGCGTGCCTGAATGGCGAATCCGGAATTCTTAGCCGTACGTTTAGTTAAATGTACTACGGCATCTGAAATAAATGAGTTAGCTAACTTAAGGGCTTTAAGTTTGTGTGTAATCTCATCTAGTGTAGATGATTCAAGTGTCTCTTCCAGAGACTCAAACCAAAATGCTGCTGCAGCCGTGACAGGCGCAATACATGCAAGAGGTTGCAATATAAAACCTTGTTGAACAAACATTTTCTTAAGGTAACCCTCTAATTTTTTATCCATTGGATCTGAAAAAGCACAGCTATCCTCCACCGGGATAGTGGTACGCTTAGCTAAAGTAGAAACTGCTCCCTCCACCTTAGGGACCGTCTGCCATAAGTCCCGTGTGGTGGCGTCTATTGGAAACATTTTTCTAAATATCGGAGGGGGTGAGAACGGCACACCGGGTCTATCCCACTCCTTAGTAACAATTTCAGTAAGTCTCTTAGGTATAGGAAAAACATCAGTACTCGCCGGTACCGCAAAATATCTATCCAACCTACACATTTTCTCTGGTATTGCAACTGTGTTACAATCATTCAGAGCCGCTAATACCTCCCCTAGTAATACACAGAGGTTTTCCAGCTTAAATTTAAAATTTGAAATATCTGAATCCAGTCTGTTTGGATCAGAACCGTCACCCACAGAATGAAGTTCTCCGTCCTCATGTTCTGCCACCTGTGACGCAGTGTCTGACATGGCCCTAATATTATCAGCGCACTCTGTTCTCACCCCAGAGTGATCACGCTTACCTCTCAGTTCTGGTAATTTAGCCAAAACTTCAGTCATAACAGTAGCCATATCCTGTAATGTGATTTGTAATGGCCGCCCAGATGTACTCGGCGCTACAATATCACGCACCTCCCGAGCGGGAGATGCAGGTACTGACACGTGAGGCGAGTTAGTCGGCATAACTCTCCCCTCGTTGTTTGGTGAAATATGTTCAATTTGTACAGATTGACTTTTATTTAAAGTAGCATCAATACAGTTAGTACATAAATTTCTATTGGGCTCCACATTAGCACATATAGCACATGTATCTTCCTCTGAATCAGACATGTTTAACACACTAGCAATTAACTAGCAACTTGGAAATGCTTTTTCAAGTAATTTACAATAATATGAAAACGAACTGTGCCTATAAGAAGAACAGAAAAAATTATGACAGTTGAAATAAATAAATTATAGCATCAAATCTTTGTAAGAAATATACAATTTTAGCAAAGGATTGTTCCCATTAGCAAAGGATAACTAACCCTGACAGCAGAAAAAATACACAAATAAACATTTTTTTTATCACAGTCAACTACAATCTTCACAGCTCTGCTGTGAATGATTAGCTCCCTCAAAACAAGCTTTGAAGATCCCTGAGTTCTGTAGAGATGAACCGGATCATGCAGGAAGAAAATGAACCTCTGACTGAGTTTTTTGATGCGTAGTAAAAGCGCCAAAAATGGCCCCTCCCCCTCACACATAACAGTGAGAGAGATCAGTAAACTGTTTAAATTTAAACAAAACTATTGCCAAGTGGAAAAAACAGTGCCCAAAACATTTTTTCCCCCAGTACCTCAGAGAAATAAACGATTTTACATGCCAGCAAAAAACTTTAACCTCAATAAATTAATTGTTATTTAAAAACCTATTGCAAGTCCCTGCAAATTAGGTTAAGTCTATGCATACAGTATAAATCCAGTGAAGTACCATTCCCCAGAATACTGAAGTGTAAAATATACATACATGACAGCCTGATACCAGATACATCTACTGTATTTAAGGCTGAGTTTACATTATAACGGTATGGCAGGATTTTCTCATCAATTCCATGTCAGAAAATATATAAACTGCTACATACCTCTTTGCAGATTAATCTGCCCGCTGTCCCCTGATCTGAAGTTTACCTCTCCTCAGATGGCCGAGAAACAGCAATATGATCTTAACTACTCCGGCTAAAATCATAGAAAAAACTCAGGTAGATTCTTCTTCAAATTCTACCAGAGAATGAATAACACACTCCGGTGCTATTATAAAATAACAAACTTTTGATTGAAGGTAATAAACTAATTAAAATCACCACAGTCCTCTCACACATCCTATCTATTCGTTGGGTGCAAGAGAATGACTGGAGGTGACGTAGAGGGGAGGAGCTATATAGCAGCTCTGCTGGGTGAATCCTCTTGCACTTCCTGTAGGGGAGGAGATAATATCCCAGAAGTAATGATGACCCGTGGACTGACCACACTTAACAGGAGAAATAAAAGTCATCCTCATAAAAAACTGCCCACATATAAAGCCTGCACAAACAGGCTTACCAAAGATTAACCCCATAAGTGCCAACATTTTCTGAACCCTCAGAAAAATAAAAAACAGCACTTACCTCCATGATAATCTGCCTGGCAGCAAGGCAGCTCACTAAATTTGAAAGGCTTCCTTCCTAACATGGACCTGTGGAAAACATAAAGAAAAAGACTAAGGCCTAGATTTGGAGTTTTGTCGGTAAAGACCCGCGTAGCTAACGCCGGCTTTTTTCTGGCCGCACCATAAAAATAACTCTGGTATTGAGAGTCCACATAAAGGCGGCGTTAGGCTCCAAAAAAAGGAGCGTAGAGCATTTTTAACGCAGCTTCAACTCTCGATACCAGAGTTGCTTACGCAAGCGGCCAGCCTCAAAAACGTGCTCGTGCACGATTCTCCCATAGGAAACAATGGGGCTGTTTGAGCTGAAAAAAAAACTAACACCTGCAAAAAAAGCCGCGTTCAGCTCCTAACGCAGCCCCATTGTTTGCTATGCGGAAACACTTCCTACGTCTGCACCTAACACCCTAACATGTACCCCGAGTCTAAAAACCCCTAACCTTACACTTATTAACCCCTAATCTGCCGCCCCCGCTATCGCTGACCCCTGCATATTATTATTAACCCCTAATCTGCCGCTCCGTAAACCGCCGCTACTTACATTATCCCTATGTACCCCTAATCTGCTGCCCTAACATCGCCGACCCCTATATTATATTTATTAACCCCTAATCTGCCCCCCCCCACAACGTCGCCTCCACCTGCCTACACTTATTAACCCCTAATCCGCCTCACTAACCCTATAATAAATAGTATTAACCCCTAATCTGCCCTCCCTAACATCGCCGACACCTAACTTCAATTATTAACCCCTAATCTGCCGACTGGAGCTCACCGCTATTCTAATAAATGTATTAACCCCTAAAGCTAAGTCTAACCCTAACACTAACACCCCCCTAAGTTAAATATAATTTACATCTAACGAAATTAATTCTCTCTTATTAAATAAATTATTCCTATTTAAAGCTAAATACTTACCTGTAAAATAAATCCTAATATAGCTACAATATAAATTATAATTATATTATAGCTATTTTAGGATTAATATTTATTTGACAGGCAACTTTGTAATTATTTTAACCAGGTACAATAGCTATTAAATAGTTAAGAACTATTTAATAGCTACCTAGTTAAAATAATTACAAAATTACCTGTAAAATAAATCCTAACCTAAGTTACAATTAAACCTAACACTATACTATCATTAAATTAATTAAATACAATACCTACAATTACCTACAATTAAACCTAACACTACACTATCAATAAATAAATTAAATACAATTCCTACAAATAACTACAATGAAATAAACTAACTAAAGTACAAAAATAAAAAAGAACTAAGTTACAAAAAATTGAAAAATATTTACAAACATAAGAAAAATATTACAACAATTTTAAACTAATTACACCTACTCTAAGCCCCCTAATAAAATAACAAAGACCCCCAAAATAAAAAATGCCCTACCCTATTATAAATTACTACAGTTCAAAGCTCTTTTACCTTACCAGCCCTGAACAGGGCCCTTTGCGGGGCATGCCCCAAAGAATTCAGCTCTTTTGCCTGTAAAAAACAAACAAAAATACAATACCCCCCCCCAACATTACAACCCACCACCCACATACCCCTAATCTAACCCAAACCCCCCTTAAATAAACCTAACACTAAGCCCCTGAAGATCTTCCTACCTTATCTTCACCATACCAGATTTACCGATCCGTCCTGATCCAAGCCCAAGCGGGGGGCTGAAGAGGTCCATGATCCGGATGAAGTCTTCATCCAAGCGGGAGCTGAAGAGGTCCATGATCCGGATGAAGTCTTCATCCAAGCGGGAGCTGAAGAGGTCCATGATCCGGATGAAGTCTTCTATCAACGGCATCTTCAATCTTCTTTCTTCCGGATCCATCTTGCAGACCTCCGACGCGGAACATCCTCTTCTCCCGACGCCTACTAGCCGAATGACGGTTCCTTTAAGGGACGTCATCCAAGATGGCGTCCCTCAAATTCCGATTGGCTGATAGGATTCTATCAGCCAATCGGAATTAAGGTAGGAATATTCTGATTGGCTGATGGAATCAGCCAATCAGAATCAAGTTCAATCCGATTGGCTGATCCAATCAGCCAATCAGATTGAGCTCGCATTCTATTGGCTGTTCCGATCAGCCAATAGAATGCGAGCCCAATCTGATTGGCTGATTGGATCAGCCAATCGGATTGAACTTGATTCTGATTGGCTGATTCCATCAGCCAATCAGAATATTCCTACCTTAATTCCGATTGGCTGATAGAATCCTATCAGCCAATCGGAATTCGAGGGACGCCATCTTGGATGACGTCCCTTAAAGGAACCGTCATTCGGCTAGTAGGCGTCGGGAGAAGAGGATGTTCCGCGTCAGAGGTCTGCAAGATGGATCCGGAAGAAAGAAGATTGAAGATGCCGTTGATAGAAGACTTCATCCGGATCATGGACCTCTTCAGCTCCCGCTTGGATGAAGACTTCATCCGGATCATGGACCTCTTCAGCTCCCGCTTGGATGAAGACTTCAGCCGGATCATGGACCTCTTCAGCCCCCCGCTTGGGCTTGGATCAGGACATCGGAGGAGCTCTTCAGGACGGATCGGCGAACCTGGTATGGTGAAGATAAGGTAGGAAGATCTTCAGGGGCTTAGTGTTAGGTTTATTTAAGGGGGGTTTGGGTTAGATTAGGGGTATGTGGGTGGTGGGTTGTAATGTTGGGGGGGGGTATTGTATGTTTTTTTTTTTACAGGCAAAAGAGCTGAACTTCTTGGGGCATGCCCCGCAAAGGGCCCTGTTCAGGGCTGGTAAGGTAAAAGAGCTTTGAACTTTAGTAATTTAGAATAGGGTAGGGCATTTTTTATTTTGGGGGTCTTTGTTATTTTATTAGGGGGCTTAGAGTAGGTGTAATTAGTTTAAAATTGTTGTAATATTTTTCTTATGTTTGTAAATATTTTTTTATTTTTTGTAACTTAGTTCTTTTTTATTTTTTGTACTTTAGTTAGTTTATTTCATTGTAGTTATTTGTAGGAATTGTATTTAATTTATTTATTGATAGTGTAGTGTTAGGTTTAATTGTAGGTAATTGTAGGTATTTTATTTAATTAATTTAATGATAGTGTAGTGTTAGGTTTAATTGTAACTTAGGTTAGGATTTATTTTACAGGTAATTTTGTAATTATTTTAACTAGGTAGCTATTAAATAGTTCTTAACTATTTAATAGCTATTGTACCTGGTTAAAATAATTACAAAGTTGCCTGTCAAATAAATATTAATCCTAAAATAGCTACAATGTAATTATAATTTATATTGTAGCTATATTAGGATTTATTTTACAGGTAAGTATTTATCTTTAAATAAGAATAATTTATTTAATAAGAGTTAATTAATTTCGTTAGATTAAAATTATATTTAACTTAGGGGGGTGTTAGTGTTAGGGTTAGACTTAGCTTTAGGGGTTAATACATTTATTAGAATAGCGGTGAGCTCCGGTCGGCAGATTAGGGGTTAATAAGTGTAGGCAGGTGGAGGCGACGTTGTGGGGGGCAGATTAGGGGTTAATAGATATAATATAGGGGTCGGCGGTGTTAGGGGCAGCAGATTAGGGGTACATAAGTATAACGTAGGTGGCGTTCGGCAGATTAGGGGTTAAAAAAATTTAATCGAGTGGCGGAGATGTGGGGGGACCTCGGTTTAGGGGTACATAGGTAGTTTATGGGTGTTAGTGTACTTTAGAGCACAGTAGTTAAGAGCTTTATAAACCGGCGTTAGCCCAGAAAGCTCTTAACTACTGACTTTTTTCCTGCGGCTGGAGTTTTGTCGTTAGATGTCTAACGCTCACTTCAGACACGACTCTAAATACCGGAGTTAGAAAGATCCCATTGAAAAGATAGGATACGCAATTGATGTAAGGGGATCTGCGGTATGGAAAAGTCGCGGCTGAAAAGTGAGCGTTAGACCCTATTTTGAGTGACTCCAAATACCGGAGGTAGCCTAAAACCAGCGTTAGGAGCCTCTAACGCTGGTTTTCACGGCTAACGCCAAACTCCAAATCTAGGCCATAGTAAACATACAAAGTCTTTTTACCAAAGGGCAGCTCACAACATGGGAGGCACAGAAAGGATTATACCCCTCCAATTCCCAAAAGCTTAAAAGCCACCACTGCTCTACTGAAGAGACTGAAGTGGAATATGGCAAAACCCCAGAAAAAAAACAGAACAAACTTGTCTTGCTTGAAAATAACAAACTCTTGATTGAAGAATCAGACACCAAACTTTACCCCTTCCTTGTAACTGATACAAGCAAAGAGAATGACTGGGGGTTGTGGGTAAGGGGAGTGGTATTTAACAGCTTTGCTGTGGTGCTCTTTGCCTCCTCCTGCTGGTCAGGAGTGATATTCCCAATAGTAATTATGATGATCCCTGGACTCACCGTGTTATTAGAAAGAAATCTGATTACTTGTAATTTCTTTAATATTAGTGAGGATGGTAGGAATTAATTAAAATGAATGAAAGTTAACCAAACTTTGCCTACACTGACAACATACGCCCCAGCTGACTAAAATCTTTCCTTAAGTAATAAACATAACTAATTTAAGAGCTGAATACATATGTATATATTTCAGTAGTATATTAATATGCTTAAATAATCTGTGAAATAGAACATACATCTTAGCTGTATGTTGGTGGAATAGACTCAATCCTAACATATTTGGCTAGGCTACCTAAGGAAACTTATTTTGGTCTGCAATGCAGGAAGAGGTGGAACCAGGGCTCAATCAACACAATCCCAGTAATGACAGCAGCACTGAATCAGCAATAATTCTCTTTACTTTATTGTAATTAAGGTTGATGATGTAATAGGTAAATGGGCAGGCTTAAGGGTATATATAGCTGGATGTCACAATAATAATTTAGACATGACTAAGGACATGTAGTCCAAAACGTTGTTGTTATTCTTTACCTTCTCACAATAAAGTAAAGAGAATTATTGCTGATTCAGTGCTGCTGTCATTACTGGGATTAAAGCCCTATACAAAACAGGGCAGCATGAAACTGGAAGAAATCAGTATTAGCAATAAAAACCAAAACAAGAGTTAAAACAACAAAGCCCCAGAAAATATCGACAAACTGTGTAATACTAACACAGCGAAATGCCTACCCCCGCGATATAAGGGCATATTTGCATCAGAGTAGAGAACCAATGCAAGAGGATAAGATACCCCGAGGCTTGCAAAAAAGAGCAGAATTACTAGGCTAGTATTTAAACATGAAACCTTGCTAAACAGCTTTGCAAAACACAAATAATGGTTTTGCTGAAAAATAGAAAAAAACAAAAACAAATTGTCTTTCTTAGGAATATCATACACATAAAAAAGGTGGTAAATCGCCATAGAACAAGCTAACAAGATATTGAGCTAGTTGTTCTTCCTGAGAGTACGCTTCTCGCTGTGTGTATTAAGTCTCCCTAAGGGATCAAGTGGCAACCAGACGTGAACTGCTTGCTCAGTGAGCTTGGAGGTATATGGATACACCTCACTGACGAGGCCCAATGAAGAGGAAACAATCGTCAGGGGTTGCCATGTTCCTTGTTCAGAGAGGAATCGTTTGGTTATTTGGCGATTTACTGACCTTAATAGGCAGGATCAGACTGACATTCTACTCAGTGAAAAGCATTACCGGGCTAAAAAGAAGCTGCGCCAAGGTGGTAAATTGCCATAGAAAAAGCTAACAAGTTATTGAGCCGGTTGTTTGTTCCTGAGAGTGCGCTTCTCTCTATGTGTATTACTTTATTCTTGGTAGTTTCTCTTTTCAATTTTATGAATAGGAATAATTAGCATAATAATTTAAATAAAACAAAAAGTTAACCCTAAGGATCAATGTGAGAGCATACACTAAATAGTTAACCCTAATGATCAATGTGAGAGCATACACTAAATAGTTAACCCTAAGGATCAATGTGAGAGCATAAACTAAATTCTATGCAGAAATATTCTGTAAGCATCTGTTAGATAATCTGTGCTGGTATATAGTATGAGAATTAACTATGTAGTCTGAATGTACCAGAAAGCGACATAAAGTCAGCATTTAAGATATATAGTAGTGCATTACAAACACAATTATAAGATTTTATGCAATATACTTGCAATTTGCAAAAACAAAAGATGAAATGCTGTCACTTGCAATGTTAAATTCAGATGTTTATATATACCCCTGTAGATACTCATGCACATGTCTGAAATTCCAGGGATGTGTCAGGGGATGTCACCACTAGAGGATGTGCTAGAGACAGCTGTACTTGCATGTCACCTAGAGATCTTTACATCTTAAACAAGCAGTGAAATACTTAATAGCCCAACAAAGCTGCTAAATGTGGGAACAGGATTTGACATTTTAAATTTCTTTAATGTACAGGTATTCCATTTAGTTTATGTTATATCAGTTTAACTTTCTGAGACTGCATCTCAGTGGGTGTATGTTTTTGTGTTGCTCTAGGCACTGGGAATTGTGCTGCCCTCAGATCCCTCACCTTCAACAGTTGTAGCTAAAATATTTCTAAAAAACAGAAGAAGAAGCCAGTGATGCATGGTTGGGTGATGATTTCCCACTGGACAACCAGGATTCATTGGTTTGTAATAAAATTACTAAATAAAACATTTGGATAGCATAGGGACATGAAGTTATCATACCATAGGACTTCCTCTGAGGATCTGTTACCCCCAATATATCCTGCTAACCTAGCCTAGGCTGATGTCAGATACTCCCCTTCTTCAACTTACCATTTGTATTAGTTCCCTTGCAAGTTGTGAGACGGAGATTTCAAAATGTGTTCCAATATTATATATCTCTCCATTTTCCCCCATCCTGAGTATGGCTAGCAAAGCTTCCACAACATCTGTAGCATAAAGAAAATGCCTCATCTGCCTTCCACTTCCATGGATACAGCTTTAGAAACAAACAGGAAAATACATGTATATAGGTAAATGGTAAGAATGCATGCGAATATTAATTAGTAAAGAAACAAGTACTTGGCACAATATTCCTCCTTCATACCAGTCTCAAGCTTGCTCACCTGGGCCTCCATTACATATAGAGCGTCGCCCGCAAAAGCCGGCGACGCCGGTTTTTGCATGTTTTTAGTATCCTATATACAGCGCCGCATATAAATGCGGCATGTATATTTTACCTGTCGCCCGCAATTTTTACTCCCATAAGCTAACATGGGACCGCGTCGTAAATCGGTATACAATATCCAGCGCAAGGACTTACGTGGCGAAAATGGAGAAATCTTACTCCATTTTCACCTCGCCATAAAATGCAGCCGTAGCAAGCCTTGCGCTGAGTATGGGAGCACCGTAACTCCCTAAAATGCCTGCAAAAATAAACACCTAACGCATGCGCAATGTCTATCTACCTGTCAACCGCAATCCCCCACCGCAATAGCTAATAAAGTGTATTAACCCCTAAACCGCCATTGACCACAATGCCATAAACCTATTCTAGTATTAACCCCTAAACCGCCATAGCCCACATAGCCTATTAAATGTATTAACCCCTATCCTGCCCCCCCACACCGCCGCCACTATAATAAAGTTATTAACCCCTAAACCTAACCCCCCATAACTTAAATATTATTTAAATAAATCTAAATATATTTACTATTATTAACTAAATTATTCCTATTTAAAACTAAATACTTACCTCTAAAATAAACCCTAAAATAGCTACAATATAATTAATAATTACATTGTAGCTATTTTAGGATTTATTTTTATTTTACAGGGAAGTTTGTATTTATTTTAACTAGGTACAATAGTTATTAAATATATATTAACTATTTAATAACTACCTAGTTAAAATAAGTACAAATTTACCTGTAAAATAAATCCTAACCTACGTTACAATTACACCTAACACCACACTATCATTAAATAAATTAAATTAATTAACTACAATTACCTAAAATTAAATACAATTAAATTAAATAAACTAAAGTACCAACCCCCCCCCCACTAAATTGCAGAAAATAAAAAAAAATTACAAGAAGTTTAAACTAATTACACCTAATCTAAGCCCCCTAAAAAAATAAAAAAGTCCCCCAAAATAATAAAATTCCCTACCCTATACTAAATTACAAATAGCCCTTAAAATGGCTTTTTGCGGGGCATTGCCCCAAAGTAATCAGCTCTTTTACCTGTGAAAAAAGAAATACAACCTCCCCAACATTAAAACCCACCACCCACACACCCAACCCTACTCTAAATCCCACCCAATCCCCCCTTAATAAAACCTAACACTAACCCCTTGAAGATCACCCTACCTTGAGCCGACTTCACCCATCCTGGGCCGAAGTCCTCCAAGAAGCCGGACACAAGTGGTCCTCCATACGGCAGAAGTCTTCATCCGATCGGGGCAGAAGAGGTCCTCCAGACGGCAGAAGTCTTCATCCAAGCGGCATCTTCTATCTTCATCCTTCCGGAGCGGGTCCATCTTGAAGACATCCGATGCGGAGCATCCTATTCTTCCGACGGCCGACGACTGAATGAAGGTTCCTTTAAGTGATGTCATCCAAGATAGCGTCCCTTGAATTGCGATTGGCTGATAGAATCCTATCAGCCAATCGGAATTAAGGTAGGAAAAATCCTATTGGCTGATGCAATTAGCCAATCGGATTGAAGTTCAATCCGATTGGCTGATCCAATCAGCCAATCGGATTGAGCTTGCATTCTATTGGCTGTTCCAATCAGCCAATAGAATGCGAGGTCAATACGATTGGCTTATTGGATCAGTCAATAGGATTTTTCCTACCTTAATTCCGATTGGCTGATAGGATTCTATCAGCCAATCGCAATTCAAGGGACGCCATCTTGGATGACGTCACTTAAAGGAACCTTCATTCAGTCGTCGGCCGTCGGAAGAAGAGGATGCTCCGCGTCGGATGTCTTCAAGATGGACCCGCTCCGGAAGGATGAAGATAGAAGATGCCGCTTGGATGAAGACTTCTGCCGTCTGGAGGACCTCTTCTGCCGTATGGAGGACCACTTGTGCCCGGCTTCTTGGAGGACTTCGGCCCGGCTGGGTGAAGATGGCTCAATGTAGGGTGATCTTCAAGGGGTTAGTGTTAGGTTTTATTAAGGGGGGATTGGGTAGGTTTTAGAGTAGGGTTGGGTGTGTGGGTGGTGGGTTTTAATGTTCGGGGGGGTTGTATTTCTTTTTTTACAGGTTAAAGAGCTGATGACTTTGGGGCAATGCCCCGCAAAAAGCCCTTTTAAGGGCTATTTGTAATTTAGTATAGGGTAGGGAATTTTATTATTTTGGGGGGCTTTTTTATTTTATTAGGGGGCTTAGGTTAGGTGTAATTAGTTTAAACTTCTGGTAAAAAAAAATTATTTTCTGTAATTTAGTGTTTTTTTTTGGTACTTTATTTAATTTAATTGTATTTAATTTTAGCTAATTGTAGTTAATTAATTAAATTTATTTAATGATAGTGTAGTGTTAGGTGTAATTGTAACTTAGGTTAGAATTTATTTTACAGGTAAATTTGTACTTATTTTAACTAGGTAGCTATGTATTTAGTTTTAAATAGTAAATATATTTAGATTTATTTAAATAATATTTAAGTTATGGGGTTGTTAGGGTTAGGGGTTAATAACTTTATTATAGTGGCGGCGGTGTAGGGGGGCATTATAGGGGTTAATACATTTAATAGGCTATGTGGGCTATGGCGGTTTAGGGGTTAATACTAGAATAGGTTTATTGCGTTGTCGGCTATGGCGGTTTAGGGGTTAATAATAGAATAGGTTTATAGCGTTGTGGGCTATGGCGGTTTGAGGGTTAATACATTTATTATAAGTATTGAGAGGGGGGATTGCGGATATAGGGGTATACGTGTCGGGCTTATTTTTGGGAGGCGTGTTAGGCAGTTACGGAAGATTTAAAATTTTCTTTACTTTTCTTAGGCGCCGGCAGTTTCTAAAGTGCGTAAGTCACTGGCGACTCCAGAAATTTGTACTTATGCTCATTTCTGGACATCGCTAGTTTATCCGACTTACGGCACTTAGGAAATGCCGGAACCCTATATGTAATACCCCGATGTGCGAGGTGAAATTACGGGCGAAGAAGGTTTCCATGCTTGCGTCAAAACCTGCGCCGTATATTTGATTGCGCCCCTGGATTGTTCCCATACTTCAGCACTTATGACAATGTTTTGCAATTCTAATGCAAGCAAAGTGCCCATTACATTAACTGTTGCTGATTGAGGCCTTAAACATTGAAGATTAACTTTTAAAATACCATTTAGTTCAGCAAGAAAACAATGTATGTGGCCATTGCCATGGAGTACTCTATTAACCTCCAATACCCCTCTGTTACTTCTCTCTGCAATTAGCATGTGCAAGATGTCTTTTCTTCTTAAAAGGGACAGTCAACATCAGAATTTTTGTTATTTTAAAAGATAGATAATCCCTTAATTACCAATTCCCCAGTTTTGCATAACCAACAGTTTTAATTATACACGTTTTACCTCTGTAATTACCTTGTATCTAAGCCTCAGCAGACTGCCCCCTTATTTCAGTTCTTTTGACAGACTTGCATTTTAGCCAATCAGAGCTGTTTCCATGGTAAAGTCACGTGCATGAGCTCAATGTTATCTATATGAAACACGTGAACTAATGCCCTCTTGTGGTGAAAAACTATCAAAATGCATTTAGATTAGAGGCGGCCTTCAAGGTCTAAGAAATTAGCATATGAACCTCCTAGGTTTAGCTTTTTAAATAAGAATAAATACCAAAAGAACAAAGCAAAATTGGTGATAAAAGTAAATTGGAAAGTTGTTTAAAATTACATGCCCTATTTGAAACATGAAAGTTTTTTTTGGACTTGACTGTCCCTTTAATACCAGAATGTGCTAAAGCAGCAAACAATATATTGCACGCCTCTGCACATATTTTCACTCAAGCTGATGGATAGTAATATATTAGGGACAAGACTCTACTCCCATTAGGCATTTTATTTTTTTCTGTAAATATTTCTTTAATTTTAATGTTGCTGTTTATTTTTTGGTGTCCAAGGCAACCACACGTGAATGTTTGCAGAGTGTTTTTTTGCAGTAGAAATTTCCGGGTACACAGTTATTGCTATGTTACTAATGGGAGACCAAAAACAAAAGAGAAGCGCTCATTAGGCCGTATATGACAAGGTAAACACATTGCAGCTATTTGTGTGAGGATAGTGTTTATATTGAAAATTGCAACTTCTTGTATACATACAATTTCTGATAACTGTCTTTGTCATATGGCTTTCAATGTTATTTTGGCATATGCGTAGTACTAATACATCGTCCAGTCTATTTAGCAGAACACCTAAGGCATTGGTTTTATAGATCTGGTTTACTGCATTTCTTTAAATGTTACATGACACAACTACAAGTCTTTTTAGTGCTCTACTATATGACCTAGAATCTTTACAACCCACTACATTGGAGCCACTATGAAATAATCTTAAAAAATTAAATTTTACTCAAATACATATCTACAAATGGTAAAACCAGAGAAACTGATAATTTTGCATTGGTCTCCTAATGTTTACAGAGCTGTAAATAAATATATATAAATATATATATATATATCTCTGTGTGGTTAAAGTATAAGCATACTGGCTCTAGGAACGATCACTGTGTATAAAGAAAATGGCGAAATAACAGAATTTATGCTTACCTGATAAATTACTTTCTCCAACGGTGTGTCCGGTCCACGGCGTCATCCATAACTTGTGGGAATATTCTCCTCCCCAACAGGAAATGGCAAAGAGCACAGCAAAAGCTGTCCACATAGTCCCTCCTAGGCTCGCCCACCCCAGTCATTCGACCGACGGACAGGAGAAAAAAACAGGAGAAACTATAGGGTGCCGTGGTGACTGTAGTTAAAGAAAGCAATTCATCAAACCTGATTAAAAAACCAGGGCGGGCCGTGGACCGGACACACCGTTGGAGAAAGTAATTTATCAGGTAAGCATAAATTCTGTTTTCTCCAACATTGGTGTGTCCGGTCCACGGCGTCATCCATAACTTGTGGGAACCAATACCAAAGCTTTAGGACACGGATGAAGGGAGGGAGCCAATCAGGTTGCCTAAACGGAAGGCACCACGGCTTGCAAAACCTTTCTCCCAAAAAATAGCCTCCGAAGAAGCAAAAGTATCAAATTTGTAGAATTTGGAAAAGTGTGCAGGGAAGACCAAGTCGCTGCCTTACATATCTGATCAACAGAAGCCTCGTTCTTGAAGGCCCATGTAGAAGCCACAGCCCTCGTAGAGTGAGCTGTGATGCGTTCAGGAGGCTGCCGTCCGGCAGTCTCGTAAGCCAATCGGATGATGCTTTTCAGCCAAAAGGAAAGAGAGGTAGCAGTAGCTTTTTGACCTCTCCTCTTGCCAGAATAAACGACAAACAGAAAAGACGTTTGTCTGAAATCCTTTGTTGCTTCTAAATAGAACTTTAAAGCACGAACTACATCTAAATTGTGTAACAAACGTTCCTTCTTTGAAACTGGATTCGGACATAAAGAAGGTACAACTATTTCCTGCTTAATATTCTTGTTGGAAACAACCTTTGGAAGGAAACCAGGTTTAGTACGCAAAACAACCTTATCTGAATGGAACACCAGATAGGGCGGATTACACTGCAAAGCAGATAACTCAGAAACTCTTCTAGCAGAAGAAAAAGCAACCAAAAACAGAACTTTCCAAGATAACATCTTGATATCTATGGAATGTAGAGGTTCAAACGGAACCCCTTGAAGAACTGAAAGAACTAAATTCAGACTCCAGGGAGGAGTCAAAGGTCTGTAAACAGGCTTGATCCTGACCAAAGCCTGAACAAAAGCTTGAAAATCAGGCACAGCTGCCAGTCGTTTGTGTAATAAGACAGATAAAGCAGAAATCTGTCCCTTTAGAGAACTCGCTGATAATCCCTTATCCAAACCGTCTTGGAGAAAGGAAAGGATCCTAGGAATTTTGATCTTACTCCATGAGAATCCCTTGGATTCACACCAACAGATATATCTTTTCCATATTTTATGGTAAATCTTCCTAGTTACAGGTTTAATGGCTTGTATCAGAGTATCTATTACAGAATCCGAAAACCCACGCTTAGATAAAATCAAGCGTTCAATTTCCAAGCCGTTAGCTGAAGGGAAACTAGATTTGTATGTTCGAATGGACCTTGTACTAGAAGATCCTGTCTTAAACGTAGCTTCCATGGTGGAGCCGATGACATATTCACCAGGTCTGCATACCAAGTCCTGCGTGGCCACGCAGGAGCTATCAAGATCACAGAGGCCCTCTCCTGCTTGATCCTGGCTACCAGCCTGGGAATGAGAGGAAACACATAAGCTAGGTTGAAGGTCCAAGGCGCTACTAATGCATCCACTAGAGTCGCCTTGGGATCCCTGGATCTGGACCCGTAGCAAGGAACCTTGAAGTTCTGACGAGACGCCATCAGATCCATGTCTGGAATGCCCCATAATTGAGTCAACTGGGCAAAGATCTCCGGGTGGAGTTCCCACTCCCCCGGATGGAATGTCTGACGACTCAGATAATCCACCTCCCAGTTTTCCACTCCTGGGATGTGGATCGCAGATAGGTGGCAGGAGTGATCCTCCGCCCATTTTATGATTTTAGTCACTTCTCTCATCGCTAGGGAACTCCTTGTTCCCCCCTGATGGTTGATGTAAGCAACAGTCGTCATGTTGTCTGATTGGAATCTTATGAATCTGGCCTTTGCTAGTTGAGGCCAAGCCCTGAGAGTATTGAATATCGCTCTCAGTTCCAGAATGTTTATCGGGAGAAGAGACTCTTCCCGAGACCATAACCCCTGAGCTTTCAGGGAGTCCCAGACCGTGCCCCAGCCCACTAGACTGGCGTCGGTCGTGACGATGACCCACTCTGGTCTGCGGAAACTCATTCCCTGGGACAGTTGGTCCTGGGTTAGCCACCAACGGAGTGAGTCTCTGGTCTTCTGATCTACTTGAATCACTGGAGACAAGTCTGTATAGTCCCCATTCCACTGTTTCAGCATGCACAGTTGTAATGGTCTTAGATGAATTCGCGCAAAAGGAACTATGTCCATTGCTGCAACCATCAACCCTACTACTTCCATGCACTGAGCTATGGAAGGACGTGGAACAGAATGAAGAACTTGACAAGCGTTTAGAAGTTTTGACTTTCTGACATCTGTCAGGAAAATCTTCATTTCTAAAGAATCTATTATTGTCCCCAAGAAAGGAACTCTTGTCGACGGAGACAGGGAACTTTTGTCTATGTTCACTTTCCATCCGTGAGATCTGAGAAAGGCCAGAACGATGTCTGTGTGAGCCTTTGCCTTTGAAAGAGACGACGCTTGTATCAGAATGTCGTCCAAGTAAGGTGCCACTGCAATGCCCCTTGGTCTTAGAACCGCTAGAAGGGACCCGAGTACCTTTGTGAAAATCCTTGGAGCAGTGGCTAGCCCGAATGGGAGAGCCACAAACTGGTAATGTTTGTCCAGAAAGGCGAACCTTAGGAACTGATGATGATCTTTGTGGATAGGAATATGTAGATACGCATCCTTTAGATCCACGGTAGTCATAAATTGACGCTCCTGGATTGTAGGTAAAATCGTTCGAATGGTTTCCATTTTGAACGATGGCACTCTTAGAAATTTTTTAGGATCTTTAAATCCAGAATTGGTCTGAAAGTTCCCTCTTTTTTGGGAACTACAAACAGATTTGAGTAAAACCCCATTCCTTGTTCCACGGTTGGAACTGGGTGTATCACTCCCATTTTTAACAGGTCTTCTACACAATGTAAGAATGCCTGTCTCTTTATTTGGTTTGAAGATAAGTGAGACATGTGGAACCTTCCCCTTGGGGGTAGTTCCTTGAATTCCAGAAGATAACCCTGAGAAACTATTTCTAGTGCCCAGGGATCCTGAACATCTCTTGCCCAAGCCTGAGCGAAGAGAGAGAGTCTGCCCCCTACTAGATCCGGTCCCGGATCGGGGGCTACCCCTTCATGCTGTTTTGTTAGCAGCAGCAGGCTTCTTGGCCTGCTTACCCTTGTTCCATGAGAGATTCCAAAAGAAGTTAGTGGAGTTGTATGCAGGCAGCACAACTTAGTTAAAAATTAATGAAGTTTATTAAATCATTTAAAACTGATACAAGCACAGAAACAATTGTCACCCAAACACACAGGGGAAAGACTGCCTTCCTACCCTTGTTCCAGCCTTGCATCGGTTTCCAAGCTGGTTTGGTTTGCGAAGCATTACCCTCTTGTCTAGAGGCTGCAGAGTTGGAGGCCGGTCCGTTCCTGAAATTGCGAAAGGAACGAAAATTAGACTTATTCTTGGCTTTGTCTGAGATAATCTCTTTCAATTCTGGCCCAAAAAGAGTTTTACCCTTGAAGGGGATATTAAGCAATTTTGTCTTGGAAGATACATCCGCTGACCAAGACTTTAGCCAGAGCGCTCTGCGCGCCACAATTGCAAACCCAGAATTTTTCGCCGCTAATCTAGCTAACTGCAAAGCGGCATCTAAAATAAAGGAATTAGCTAACTTAAGTGCGTGAACTCTGTTCATAACCTCCTCATACGGAGTCTCTCTACTGAGCGACTTTTCTAGTTCCTCGAACCAGAACCATGCTGCTGTAGTGACAGGAATAAAGCACGAAATAGGTTGCAGGAGGTAACCTTGCTGTACAAAAATCTTTTTAAGCAAACCCTCCAATTTTTTATCCATAGGATCTTTGAAAGCACAATTATCCTCGATAGGAATAGTAGTGCGCTTGGCTAGTGTAGAAACTGCCCCCTCGACCTTAGGGACTGTCTGCCATAAGTCCTTTCTGGGGTCGACCATAGGAAATAATTTCTTAAATATAGGAGGGGGAACAAAAGGTATGCCGGGCTTCTCCCACTCCTTATTCACTATGTCCGCCACCCGCTTGGGTATAGGAAAAGTGTTGGGGTGCACCGGAACCTCTAGGAACTTGTCCATCTTGCACAATTTTTCTGGAATGACCAGGTTGTCACAATCATCCAGAGTAGATAACACCTCCTTAAGCAGTGCGTGGAGATGCTCTAATTTAAATTTAAATGTCACAACATCAGGTTCTGCCTGTTGAGAAATTCTACCTGAATCTGAAATTTCCCCATCTGACAAAACCTCCCTCATAGCCCCTTCAGATTGGTGTGAAGGTATGACAGAGCAATTATCATCAGCGCCCTCCTGCTCTACAGTGTTTAAAACAGAGCAATCGCGCTTTCTCTGAAACGCAGGCATTTTGGATAAAATATTTGCTATGGAGTTATCCATTACTGCCGTCAATTGTTGCATAGTAACAAGCATTGGCGCGCTAGAAGTACTAGGGGTCTCCTGCGTGGGCAAAACTGGTGTAGACACAGAAGGAGATGATGTAGAACTATGTCTACTCCCTTCATCTGATGAATCATCTTGGGCAACTTTACTATCTGTGGCAGTACTGTCCTTACTTTGTTTGGACGCTATGGCACAATTATCACACAATCTTGAAGGGGGAGAAACATTGGCTTCCATACATACAGAACATAGTTTATCTGAAGGTACAGACATGTTAAACAGGCTTAAACTTGTCAATAAAATACAAAAACCGTTTTAAAACAAAACCGTTACTGTTACACTTTATTACTGAATATGTGAAAAACTATGAAGGAATTGTTCAAATTTAACCAAATTTTCACCACAGTGTCTTAAAGCATTCAAAGCATTGCACCCCAAATTTCAGACCTTTAACCCTTAAAATGAAGAAACCGGAGCCGGTTTCAGTTTTAACCCCTCTACAGTCCCCGCTACAGCCTTTGCTGCGACTTTACCAAACCCAGGGGGGAATACGATACCAAATGAAGCCTTCTAGGAACCTTTTCAACTACTTTCAGACCCACACACATGCAGCTGCATGTCCTGCTCTCAAAAGTAACTGCGCAGTAATGGCGCGAAAATGAGGCTCAGCCTACTACAGGGAAGGCCCTTCCTGACTGGAAAGGTGTCTAAACCAGTGCCTGACGTTAAAAAACGTTCCCCAAAGTTTATAAGTGTGAATTTCAACATCAAGCTGTATAAAATGCCCAAATAAAGCAATCAATCTTGCCCATAAAAGTGTCTACCAGTTTTATAGCCCATATTAAGCCCTTTATTCTGTTTGAGACTAAGAAAATGGCTTACCGGTCCCCATGAGGGGAAATGACAGCCTTCCAGCATTACACAGTCTTGTTAGAAATATGGCTAGTCATACCTTAAGCAGAAAAGTCTGCTAACTGTTTCCCCCAACTGAAGTTACTTCATCTCAACAGTCCTATGTGGAAACAGCAAACGATTTTAGTTACTGCTGCTAAAATCATATTCCTCTCACAAACAGAACTCTTCATCTTTTTCTGTTTCAGAGTAAATAGTACATACCAACACTATTTTAAAATAACAAACTCTTGATAGTAGAATAAAAAAATACAACTAAACACCACATACTCTTCACGATCTCCGTGGAGATGTTGCCTGTGCAACGGCAAAGAGAATGACTGGGGTGGGCGGAGCCTAGGAGGGACTATGTGGACAGCTTTTGCTGTGCTCTTTGCCATTTCCTGTTGGGGAGAAGAATATTCCCACAAGTTATGGATGATGCCGTGGACCGGACACACCAATGTTGGAGAAATATGCACTAAACAAACAAAATTGGCCAAGGCCCAATATTTCTGTGAAAATCTAAACAATAACATATGAAACCCTAGAAAGTTTTGGAGAGTCATAAATAACTTACACACTCCCCCAATCCACTCCCAACTCTCCACTGTCAAAGTCAAACCCTGCAACTTCCCTTAGAAGTAGAAAATGCCTTTAACAATTATTTTGTCAGATGCTCCACCACCCTGATTGATAAACTAATAAATGACACACATCCTGAAACTACAAATGTGGATCAGGCCCCACTAAATCTGCAAAGACCCAATATATATAATAGAGAAGTTCAATTTTAGACCTGTACCCATCAATGTCATTAAGAAACACCTTAATAATCTAAAAATGAAAAAAAAAAAAACATAATTTATGTAAGAACTTACCTGATAAATTCATTTCTTTCATATTAGCAAGAGTCCATGAGCTAGTGACGTATGGGATATACATTCCTACCAGGAGGGGCAAAGTTTCCCAAACCTTAAAATGCCTATAAATACACCCCTCACCACAC
Organism: Bombina bombina; assembly: GCF_027579735.1. Classification (NCBI taxonomy): domain Eukaryota; kingdom Metazoa; phylum Chordata; class Amphibia; order Anura; family Bombinatoridae; genus Bombina; species Bombina bombina. The sequence continues at coordinate 866,805,759 of NC_069501.1, read as the reverse complement.
CCACAATTCAGTTTAACGAATAGCCAAGAAGTGGGGTGATAAGAAAAAAGTGCGAAAGCATATAAAAATAAGGAATTGGAATAATTGTGCTTTATACAAAAAAATCATAACCACCACAAAAAAGGGCGGGCCTCATGGACTCTTGCTAATATGAAAGAAATTAATTTATCAGGTAAGTTCTTACATAAATTATGTTTTCTTTCATGTAATTAGCAAGAGTCCATGAGCTAGTGACGTATGGGATAATGACTACCCAAGATGTGGATCTTTCCACACAAGAGTCACTAGAGAGGGAGGGATAAAATAAAGACAGCCAATTCCTGCTGAAAATAATCCACACCCAAAATAAAGTTTAATGAAAAACATAAGCAGAAGATTCAAACTGAAACCACTGCCAGAAGTACTTTTCTACCAAAAACTGCTTCAGAAGAAGAGAATACATCAAAATGGTAGAATTTTGTAAAAGTATGCAAGGAGGACCAAGTTGCTGCTTTGCAAATCTGATCAATCGAAGCTTCATTCCTAAACACCCAGGAAGTAGAAACTGAACTAGAAGAATGAACTGTAATCCTTAGAGGCGGAGTTTTACCCGACTCGACATAAGCATGATGAAATAAAGATTTCAACCAAGATGCCAAAGAAATGGCAGAAGCTTTCTGGCCTTTTCTAGAACCGGAAAAGATAACAAATAAACTAGAAGTCTTACGAAAAGACTTAGTAGCTTCAACATAATATTTCAAAGCTCTAACAACATCCAAAGAATGCAACGATTTCTCCTTAGAATTCTTAGGATTAGGACATAATGAAGGAACCACAATTTCTCTACTAATGTTGTTGGAATTCACAACTTTAGGTAAAAAAACAAAAGAAGTTCGCAACACCGCCTTATCCTGATGAAAAATCAGAAAAGGAGACTCACAAGAAAGAGCAGATAATTCAGAAACTCTTCTGGCAGAAGAGATTGCCAAAAGGAACAAAACTTTCCAAGAAAGTAATTTAATGTCCAATGAATGCATAGGTTCAAACGGAGGAGCTTGAAGAGCCCCCAGAACCAAATTCAAACTCCAAAGAGGAGAAATTGACTTAATGACAGGTTTTATACAAACCAAAGCTTGTACAAAACAATGAATATCAGGAAGAATAGCAATCTTTCTATGAAAAAGAACAGAAAGAGCAGAGATTTGACCTTTCAAGGAACTTGCGGACAAACCCTTATCTAAACCATCCTGAAGAAATTGTAAAATTCTCGGTATTCTAAAAGAATGCCAAAAAATGATGAGAAAGACACCAAGAAATATAAGTCTTCCAGACTCTATAATATATCTCTCTAGATACAGATTTACGCGCCTGTAACATAGTATTAATCACAGAGTCAGAGAAACCTCTTTGACCAAGAATCAAGCGTTCAATCTCCATACCTTTAAATTAAAGGATTTCAGATCCTAATAGAAAAAAAGGACCTTGCGACAGAAGGTCTGGTCTTAACGGAAGAGTCCATGGTTGGCAAGAGGCCATCCGGACCAGATCCGCATACCAAAATCTGTGAGGCCATGCCGGAGCTACCAGCAGAACAAACGAGCATTCCTTCAGAATCTTGGAGATTACTCTTGGAAGAAAAACTAGAGGCGGAAAGATATAGGCAGGATGATACTTCCAAGGAAGTGATAATGCATCCACTGCCTCCGCCCGAGGATCCCAGGATCCGGACAGATACCTGGGAAGTTTCTTGTTTAGATGAGAAGCCATCAGATCTATTTCTGGGAGTTCCCACATTTGAACAATCTGAGGAAATACCTCTGGGTGAAGAGACCATTCGCCCAGGTGCAACGTTTGGCGACTGAGATAATCCGCTTTCCAATTGTCCATACCTGGGATATGAACCGCAGAGATTAGACAGGAGCTGGATTCCGCCCAAACCAAAATTCGAGATACTTCTTTCATAGCCAGAGGACTGTGAGTTCCTCCTTGATGATTGATGTATGCCACAGTTGTGACATTGTCTATCTGAAAACAAATGAACAACTCTCTCTTTAGAAGAGGCCAAGACTGAAGAGCTCTGAAAATTGCACGGAGTTCCAAAATATTGATCGGAAATCTCACCTCCTGAGATTCCCAAACCCCTTGTGCCGTCAGATACCCCCACACAGCTCCCCAACCTGTAAGACTTGCATTTGTTGAGATTATAGTCCAGGTCGGAAGAACAAAGAAGCCCCCTGAACTAAACGATGGTGATCTGTCCACCATGTCAGAGAGTGTCGTAAAATCGGTTTAAAGATATTAATTGAGATATCTTTGAGTAATCCCTGCACCATTGGTTCAGCATACAGAGCTGAAGAGGTCGCATGTGAAAACGAGCAAAGGAGATCGCATCTGATGCGGCAGTCCTAAGACCTAACATTTCCATGCATAAGGCTACCAAAGGGAATGATTGTGACTGAAGGTTTTGACAAGCTGATATCAATGTTAAAACTTCTCTTGTCTGACAAGGACAGAGTCATAGACACTGAATCTATCTAGAAACCTAAAAAGGTTACCCTTGTCTGAGGAATCAATGAACTGAATGGTAAATTGATCCTCCAACCATGAACTTGAAGAAACAACACAAGTCGATTCGTATGAGATTCTTCGAAAATGAGAAGACTGAGCAAGTACCAAGATATCGTCCAAATAAGGAAATACCAAAACCCTGTTCTCTGATTACAGAAAGAAGGGCACCGAGAACCTTTGAAAAAAAATTCTTGGAACTGAGGCTAGGCCAAACGGTAGAGCCACAAAACTGGTAATGCTTGTCCAAAAAGAGAATCCTAGACACTAAAAGTGATCTGGATGAATCGGAATATGCAGATACACATCCTGTAAATCTATTGTAGACATATAATGCCCTTGCTAAACAAAAGGCAGGATAGTCCTACAGTAACCATCTTGAATGTTGGTATCCTAACATAACGATTCAATAATGATAGATCCGGAACTGGTCTGAAGGAATTGACCTTCTTTGGTACAATGAAGAGATAAAATAAAACCCCAGCCCCTGTTCCAGAACTGGAACTGGCATAATCACTCCAGCCAACTCTAGATCTGAAACACATTTCAGAAATGCTGAGCCTTTGCTGTGTTACCTGGGACACGGAAAAAGAAAAAAATCTCTTAGCAGGAGGCCTTAACTTGAAGCCAATTCTGTACCTTTCTGAAACAATGTTCTGAAACCAGAGATTGAGAACGGAATTGATCCAAATTTCTTTGAAGAAAACGTAATCTGCCCCATACCAGCTGAGCTGGAATAAGGGCCGCACCTTCATAGGTACTTAGGAGCTGGCTATAGGTTTCTATAAGGCTTGGATATATTCCAAACTGGAAATAGTTTCCAAACTGATACCGCTCCTGAGGATGAAGGATCAGGCTTTTGTTCCTTGTTGCGAGGAAAGGAACGAAAATGATTATTTACCCTGGAAAGAAAGGGAAAGCAAAGTTAACTTAGAAGACATATCAGCATTCCAAGTTTAATCCATAAAGCTTTTCTAGCTAAAATAGCTAGAGACATATACCTGATATCAACTCTAATGATATCAAAAGATGGTATCACCAATAAAATTATTAGCATGTTATAGAATAATAATAATGCTATAAAATTATGATCTGTTACTTGTTGCGCTAAAGCTTCTAACCAAAAAGTTGAAGCTGCAGCAACATCCGCTTAAAATATAGCAGGTCTAAGAAGATTACCTGAACATAAGTAAGCTTTTCTTAGAAAAGATTCAATTTTCCTATCTAAAGGATCCTTAAATGAAGTACTATCTGCCGTAGGAATAGTAGTACATTAGCAGGAGTAGAGACAGCCCCATAACCTTAGGGATTTTTGTCCCAAAAAACTCTAATCTGTCAGATGGCACAGGATATAATTGCTTAAACGTCTAGAAGGAGTAAATAAATTACCCAAATTATTCCATTCCCTGGAAATTACTTCAGAAATAGCATCAGGGAGATTAAACACTTCTGGAATAACTACAGGAGATTAAAAACCTTATTTAAACGTTTACATTTAGTATCAAGAGGACCAGAATCCTCTATTTCTAATGCAAATAATACTTCTTTAAGTAAAGAACGAATAAATTCCATCTTGAACACATACAAAGATTTATCAGCATCAACCTCTGAGACAGAAACCTCTGAACCAGAAGAACCATTATCAGTATCAGAATGATGATGTTCATTTAAAAATTCATCTGAAAAAAGAGAAGTTTTAAAAGACTTTTATGTATACTAGAAGGAGAAATAACAGACATAGCCTTCTTAATGGATTTAAAAAAAAAAAAAAAAAAAAAAAAAATCTCTTATGTTATCAGGAACACTCTGAAAATTAGATGTTGATGGAACAGCAACAGGTAATATAACAGTACTAAAGGAAATTTTATCTGCATTAATAAGTTTGACATGACATGCAATACAAACAACAGCTGGAGAAACAGATACCAAAAGTTTATAGCAGATACACTTAGCTTGGTAGCTCCAGCACTGGGCAGTGATTTTCCTGAAGTATCTTCTGACTCAGTTGCAACGTGGAACATCTTGCAATATGTAAAAGAAAAAAAAACAATATATAAAGCAAAATTGATCAAATTCCTTAAATGACAGTTTCAGGAATGGGAAAAAAATGCCAGTGAACAAGCTTCTAGCAACCAGAAGCAATAAATAATGAGACTTAAATAATGTGGAGACAAAAAATGACGCCCATATTTTTTAGCGCCAAAAAAGACGCCCACATTATTTGGCGCCTAAATGCTTATGGCGCCAAAAATGACGCCACATCCGGAACGCCGACATCTTTGACGCAAAAAAAGTCAAAAAATGACGCAACTTCCGGCGACACGTATGACGCCAGAAACAGAAAAAAAAAATTTTGCGCCAAAAAAGTCTGCGCCAAGAATGACGCAATAAAATGAAGCATTTTCTGCCCCCGCGAGCCTAACAGCGCACAGGGAAAAAGTCAAATTTTTTAAGGTAAGAAAAAATGATTGAAACAAATGCATTTATCCCAAATATGAAACTGACTGTCTGAAAAATAAGGAATGCTGAACATTCTGAGTCAAGGCAAATAAATGTTTGAATACATATATTTAGAACTTTATAAACAAAGTGCCCAACCATAGCTTAGAGTGTCACAGAAAATAAGATTTACTTACCCCAGGACACTAAACTACATGTTTGTAGAAAGCCAAACCAGTACTGAAACGAGAATCAGCAGAGGTAATGGTATATATAAGAGTATATCGTCGATCTGAAAAGGGAGGTAAGAGATGAATCTCTACGACCGATAACAGAGAACCTATGAAATAGACCCCGTAGAAGGAGATCACTGCATTCAAATAGGCAATACTCTCCTCACATCCCTCTGACATTCACTGCACGCTGAGAGGAAAACCGGGCTCCAACTTGCTGCGGAGCGCATATCAACGTAGAATCTAGCACAAACTTACTTCACCACCTCCATCGGAGGCAAAGTTTGTAAACTGAATTGTGGGTGTGGTGAGGGGTGTATTTATAGGCATTTTAAGGTTTGGGAAACTTTGCCCCTCCTGGTAGGAATGTATATCCCATACGTCACTAGCTCATGGACTCTTGCTAATTACATGAAAGAAATAGCCTGGACCTAATCAAATCCCAGCAATGCTATTGAAGCTCAGTGCGTCGGCAATTGCTAAACCTGTCACAATGCTAATTAACGAATCCTTGGTGTCTGGATACATACCCAAACTTTGAAAGACTGCAAGAGTAGTGCCTATCCATAAAAGTGGTGAGTTAACCTTGGTTACCAACTATCCCCCAATATCATTGCTCCCAGTATTGTAAAAAATCTTAGAAAAATGCGTCCATACGCAACTATGTGAGTATTACCAACAATCTAACTATCTGACCCCTGTTCAATCAGGTTTTCGCCTGAATCACTCCACTACAACTGCCCTCCTAAAAAGTTTGCAATGACATCCAAACTGGCATGGAACAAGGAGACCTAACTGGAGCTATTTTCCTTGATTTTGCAAAGGCCTTTGACACAGTAGACCATGACATACTACTGCTCAAACTAAAAAAATTTAGGTATTGGTGATCGTCCGCTAACCTGGTTTCGATCATATGTATCAGATCGATCACAGTACACAGTATATCTCCATTTCTGACAGCGACTCCCTCCCTCTCCCAGTCACGTGTGGTGTTCCCCAAGGTTCCATTCTCGGCCCCCTACTATTCACATTATTTATAAATGATCTGCCAAATGTCTGCAAATCCTCAACTGTACACATGTACACAGACAAAACGGTAATCTATGCAAACAAATCCGATCTGCCGCAGCTTGAGGCAGTGCTCCAAGACCAGTTCACAGAAGTAGAAAAGTGGATCTCAAAAAACAAACTCTTCCTAAACATTGACAAAACTGTCACAATGATCTTTGGAACGGTACCTAAATTACACAAACTACAAAATTCCCATCTATGCATCAAAACAAAATAAAATTGCACACTGTCCGCAGTCAACTCTTTCAAATACTTGGGTATGTTGTTAGACCCCAATCTATCTTTTGGCCTCCACATAGAAAAACTTGCATCTAAACTCTATCCAAAACTAGGTGCCCTATACAGAAACAAATCCTGCCTCAGCCCTACAGTAAAGGAAAAGATTTTACAGCAAATGCTGATGCTAATCATGGATTATGGGGATGTAGTATATGCACCTGCACCGCAAACTCACCTAAATAAACTTAATACACTGTATAACGCGTTATGCCCCTTTGTGCTACAATGTAACTACAGGACCCACCATTGTGACATGCTAAAAGAACTAAACTCGCTGTCGCTCGAATCCAGACGCACCCTCCATCTTTCCAGCCTTGTGTTTAAGAGCTTTTCTGGGAAGCTCCCACCCTACCTGAGCAGAATGCTCTCCCCGGCTGTTCCCACCTCCCATAACCTCCGATCCAGTACAAACACATTATTTAGCTTGCCTCTATACAAAAAGAAAGCAGCTTGATACTCCTTTTCCTACAGAGCACCACAATTATGGAACAAACTCCTGCACACTTTAAAACCTTCCCCAAGCCTAATATCCTTTAAGAGATCTCTCTCTGCATATCTCAAAACAGAATGCACCTGTCATGGTTGATTATATATTTCCTACCTGTTCTATGTTAAATTTTGCATATAATATGTATTAATATTGTTTTTGTATTTTATTGTACCCTATTGTATCAATGCAATGTTTTGTGGACCCAGGACATACTTGAAAACGAGAGAAATCTCAATGTATCCTTCCTGGTAAAAAACTATATTATGTATTTTAAGAAAATTTGCTAGGGACACGAAACCCATAATTTTTCTTTCATGAATCAGAAAGAGCATACAATTTTAAACAACCATAATTCACTCCATCAACTTTGCTTCATTCTCTTGGTATCCTTTCCTGAAAGAGCAGCAATACATTAATGGGAGCTAGCTCAACACATCTAGCAAGCCAATTACAACAAAGGATACCAAGAGAACAAATATAAGTGTATTTAAAAGTGTCTTAAAATGGCATGTTCTCCCTAAAGTTTAATTTTGACTTTCCTATCCCTTTAACCCCTTAGTGACCAGACCATTTTTCAATTTTCTTACCGTTAAGGACCAGAGCTGTTTTTACATTGTTGCAGTGTTTGTGTTTAGCTGTAATTTTCCTCTTACTCATTTACTGTACCCACACATATTATATACCGTTTTTCTTACCATTAAATGGACTTTCTAAAGATACCATTATTTCCATCATATCATATAATTTACTATAATTTTTTTTTTAATAAAATATGATGAAAAAACAAACCAAAAAAACAAACAACAATTTTTCTAACTTTGACCCCCAAAGTCCCTTACGTATCTACAACCACCAAAAAATTCCCCATGCTAAATAGTTTCTAAATTTTTTCCTGAGTTTAGAAATACCCAATGTTTACATGTTCTTTGCTTTTTTTGCAAGTTATAGAGCAATAAGTACAAGTAGCAACTATTTCCTAACCATTTTTTTTTCAAAATTAGCGACTTACATTGTAACTGATAAAAATCGTTCACTTTTTTACAATTTTAGGTTTCTCACTGAAATTATTTACAAACAGCTTGTGCAATTATGGCACAAATGGTTGTAAATGCTTCTCTGGGATCTCCAATGTTCAGAAATAGCAGACATATATGGCTTTGGCATTGCTTTTTGGTAATTAGAAGGCCTCTAAATGCAGCTGCGCACCACACTTGTATTATGCCCAGCAGTAAAGGGGCTAATTAGGTAGCTTGTAGGGTTAATTTTAGCTTTAGTGTAGAGATCAGCCTCCCACCTGACACATCCCACCCACTGATCCCTCCCCCACCCCCCCAAAGGTCACCCCCATCTTAAGTACTGGCAGAAAGTCTGCCAGTATAAAAATAAAAGGTTTTTTTTGTTTCTTTTATATATATATATATATATATATATATATATATATATATATATTTATTTATTTATTTTCTGCAGGGTAGTATCCCTCCTTACCACCTCACCTCCCTGACCCCCACAAACAGTTCTCTTACCCTCCCCCCTCTAACTGTTAAGCACCATTTTAGGTACTGGAAGCTATCTATCTGCCAGTACCCAGTTTCCAGTAAAATTGGGCTAAATTTAAAAAAAAAAAATTAAACCCATTTTTTCCGTAGTGTAGCTGCCCCCCACTCAATAACCTACCTCGCTCCCCCTCCCAGATCCCTTTTCAAAAATCTCTTAACACCCTCTCCCTCCTTCCCACATCACTTTCCATAGTGTAGTGGTCCCACCTGCTCCTGCCCCCCTCCCACGACCCCTCCCATCCAATCCAGAGATGGGTCGCCCACTTGCCTCCCTCCTGTCCCTCCCACGCCACCAACGATCAACACCATCGCTGGCCGATGCAGAGAGGACCATAGAGTGGCCCTCTCTGCATCGGTTGCTTACCAGAGAGTATTGCAGGATACCTTAATATTGAGGCATCATTGAAATACCCTCAAAGTGTCTGGAAGCGATCATGCTTGAAACCCCTGAGGACATGCCAGGCGGGTCCTTGGTCGTTAACGACCGTTTTTTGTAGGACGTGCCTGGCACGGCCTTAGTCGCTAAGTAGTTAAATAAACATTTTTTTTACTTTTGCTGTTTTTTCTTTATAGCAGCAAGATTTTGTGTACAGTTTTAATATACCACAAAAGACAGTAGCTGCAGTTTTTTTGTATTATAAAAGCGAGTTTTTAAATAATTTTACATGTTTTTAAAAGAAGACAGCTTGTTTTGACATTTTATTTATATAGCCACTACAGGTTTACAGATAGCTCAGCATGCTAAGGCATTGTGGCTGAGCTCTGTAGCAACCCAAGGGTTGCAGGTTCGATCCCAGACGAGGTCCTCTCAGCCTTTCATCCTTCTGAGGTTGATAAAATGAGCAGCGCCTTGAGACCCTTACGGGTGATTAGCCGCGCTTTACAAGTACCCAATACATACATATACATACATAGTACTGAACATGTTTAGTTCAAATATTGCATCATGTTATTTGTTAATAACTCGTTTGGTTAAGTGAAACTGCACAAATAGCAGTAAACCCTTTAAGTACATTGTGTACTTTGGTTTATTTCTAATATTGCAATTGTACTTTACCAAACTTGTTCTATTTTAGTAATTGCCATATTAAAGTAAACCAAAGTAAGTTCACACTGTACTGAAATTTTCACTTTTTTTGCAGTTCATTACTACTGTAGTTTACTATAGTCTCAAAAGAAAATCACACTAAGGATAAACTGTTAATAGTAATAATCATGGGTAATATGTAAGTAATGTGCTTCAGTTTCTATTAAATATAGATGTCATTGTATCGCTACTTCTTACTGCAATATGGTTAGCTATTTAAAACATTTACTATTAGGTGGAGTTTCAACTTAATCCTTGAAAGGGAACAAAAACCCAAGTTATATTTTATGATCTTAACACATTTCCTTTATAAAAGGTCTATGACAGATATTTAGATTTAATAAGTAATTTAATAAGTAATTAGGCAAATTTAGATTTAATAAGTAATTTAATAAGTAATTAGGCAAATCAGTCATAACATAACCACACTTAATGGCCTCATTCTTATGACAACAGTAGTTAAGCATACATTTTACATATTTTCTAAGATTGCTACAAGAGATCAAGTTCACTATTATTAAAGGGACATAAAAGTATAATAAAACAATGCTCTTACGCATTAAAGGGCCATAATAGTAAAACAATGACATGCTTTAATCCCTTAGAGCATGTAATTTTATGACTATCGACCATGCTCTAACCCCCTGAAAGGGGTTAAACACACAGTAGAAGTGTCGCTTGGCACTGCTGGTACCATGTGGAACCCGTCACTAATCCAATCAGCAGTGCTAGTCGCACAACTCATTAGATTAGAGCACATCATTTTTGGACTAAAATTGCCCGTTAAAGCATTTTCAGCTGCAAATAAGCAGTTTTTAAAATGTTAACCTATCACAATCAGTCATTTTTCCATTGTTTTTTCAAACCCAAAAACTCATTTTCAATTTAATGAAATTATGGTCTAGATTAATTGAGCCTCTCTTCACCTCTCACTAGTGAGTGATCCTGTGATTTACATATTTAATTGTATGTATTGGGGAAATAAATGATTTCTCATACAGCAAATGAGAACTACTTGTAAATAAAAAGCCCAACTGCAACATGTAGAAAGCACATTTGGCAAACATTCTTAAAATGCCTGTACTTGACTGATACTGGCATTTTCTGCACTGTTAAAGTGAAGGTCCATTTTTATGAATTAGTGCCCATTTTTTAATAAACCTATTAAAAACAAGGGCACTTTAATCACAGCGTTGCATCAGGCCAAGATTACCCCGGGGGGGGGAGGGGGAGCTGTGATTGGAGGAAGCCTGATTCGTCATTTCTGATGTCTGCAGAGGCTTCCAACGGCTGGTGGAATCGCTGGAGCGGCATTCAGGAGTAAGATTTTGAAGAAAACAGTGAAATGTCAAGTTTGATGAATTAAAGTGCCCTTGTTTTTAATAGGTTTATTAAAAACAGGGCACTTATTCATCAAAATGGATCTTCACTTTAAGTTATAGTCCTTTGTTTTTTTTAAAGTGAGATTTATACAGCAATTACATCAGCACAAACAAGATCTTATTTTTTGGTGTTCTATGTTGTTTGTTGGCATTCTAGATCTATCTGGTGCCACTCATAAATCTGTGAAATTAATGATATTCCTTTAAAAAATAAAATAAAAAATGAATGAATAAGAAAATATCCACGTTAGAACAATCTGTTCCGAGGTGTTGTGGTATTTTGCAATTTATTTATTTTTTCCATTTTTTTTTAAATCTATTTGTAATGCATCTGGAAACAGCTTGTTAGGATCCTTCAGATATTTCTCTAACAAAACAATACTAGCCGGTAGTCTTGTTATCCCAGCATCAAGTGGAGTGATAACGAAAAATCTTAGAGATAGTAGAGTTAGGACCCAGGAGGGTGATATGCTGAGCACTAGGAGGAAAGCCAGGAGCCATTAACCAGGAAATGAATGGAAAGGTCAAAGCAGAGTCGACAGGCCAGAGGTCAAACCAAACGGTTACAGGAAACAGAGTCCAAAAGTCCAAATGCTTAGTCAGGGAAATACAAGGTCAAAACCTAATCAGGCAACAGAGTGAAATCAGCAGACAGAATGGTCAAATGAGGTCCGAGTCACAAGCCAAAAATGATATCCAATATAGTAAAAGGCACACCCACGAGTTAAACTCAATAGTAGGGCAATGAGAAAGAGAATCTGAATGGCATTTAAAGGAAAAAAGGGCGCCAAAGATGATGCAAGAATAATGCGTCAAAAAACGGAGCTACGAGTGAAACCAGAGTGCGGCGTCAAATATGACGCGAGACGTACACTTATTATTAACAACTTTATGAAAAGATCCGTCAAAACACCTTAAAGGGACAGTCAACACCAGAAATTTTGTTGTTTTAAAAGATAGATAATCCCTTAATTACCAATTCCCCAGTTTTGCATAACCAACACAGTTATAATTATACACGTTTTATCTCTGTAATTACCTTGTATCTAAGCCTCAGCAGACTGCCCCCTTATTTCAGTTCTTTTGACAGACTTGCATTTTAGCCAATCAGAGCTGTCTCCATGGTAAATTCACGTGCATGAGCTCAATGTTTATCTATATAAAAACACGTGAACTAATGCCCTCTAGTGGTGAAAAACTATCAAAATGCATTTAGATTAGAGGGCGGCCTTCAAGGTCTAAGAAATTAGCATATGAACCTCCTAGGTTTAGCTTTCAACAAAGAATACCAAGAGAACAAAGCAAAAACATAATTTATGCTTACCTGATAAATTTATTTCTCTTGTAGTGTATCCAGTCCACGGATCATCCATTACTTATGGGATATTAACTCCCTCCCCAACAGGAAGTGCAAGAGGATTCACCCAGCAGAGCTGCTATATAGCTCCTCCCCTAACTGCCATTACCAGTCATTCAACCGAAAACATGCAGAGAAAGGAAAACCATAGGGTGCAGTGGTGACTGTAGTTTAATGGAAAAAATACCTGCCTTAAAGTGACAGGGCGGGCCGTGGACTGGATACACTACAAGAGAAATAAATTTATCAGGTAAGCATAATTTATGTTTTCTCTTGTTAAGTGTATCCAGTCCACGGATCATCCATTACTTATGGGATACCAATACCAAAGCTAAAGTACACGGATGACGGGAGGGGACAGGCAGGCTCTTTATACGGAAGGAACCACTGCCTGAAGAACCTTTCTCCCAAAAACAGCCTCCGAAGAAGCAAAAGTGTCAAATTTTGTAAAATTTGGAAAAAGTATGAAGAGAAGACCAAGTTGCAAGCCTTGCAAATCTGTTCAACAGAAGCCTCATTCTTAAAGGCCCAAGTGGAAGCCACAGCTCTAGTAGAATGTGCTGTAATTCTTGTCAGGAGGCTGCTGTCCAGCAGTCTCATAGGCTAACCGTATTATGCTACGAAGCCAAAAGGAGAGAGAGGTAGCCGAAGCTTTTTGACCTCTCCTCTGACCAGAATAACGACAAACAGGGAAGACGTTTGTCGAAAATCCTTAGTTGCCTGTAGATAAAATTTCAGGGCATCGGACTACATCTAGATTGTGTAGCAGACGTTCCTTTTTCGAAGAAGGATTAGGACACAAAGATGGAACCACAATCTCTTGATGATATTCCTGTTAGTGACCACCTTAGGTAGGAACCCAGGTTTAGTACGCAGAACTACCTTGTCTGAATGAAAAATCAGATAAGGAGAATCACAATGTAAGGCAGATAACTCAGAGACTCTTCGAGCCGAGGAAATCGCCATTAAAAACAGAACTTTCCAAGATAACAACTTGATATCAATGGAATGAAGGGGTTCAAACGGAAACCCCCTGTAAAACATTAAGAACTAAGTTCAAACTCCATGGTGGAGCAACAGTTTTAAACACAGGGCTTGATCCTAGCTAAAGCATGACAAAAAGCTTGAACGTCCGGAACTTCTGACAGACGTTTGTGTAAAAGAATGGACAGAGCTGAAATCTGTCCCTTTAAGGAACTAGCGGATAAACCCTTTTCTAAACCTTCTTGTAGAAAAGACAATGAGTAACTCTTGGATTCGCACCAATATAAGTATTTGTGCCATATCTTATGGTAAATCTTTCTGGTAACAAGGCCTTCCTAGCCTGTATTAAGGTATCAATAACTGACTCAGAAAAAACCACGTTTTGATAAAATCAAGCGTTCAATTTCCAAGCAGTCAGCTTCAGAGAAATTAGATTTTGATGTTTGAAGGGACCCTGGATCAGAAGGTCCTGTTTCAGAGGTAGCGACCAAGGTGGACAGGATGACATGTCCACTAGATCTGCATACCAAGTCCTGCGTGGCCATGCAGGCGCTATTAGAATCACTGATGCTCCTCTCCTGTTTGATTCTGGCAATCAATCGAGGAAGCATCGGGAAGGGGTGGAAACACATAAGCCATCCCGAAGGTCCAAGGTGCTGTCAAAGCATCTATCAGAACCGCTCCCGGATCCCTGGATCTGGACCCGTAATGAGGAAGCTTGGCGTTCTGTCGAGACGCCATGAGATCTATCTCTGGTTTGCCCCAACGTCGAAGTATTTGGGCAAAGACCACCGGATGAAGTTCCCACTCCCCCGGATGAAAAGTCTGACGACTTAAGAAATCCGCCTCCCAGTTCTCCACTCCCGGGATGTGGATTGCTGACAGGTGGCAAGAGTGAGACTCTGCCCAGCGAATTATCTTTGATACTTCCATCATTGCTAGGGAGCTTCTTGTCCCTCCCTGATGGTTGATGTAAGCTACAGTCATGATGTTGTCCGACTGAAACCTGATGAACCCCCGAGTTGTTAACTGGGGACAAGCCAGAAGGGCATTGAGAACTGCTCTCAATTCCAGAATGTTTATTGGTAGGAAACTCTCCTCCTGATTCCATTGTCCCTGAGCCTTCAGAGAATTCCAGACAGCGCCCCAACCTAGTAGGCTGGCGTCTGTTGTTACAATTGTCCAGTCCGGCCTGCTGAATGGCATCCCCCTGGACAGATGTGGCAGAGAAAGCCACCATAGAAGAGAATTTCTGGTCTCTTGATCCAGATTCAGAGTAGGGGACAAGTCTGAGTAATCCCCATTCCACTGACTTAGCATGCACAATTGCAGCGGTCTGAGATGTAGGCGTGCAAAGGGTACTATGTCCATTGCTGCTACCATTAAGCCGATCACCTCCATGCATTAAGCTACTAACAGGTGTTGAATGGAATGGAAGGACACGGCATGCATTTGAAGCTTTGTTAACCTGTCTTCATGTCAGGTAAATCTTCATTTCTACAGAATCTATAAGAGTCCCCAAGAAGGGAACTCTTGTGAGTGGAAAGAGAGAACTCTTCTTTTCGTTCACCTTCCATCCATGCAACCTTAGAAATGCCAGTACTAACTCTGTATGAGACTTGGCAGTTTGAAAGCTTGAAGCTTGTATCAGAATGTCGTCTAGGTACGGAGCTACCGCAATTCCTCGCGGTCTTAGTACCGCCAGAAGAGCACCCAGAACCTTTGTGAAGATTCTCGGAGCCGTAGCCAATCCGAATGGAAGAGCTACAAACTGGTAATGCCTGTCTAGAAAGGCAAACCTTAGATACCGGTAATGATCTTTGTGAATCGGTATGTGAAGGTAAGCATCCTTTAAATCCACTGTGGTCATGTACTGACCCTTTTGGATCATGGGTAAAATTGTCCGAATACTTTCCATTTTGAACGATGGAACTCTTAGGAATTTGTTTAGGATCTTTAAATCCAAGATTGGCCTGAAAGTTCCCTCTTTTTTGGGAACCACAAACAGATTTGAGTAAAACCCTTGTCCTTGTTCCGACCCGCGGAACCCGGATGGATCACTCCCATTAATAAAAGATCTTGTACGCAGCGTAGAAAACGCCTCTTTCTTTATTTGGTTTGTTGACAACCTTGACAGATGAAATCTCCCTCTTGGGGGAGAGAATTTGAAGTCTAGAAGGTATCCCTGAGATATGATCTCTAACGCCCAGGATCCTGGACATCTCTTGCCCAAGCCTGGGCGAAGAGAGAAAGTCTGCCCCCCACTAGATCAGCTTCCCGGATCGGGAGGCCCTCGATTCATGCTGTCTTAGGGGGCAGCAGCATGTTTCCTGGCCTGCTTGCCCTTGTTCCAGGACTGGTTAGGTCTCCAGCCCTTGTCTGTAGCGAGCAACAGCTCCTTCCTGTTTTGGTGCAGAGGAAGTTGATGCTGCTCCTGCTTTGAAATTACGAAAGGAACGAAAATTAGGACTGTCTAGCCTTAGGTTTTGGCTCTGTCTTGAGGCAAGGGGCTGGCCTTTACTTCCCTGTAAATGTCAGCGATAATTTCTTTCAACCCGGGCCCGAATAAGGTCTTGCCCTTTGAAAGGTATATTAAGCAATTTAGATTTAGAAGTAACGTCAGCTGACCAGGATTTTAGCCACAGTGCTCTGCGTGCCTGAATGGCGAATCCGGAATTGCTTAGCCGTAGTTATAGTAAATGTACTACGGCATCTGAAATAAATGTAGTTAGCTAACTTAAGGGCTTTAAGCTTGTGTGTAATCCTCATCTAATGGAGCTGATTCAAGTGTCTCTTCCAGAGACTCAAACCAAAATGCTGCTGCAGCCGTGACAGGCGCTATGCATGCAAGAGGGTTGCAATATAAAACCTTGTTGAACAAAACATTTTCTTAAGGTAACCCTCTAACTTTTTATCCATTGGAATCTGAAAAGGGCACAGCTATCCTCCACCGGGATAGTGGTACGCTTAGCTAAAGTAGAAACTGCTCCCTCCACCTTAGGGACCAGTTTTGCCATAAGTCCCGTGTGGTGGCGTCTATTGGAAACATCTTTCTAAATATCGGAGGGGGTGAGAACGGCACACCGGGTTCCTATCCCACTCCTTAGTAACAATTTCAGTAAGTCTCTTAGGTATAGGAAAAACGTCAGTACTCTCGCGGTACCCTAGCAAAATATTTATCCAACCTACACATTTTCTCTGGTATTGCAACTGGTGTTACAATCATTCAGAGCCGCTAACACCTCCCCATAGTAATACATGGAGGTTATCCAGCTTAAATTTAAATTTGAAATATCTGAATCCAGTTTGTTTGGATCAGAACCGTCACCCGCGAGAATGAAGCTCTCCGTCCTCATGTTCTGCAAATTGTGACGCAGGTGTCTGACATGGCCCTAATATAATCAGCGCACTCTGTTCTCTACCCGCAGAGTGATCACACTTACCTCTTAGGTTCTGGTAATTTAGCCAAAACTTCAGGCATAACAGTAGCCATATCCTGTAATGTGATTTGTAAGGCCGCCCAGATGTACTCGGCGCTACAATATCACGCACCTCCCGAGCGGGAGATGCAGGTACTGACACGTGAGGCGAGTTAGGTCGGCATAACTCTCCCCTCGTTGTTTGGTGAAATATGTTCAATTTGTACAGATTGACTTTTATTTAAAGTAGCATCAATACAGTTAGTACATTAATTTCTATTGGGCTCCACTTTGGCTTTAGCACATATAGCACAGATATCTTCCTCTGAATCAGACATGTTTAACACACTAGCAAATAAACTAGCAACTTGGAAATACTTTTCAAGTAATTTACTATAATATGAAAACGTACTGTGCCTATAAGAAGCACAGAAAAAGTTATGACAGTTGAAAATTAATAAACTGAAAAGTTATAGCAACAAATCTTTGTAAAAAACACAATTTTAGCAAAGGATTGCTCCCATTAGCAAAGGATAACTAACCCTGATAGCAGAAAAAAAAAATACAGAAATAACGTTTTTTTTTATCACAGTCAACTACAATATCACAGCTCTGCTGTGAGTGATTACCTCCCTCAAAACAAGTTTTGAAGACCCCTGAGTTCTGTAGAGAAGAACCGGCATCATGCAGGGAAGACAAACTTCTGACTGAATTTTTTGATGCGTAGCAAAAGCGCCAAAAAAGGCCCCTTCCCCTCACACATAACAGTGAGAGAGATCAGTAAACTGTCATAAATTAAATAAAACGACTGCCAAGTGGAAAAAAAAATAGTGCCCAAAACATTTTTTCACCCAGTACCTCAGAAAATTAAACGATTTTACATGCCTAGCAAAAAACGGTTTAAACATTAATAAATTGAGTGTTATTAAAAAGCCTGTGCTAGGTCCTGCAAATTAGGCTAAAGTTTTTATGCATACAGTATAATTCCAGTGAAGTGCCATTCCCCAGAATACTGAAGTGGTAAAATATAACATACATGACAGCCTGATACAGTTGCTGCTACTGCATTTAGAGCTGAGTTTACAGTTATATCGGTATGGCAGAATTTCTCATCAATTCCATTGTCAGAAAATAATAAGCTGCTACATACCTCTTTGCAGATTAATCTGCCCCGCTGTCCCCTGATCTGAAGTTTACCTCTCCTCAGATGGCCGAGAAACAGCAATATGATCTTAAACTACTCCGGCTAAAAATCCTAGAAAAACTCAGGTAGATTCTTCTTCAAATTCTACCAGAGAAGGAATAACACACTCCGGTGCTATTATAAAATAACAAACTTTTGATTGAAGGGTATGAAACTAAGTATAATCAACCACAGTCCTCACACATCCTATCTATTCGTTGGGTGCAAGAGAATGACTGGTATTGGCAGTTAGGGGAGGAGCTATATAGCAGCTCTGCTGGGTGAATCCTCTTGCACTTCCTGTTGGGGAGGAGTTAATATCCATAAGTAATATGATGATCCGTGGACTGGATACACTTAACAAGAGAAAGTGGTGATAAAAGTAAATTGGAAAGTTATTTAAAATGACATGCCCTATTTGAAACATGAAAGTTTTTTTTGGACTTGACTGTCCCTTTAAGTATAATAGCTAAAGCTGCCAAATGGATATTGCATTTGTCATATTTGTTTGCATTTCTGTAGATAATGCCAATATCAAGAACTTAACAGTTGAAAACACATGTTCTGAGGATTTTACATACACAATCACACACATATATATATATATATATATATATATATACATATATATATATATATATATATTACATACACACACAGATATATATCTCAAAATAACAATAATACTTTTTTACTTTACTAACTGTACATTTATAAGATGACAAGCTTTCAGAAG